>NW_006494610.1:2464177-2528606 GCF_000325575.1 Pteropus alecto
AGTGTCTCCTTCCTCAATACCAATGGATAGGTGTTAGAGCATCATATTTTACTGTGCTTACCGAAGTGCACCCAGGCCCACCACTGCCAAAAGAAGAATGGTTAAAAAATAGAGCCTTAGGATTTCTCTAGTCTAAACAAGGAGCTCCTAGATCTCCTCTGTGAGAGTCCTGCTAAATTCTCTTTAAGTGAGCACAGTGCCAACTCTCCCTGTAGTTGCACAGTCAAAAATATAGGCCAAAGCTCATGGCATAATTAGTCCTCGAACCAGGCGTGAATGCAATCCAAGTCGAAATTATTCAATAGCATCCTCAGTGAACTGTAAACTCCTCACTATACCAAAAGGAGGAACATTGATAGTGTGAACGTGTTTCTTGAAAAGATTTCATTACATAAGGGTAATTGACACAAGTCAAGAAATGACCAGGGTCACCTACACTGTAGAAGTTATGTACTTCACAGGAAATTTCCATAAATTGACAGAAAAAAATGGATCCCAGGCAGAACCATACCATAGATAAAAATAAAATTCCTGAAATGGGTAGAGAAATGAAAATGTTTAGGGGCTGAGAAGAGAAGCTGTGCTTCAAGGACATTCTGGTTCATTGGTTACAACAAGTCATTTTCGGCTCAAGACTCCCATAAAGACGCAAGAGATTCTTCTCTCCAGTAAAGAGTCTGACAAATCATGTTTCATTGACATGAGATACCAGGTCATCACTTTGCCTCTAGTTCTAATACAATAACTATGGGAAAGTGGATGAGAGCACCAGCAGATGACCTGAGTTTGAATCCAGTCCCTACCGCCTATTAGCGACCTCATTTTTCTCAATTGTAAAATGAGATACTCACTTATAAATTTGTTTTGATGAATTCAAAACACTGAATTCAAAACCACTGAGAGTGGCAAGAGCAGTAAACACCGATACTGATTTAGAAGATACTGCTAATGGCCTGGTCCGTGCCAGTCACTGCCACGTTCTGTGCAGATTCCTAAGAATACTCAGTCTGTGTCTAGTTCCAAGCAACAGATCATGATCTGTTTAGACCAATTTTGATAACACTTTTCCCCCATTTCCCAGATTCCCTTGTGGTAAAGGCTTGTCAGTTACAGCCAATGAAGCCTTAGCAGTTATAGCCAGTGAGGCCTTAGGAGAAAGTTCCTGGAATTGGGGGAGAGTGAGGGTGGAGATAGTTCTAAAAGAGCTTTTTTTCCCCCCAAATGGAAGGGAATAGACAAAGAAGTAACAAAGGTGAGGAAAAGACCACAAGAATTCCTATTAACACCCCTAAGCCACTGAACCAATACTCTAAATATCTTGTGTTGTAAGAGAAATAAACTTCTACCTATTAGGCATCATTTACTTTTACCCATTTCTAAAAATGGATTAGATATAATAAAGTCTTAAAATCAACTTTTGCTAATTTACACTTCAGAGATTCATTGGTTTTACGTCTCTTATTTCTGAATTTTTACAAAACGTATCCAAATTATACTGATGAAAAAATTATTTTTAATATCCCTAGAAATGTGTTAGTTGACTATGAGAATAGGAAAAGAAAGACTTGGAAGGTGTCAACCAGAGTTTTCTTCCCTCACAATTACCTCCTGGAGAGTGTGTATTTAAGCCCTGCTTCTTTCTTACCTGTTAGAAATCCACAATGCCATGGAGACATAGTCAGGCTACCACAAGCAGCCATACTTTCTTCTGACTGTGAGCCATCTAATGCTACAAAAAAGGCAGAAACAAGGACAATAAAAAGTTCTAACACTTTTTGAGTGCTTACTATATGCCAGGGACTATTCCAAGAGTGTTATTCATACTAACTCATTTACTATAAATACGCACTGATATCTGTACTTTTAGTAACCCCGTTTTATAAATGGAGAAACTGAGCCACAGAGAAGTTAAGTAAATTTGTTTAAGGTCACACAGCTAGAAAGTGATGGAACTAGGATTCAAACTCAAACTGAGTCTGTGAATTTAATTACTATGTGCAAGTACCTCTCCAAGACGGCAATAAACCTGAAGTTCAGTAGGATAAGGAGTTGGACTTGACCTGATCAATTAATCTGGCAGGCTTTTGAAAAACCCAGTCTTATATTTTGCCAAGTCATCTATTTATCAAGGTATCTAGCTTATGAGGAAATAGGTCAGTCGATTTAGAAAGACAATCTAAATATCTATCAACTACTAGATGAAGGTGTTTGGTTTTGGAAACAATGATGAAGAGACCCGTCTAGTCTAACGTCTAGTCTAATGGGAAA
Organism: Pteropus alecto; assembly: GCF_000325575.1. Classification (NCBI taxonomy): domain Eukaryota; kingdom Metazoa; phylum Chordata; class Mammalia; order Chiroptera; family Pteropodidae; genus Pteropus; species Pteropus alecto. Next base: position 2,466,446 of record NW_006494610.1, read on the forward strand.
GAAACTTCTCAAAAGAGAGATATAAATGTAGCAATCCAGACTTTAGAAGGTTTGGTAACATTTATCCCCACCCTTAGCAGCTCTCTTGGTGATCAAGATGTAGCTTTTATTCTACCTTTTCCCACCCTCTACCCCAGATATTGAGTTGAAATCTGCCCCCACTAGCATTTTCAGCATCTAAACTTGGTAACTGCCCCTCTTTCTCTTTAAGCAACAGTCTAGAGCTCATCTAATTTTACATAAGCCTATTGCTGGGAGCAGAGACACATTAGTTTGAACTGGGCTGTTCAGTTTGGGATGAATAACTCAAATGAATAAAACAACTGTAAAATTCTCTTTTCATATGGTACCTGAAGTAAATTATGTATAATTTCATTATATGAGAAAAGAATGATTAAAGTCCAGTAAAAGCACTTTTGTCCCCCTATTGGCTCTTGGTAACATGGGAAAGGAACAATTTTTCCTCAGCTCTCCTGGATTCTTTCAGCTGGTCTAATAATTAAAGCTACATGAGACAGATTGGGTTAACAAGAAAAAAATAACCAAATCGAATTACATATGTACATATGGGAACCCCACATTCATGAAAGAGTCAAAGACCACACAAATCTGAAAGGTTCACAGAAAGGGAAAATGAGTATATAAGACATTTTGAACTAAAAATGAGGTAAGGTGCCTTGGGGCTTCAGAAGAGAGGAAGATCATTCTGATCTGAACTCCGTCATCGCCCCAGCAGCATGGGGAGGATAAGGACGCAGAAGTACAATTCTCATTTTTCCTCAGTTCTTCCCCGCTGATGCGGCAAGGAATCACAGGTCAGTGAGATTTAGAAAATGTAAGATTTATTAAAGTGCATTTTAGAAGGAGATGGGCCAGCTAAGAAAGGCTGTAGCCTTGTGGAATTTGGATAGTGAAAAGATAAAAGATAGAGTATGCTCTAAGGGAGGAGTGGGTTCTTAGCAAAGAGGGCTATAACGTCGCAGAAGTGGGAAGGTCTGTATTATATTGGGGCTTTGATGAGTGATTACAAAAGCATTCCCAGTTGACTGGCACATGAGGTTATTTTGATTGACATTCGGTTGCTATATAACACTGCCTAGCAGTGCCACGTGCTTACCCAGAATTCAATCTGTTATAATTAGATTCATGAACTTCTGGGAATAAACATGGTATAATGATGGTTTAATGAGGCTGAAATTGTGGGCAGGTTAGGGTAGTACCTTCCTGAACAAGCATCTGTGGCCTGATTAAACCAGCTATAGGTTATAGCCCTCCAGTCCTTTGTGTTCTGGACACAGGAGGGATTCTTTAACTACCAATGGAGTGTTATTGGGGTGATCTCTGGGTTGAACCTCCATTCCTTTGTTCTCCTGTCACTCATGATTGACTAGCTACCTAACAATTCCAAGATAAGCAGAACAAAAGTTCAGTAATTAGATGTTTGCCCTGCCCTGTGGATAGGTCATGAAAAGTTTTTTTCTGGTAATAGCTCTTATCTACAAGGGCTCCAATTTAAATTCTTTAAGGAAGAGGTAACAGTTTCTCTTGGGCCCACAGGGTCTAGAGCACTTTAAGCTCTAAATGATCCACTTACCAAAGTAGCACATGTTGGAGAGGCCTGTTTTGAGCCTTCTTTAACATTTTAGCATTCCTCATGGAGCCCAGATGCATGTTTGCTTTCAAACTCATTCATTCAAGATAGGAACTACTTAGTTCTTACAATATAACAAGCACTGTGTAATATCATATTAGCAAAGCAAGAGATGTGCCCCATATCCCTCTTAGTTCTTTCTAGTGATTTTATGTGTGGCAGCTAACTTTTACATTGGTACATTAATGTATTTTATATTTTCCTGTACAGATGAAAACAGAATCATGAATTCTCTGATAAGCAAAATGGTGGCAGAGGCAGCTCTTCCAAGAGTGCCTATTTGGAAAGTAATTAGCATTTGAATTAAGAAATGATTAATGACTATTGACAATAAAATGTTCAAGACAGGGGTTCCAAAAGGGGAAGCCTGACTTTTAAAGCTTTTGATAAGTGCCTAAAGAATTCACACCGTTGATCCACTATTTCTTGCTCTAAAATACCGTTTCCTTCCTTTATTCCATACTATCCCTCAGATTGTCTATTGCCCTCAAGGACACACACAGACCCTCAACAAGGACTATTACAATCCACCCTAATCCCTTTCCCCAAAACCATAAATTTAGGCAATTAAAAACCATTTTCTCCCCAAATACAGATACACACAAGTTTCCTGGACTAATATCATCACTAAATTGCCTGTTTGGCCAGTGATAATTGTTCTAAAGAAACCTGTCTGCATGTATTCTATTGATCATCTTTAAGAAACCTGTTGACTTCAACTACTTTTTAAAGAACAGAAACAGGTTTTGCTATCCTAAAGCATAAGAAGCCACACTAGTACTATTTCAGGAGAAACACACACACACACACACACACACACACACACACAAAACATACAAAAACCAACTGCCTCCTTTGAGAGAGAAAGAGAGACTATCCTAATTTCCATTAATAAGCCAGATTTAAAAACAGACAAATTCATACCCTTGGTCTTTGTTTGACACTAAGAAAAGCAACAGAGTCTAGGCCCATGGAGAGCATGCTCATTTCTCTGTTCTGGAAGAATGACACTGGAGGAGATGGGAAGACAACATGCTGCAGGTCAGAACACAACTTCACTTTCAATTTGGTATGTGCGTGCGTGCGTGTGTGTGTGTGTGTGTGTGTGCATGCGTGCAGCGCACGTGTGTTTTCTTCATTACGGCTCTGTGACCATTAGTTAGTCAAAAAGCCTTATAATTGGGTGTCATTTCCTAACAACATAATGTAAAATATTTTTCATACTAACTTAGTATATGTCTCCAACTCTCACAGAAGTGAAGGGGGCGCTTCAAGAAGAAAACTACAGGTGGTTACATTGTTCACCTCTAGATTTGCGATAATTGCTTTGTGTTCAGATTTTCAACCCCTTTGGCAGCGCCACTTGCCAGAAACCCTTAAGAGAGCTAAAGAGAAACAAAATTGTCAGCTGTAATAGCAGGCCACAACAGATAAATAATATATTTCCAAATTAATTCAATAAGAACATTTGGCCATGTCTGCTAGAGTTATCTTACTATATGATTTTCAGGCTAATAATGAAGACTGAGTTCTTAATTATAAGATTGGCATTCCTCCATTCCATCGTAAAAGCTCATACAGAAGCTGTTTTCCCCTTCATTGAAATAAGAATTTAAACGCGTGATGGAGGAAGAATGGGTTTACAAACCAAATGCCTAACTAGTATTTGTTAGCAACTAAAGGTCCTCTTAAAGTTACCAAAAGCTATCAGTTATAAAATTCAGCTCCTGGTCTCACAATTCTAGAGTTCCCTTTCTTGCACTCCAGTCAGGAAAGAATATGTGGTGCACTTTTCCATATATGAAGAAACCATGTTAAGTCATCATCACTTGAGATACGCATGTGAGTCATTTTTTTAAAGTGCAGATTTTAATTTGAGCTAAACTCAAGCGTAAGAGATTTGCAGATGTAAGAGGACAGACTAAGAACAGGGATACTACCCCAGACTCCAGAGTATAATGGCTCTAACAGATTCATAGCTAGAGAGAATTCAGAGTGCTAGCCTCAAAAGCCCTTTGAGGCAACAGACCAAGCAAATGCATAAATCTCCACTTACAAGTGCTGACTTATTGGAGAACAAGCTGAAGCTTTATACAAATGTGTAAGGTAGACTAGTTACAGTAGACCAAAGCATAGGGTTGGCTACTGCCAGTATTTTAGAACAATACAAGAGTTGAGAAGACACATATTATTCCTGGCAATAAGATTTCTTTGGATCAGAGAAGTGGAGAGAGGCCACTATAAAGAAGGTTCTTGTGGGTAGAAGCTGGAATTTGTTAAAGAGCTTGATTTCAAACATTAGCTACTTACCAAAGGAAAAGTTTGAGTAAAGAGCAAGGATTCATATTTTTCAAAATTGCTGAAAAAGAAGATTGAAAATAATGCATCAGAATCACCTGGAGTGCTTGTTAAGCACCAATGCTGGGCCCCATTCTAATTACCAGGTCCACGGTGAGGCTCCAGAGTGTATATGTCTAACAAGTTCCCAGGTGATGCTGAAGCTGCTGGTCTGAGACCACACTCTGACAACCACTAATCTACATCAATCTCAGCATTATTGACATTTGGGGCCAGATAATTCTTGTTGTGAGGGGCTGTCCTGTGTGTTGTAGGATGTTTAGCAGCATCAGATGCCATTACCACCTCCCTCACACGTAACAACCAAAATGTCTCCAGACATTACCAAATGTCCTATGGGAGTGGAGAGGAAATTGCCCATTGTGAACCACAGATCTAGACAGATAGCAAAAGAATACCTTTTCATCTCCGAAAGTAAGTGTTTCTAATTTTTTTTTAAGTGAAGAGTTTTACCCCAGTTTTATTTTTATTTTTCTGAAAATCTATTTGGTAACTGAAAATATTCCTCAGTTATTTAAAGGTCAAGTGGGAGGATGAAGGCAAATTTTTAGACTAAGAAAATAAGATTCATGTCTCAGTTATGATTTATTAGGCTACAGAGGACGTAAAGCAACTTTCTGCTACCTATTTTACGACATATAGTCCTTCCCTAAATCTCAGATACTTGGTTTTGATTAAGATGTATTCCTTAATGCATTGTCAATTTCAAATACTTTACCCAATTCCCTAGAGTAATCACTACGGAGTTGATTCCCAAGTCACCTAAAACCAGAAAAATCATGCTGAACACAAGCATGACAAAAAAGAAAGAATTAACTTACCTTTAAAAAAATTCCAGAGTGAAAGAATAATTATCAAAGACAGATGAAATGCCTGGGAGGGAGGTGAAGCATATTAACACTAAAAGCAAATAATAGGCAACAGTTCACATACAAATTTTATTTAAAAAGTAAATAGAGTGTGAATTTAAGTTGTTGGATCAGAGACACTACTGAACACATAAAAGACTCCTACCAACTGCCCTCAAGAAATGCAATGTGTAAATATTTTTTCTTTAGAGATAACATAAATGTTGTTAATTTAACATTAATTTAACTCTAAAAATTAAAAATATTAGTGGTAAAAAAAGGGGGCCACACAAGACATTCTGCCAATCTTTTTCTCCTGTCAAGTACAAACTTCTGATTTTGTTTGGTGGAAAGAACTAATAAAGGTTATCATGACATTAGAGTCTTAATGTACAAATTATGCTAAAGGTAACAGTTAAAGTAAGAATTCCACTTCTAGTTCAATATCTTCCCAATATCTTTTTTTTTTTTTTTACTTTCAAGTAATCCTATTTCATAGTTTGCTGTATTTTCTAGTATTTATTTAGTCTGTTTAGTGTCAAGGAAAGCCACACATAGATATGCCTTATAAGATTAAACAGCAAACATATCAAGCCAAGCTTTCAACAAGACACCTACAGCCCTGAGATATGACTCCAAACTACAATTTGGTGACCTTTTAAAGAGGAGAACTTAGGAGAGAGATTTAATTTTGTTTTCTACATGTACAGATTGAACACGAAGGTCTTTGCAGAAGGAATTTGTCAGAACCTTAAGGAAGAATAAGAGGAAAGCTGATCAACAGACCTAAATGGGACTTCCATTTTGTGGGACAGAAAATCAAAACTTATTCACATTTATGGCTCAAAATAGTGATTATCAGTGTGGAAGGTGGAGATAAGGGTGCGAAGGTAGTAAAAACTGTACTTTGTGTTAGTGTGTGCCTTTTCAAACTATAAAAACATATTTTATATATGCTGTGCAATTGAATTATTTGTAAAGACCTCATTTGTTAAAAAAAATAAAAAAATTCTAAACAAGTCTTTTATCAGATGTACCTGGACCTAAGTGGTTCTTAGCAGCTACCAAGACACTATATTTTTTCCCAGGAAGAAAAGACTGTTTGTATTAGCATCTATTTGCAACACTAGTTACTCTATAGACAAAGAGGCCATATGATAGCCATAGAATTGGCCTCCAAATTAGATATGTATCACATCCAACAAGTCCAGTACACAATATTGCTTTAGTGCTTTTTGATCTTTGAGTATGTTCCACAGAATGACTGTTCCAAGGGGCGTTAGTAAGTGTTAGGTAAAAATAAACAAAATAAAATAAATTGGAGTTCTATTTTCAAAAGGAATTAACCACTGGATTAAACAAATTTAAAGATATTTCTTTGCTACACAAGTTTTCAGACCTTTAATGTCTTAATGCTCTTTTTGACTCTTCAGTAGAGATATATACTTCGTATAAATTCCCTAAATCATTTTATCATAAACCTCCATTTGTAAAAAAATGAACCATCTGGGAAGAATACACATCTGCAGACTATAGTTTGGCAGACACAGAAGAAAATATCTTTAATTGCATTTTATATTTCGATTCCATTGTCACTTTCAGGATAAAAATAATGACGGTGCACATAGAATTCAATAAATATTACCCCATATCTCTCTTCTTTTGTCCACCTAGGGTTTCATCTCTGGGTTTATCCTGATACTCTTGGGTGCACAAGATTAGTGCTGAAGAAAGTGCAAATTTTGACTGGGTAAGGTTTTCCAGATTGAACCCAAAGGTTTTTAACTGCTTTAGTCAATCACTTTTTTCTTAAAGCTTGGGGTATCACACCAAAATTATTTAATTGAGTTGAAAAAGTTTCTTTACAGTATTTTCCACATAACTGACTTTTTCAGCCAACTGATTTGCATATAGTACAACACTGTTAATTTATACTAATGACTGAGAGAACACTGAAGATTACAAATTTAAGAATGAGCAAGTACAGTAAGTGAAAGCATGAAATTAGAAGTGATTAGAGCTGTCTCATCACAGAAGGGCCTTGATTAGCCCATGCTTATTATTTACAGTACTTATAATACGCCATCATTTATTTTGCAATAAAACTTTCATGATGTGACATTTTACTATCATCCTAAAAGAAAGATGAACAAAGCTTCCAGAGAGTTGTTAAAGCTTGTCAGTTTTCCTGATGGACCCATTTATTCAGCATTTACTATACTATGTTCCTGCCCTGTGCAAAGTACCTTTAAGCACAATTTCGATGGCTTTTTCTACTACTATAAGACTAATAGATTTTCACTGGAACCTGGAAAGCACTGAAAATACAAAGAATAAAATAGAAAAGAACACCAATAATACTATCGCCTAGAGATGACCACTGCTAACATTGGCTATGTTTACTTCCAATATTCCTACACATCTTTATGAAGAAAATGTGAGGTATATAAAAATGTTTGCATAATTGAGATCATATTATACTTTCAATTTTGTCTTTTTCACTTAGTTGTTGATGAGGACATTACAAATTACATACATAACTTAATTATTGCTATGTTTTTAAAAAGCATATCTTAAAGTCATCATTTATGCCAGCCCACTTAATATTTAGAAATCATTAGTTTTTTAATTCCAATTACTTGAAAATAAATTTAAATCATTCCAATAGTCTATCATACTATCTCATTTGAGCCTCAAAATGGTTTTGCATCATTAGAAGTACAGCATTTGTATATTTTTCTAAAAAGCTGAAAATAACTCAGTTTAGAAGATCAGGCAAACTCAATTCAAACCTGATATTACTCACGCTTGTTACTGAAGTGTTAACTTCCTAGTGTGAGCAGGAGCAACTTCAGAGAAATAGGAACAAGCACTAGCTCAGTCTATACTTAGCCTTCTAATGAAATTGAGCTTCCTCAGTCGTTAAATTGCATTGTAATTCCATAGTCAATTTCAGCCCACTTCAATTTGGGAGAACTTCGATTAGAAGTTCTAGAAAAATAATTCTTATTCTCGTTGTTACTATTTCTATTTCACAGATGAATTAATTGCAGCACTAAATGGGTAGGTGATTTTTATAGGACTACATAGGAATTAAATTTCTTATCATTCCTAAGGTTTTGTTGTTTTGTTTTTTGTTTTCTTATCCTGGATCTCTTACACACTTTCTCAAATGAAAGCTAAAGTTGCACCTGAAGGAAGTACATGTGGTTCAGTCATTCTCAGCCAAAGCTATGGCTATCACACAAGAATAACTAGCATCAATTAATATGTTTAACAGCTTTAAGCTGACCATGCATTTGCACAACTCCCCTAAAAGCTTCCTAACAGCATCCTCTGAAGTGTACCTAACAATCTCAGAAAGTTCCTCAGAAGCTTTTCAGTAGTCTTGATAGAAATATTTTGCTATAAAAGCATATGAACAATTAATAGTTCTGGAACGCACAAGTCCCATCTCTCCTGTGTTCAGTTCTACAAAACACCTAATGCCTGTTCACAGTAGGTTCTCAATAAATATTCACAGCCACATATTCTTGGTGGAAGTTTAAACGGCTAGTGAGTTCTTCTCATCTCCAGAATTGATGACTTCTAGTCTTTTCATTCATAATCCCTGGAAAGCTGCTACAGTCTTGTGATTTCTACTATAAATCTGAGGCATTCAGAATAATATGAGAAGCAGAAGCCCTTTGTTCTATTTCTTCCAGTTCATAAATTAATCTCTTTAATGTGCATTCATATATTGAGGCAAGTTAAATTCCTCTTAAATACCCAGGAAATCCTATGAATTCTTTCCCAGAAAGAGAAAATTCACCCTTAGTAGACCTGCCCTGTCCCTGTTCTGGGCTGGTGGCTTTACACATACTATCTCATTTGAGCCTCAAAATGACTTATGGTGGGAAAAAAAGAAGCAAGGAGGTGTTAAGTAGAGGATCAGACCTGATTCTACTTCTATCTTTTTTTTTTTATCTACATCTACCTTACTTCATTTTATTTCCACCGCAACATGAACTGTTTAACAATCATTACATAACCTAAAATATTTCCAATGCACAGTATATAAACCTCATGGCCATGAGGTCCAAGGAGATGGTCACAAAGGGACCCAGATGGTTTTCCTGCTCTCCAATAAGTATATTCTAGAACTCGTGTCACCTTTAAAGAACACAAGATCTAGATAAAGTCTGGAGGTCTTCTCCTTATAAGTTAATATACCAGATAAGGTGCAAAGCATGTGGGATACTTTTGTAAAATCTTAGAAAGAATTTTGTGGTTCTCCAAATGAAATTCATACTAGGTCATGACACCCCAAATGTCCCCCAACAAGTATACTTACTCTCTCTCCAAAAAGAATCACCTCAGCCCAGGAATAAATAACTACAAGTCCCAAAATACCCCAGTGTCACCCCTATCTATAAGTGCATCCCTAGGGAAGCAGGGTTTATAAAACCATTTTTCATTCAACAAAGGTGTTTTGAGCAACTACTTTTTGCCTGGTACAATTTTAGGCACTCAGGATACATCAGTAGACAAACCAAAAGAAGATTCCTGCCCTCAGGGAGCTTACATTCTGGCAGGAAGGAGACCAGAAACCACAGATATAATAAATAAGCAAATTATACATTCTATATGAGGAGGTGATAGGATAGAAAAATATCAGGAATGTGGGGGTGGCACAGCTGGCAATATAAATAGGACTGTTAAATTAGACCCCATTGAGAAGTGAATATGTTAGCAAAGATTTAAATGAAGTGAAGTGGTTAGCCATGTGCACATCTGGGGGAAGAAAGTTCCCAAGAGATATACAAAATCCCTGCTCGACATGTTTGAAGAAGCAAGGAAGCCTGTATGGCCACAGTAGAGTAGACATAAGGTAAAGTTAGGATAGAGAGATGGAGTCAGACTGTGAAGGGATTTATGGGACAGTGTAAGGACTGGGTTTTATCACAAGTGGGATCTATCACTGCATTTTGAGAAATGACATAGCATAACACAAAAAAAAGTTCACTCTGAGAGCCATGTGTAACCAGTAAAACAGTGGCAGAGTAGTCAAAGAAATAAAGGCATTAGCAGGAAGCCCACCTTACAAGGTCATTATAGTAATTAAGGTGGAAGGCGATGGCGCCTGGCACCAGTGGGAGAAGTAAAGGTGATAAGAAGTGGTCAGATTCCAGAGATACACTGCAGGAAAAACTAAAAGTATTTTTGGATAAACTGTATATGGAGTATGAGAGAAGGAAGAGTGAAAGATGACTCTTTTGGTCTGGGAGTGAACAACTGGAAACATGAATTGGCTATCACCTAAAATGAGGAAAAAAGGGTTTTTAAAGAGGTGAACCAGAAACTCAGTTTTAGGTAAGTTAAATGTGAAATATCTAGTAGACATCTAAGCAGAAAACAATTAAGCAGTCAAAATATCATTTTATAGTTAGTAAGAGAGGTCTGATAGGATGGCATAAATTTGGGAGTTATTTTTTGTTTGTTCATTTAAGCCATAAGATTGCATGAGATCACAGATGGAGCGAACGCAGATAGAGGAGGCATCCAAGGACTCTGACTGGCCATGCCAATGTTAAGTGTGGAAGATAAGGAGGAACTGTTAGGTGGTTAGGCAGACATGAGTGACGGAGGGAACAAAGGAATGAAGGCCACTCCCAAAGACCTCCCTTAGGACCTCCCTAAATTCTCTGTAACTGCATGTTCATTAGGCAAAGGGTTATATAACAGCCAAATGTCAATCAAAATGACCTCAGATGCTAATCATTTAGCACAACCCTTGTAACCTCCCATCATGGCCCTAATATAATACAGACCTCCCCCTTTCCACAAAGTTACATACAGCCCTCTTTGCTGTAACCCACCCCTCCTTTGGGGCATACTTTAATTATACCTTTTATTTCCAAGGGGCTACAGCCCTCTTTAGCATAGCCCATTTCTCTCTTGAAACATACTTCAATAAATCTTACTTATTCTAAATCTTGCTGATCTGTAATTCTTTATTGCATCAGCAAAGAGAACTGAGGATCACTCAGAGTTACCGTAGTGGCAGCTCAATGGTAAAAGAATCAACAAAGGCATCTGAGAAGGAACAGCCTTGATACAGAAAAACAAACAAAAACAAACAAACAACAACAAAAACAGACAACGTGGTGTCCTGGAAGCTAGCAGAAGTTTATTAAAAAAAAAGAGAGAGAGATCGATGCATCCAATGCTGCGTAATTAAGATGAGAACTAAAAATTGACCACTGTATTTAGCAATTTGGAAGACAAGTGATCCAGAAAAGAGCAATTTGGAAACAATAATGGAGATAAAAGCAATACTGAAAAGAAGTGGGAGGAGAAAAATTGGAAACTGAGTTTTAGACAACTCTGCTTTAATGAGGTTTGCTGCAAAGAAATGGCAATGGCAGTAGAAGAAGTGAAGTCCAAGATTTGTTTTTTGCTTTTTTGTTTTTTTGTTTTGTTTTTGGCATGGTTAAGAGTCGCCATATTTGAATGCTGGTAGCAATGACCCAATAAGCCAATAAAAGAAAACCTAATAATGTCAAAGAGAATTTCTGAAGGAATGTCCTTTAATAGATGAGAGAAGATGAGACCTGGTGGCTCAGATAGGGGTACAGACACTCTCCTGTAGTCACAGCTAGGATGGCAAAGTATGTAGGTACAAACACTGGAAGGCTTTAAAAGTAGATGTCATAAGAGGCTGTCTATGGCAATTCTCTTCCAATGTTCCAATTTTCTCGGTGAAAATTAAAGTGGGTATAAAGGTGTTGAAGCTAGGGGAAGACAAAAAAAATAAATAAAACAGCTGTCAAGTAGAGAAGAGTGAATGGATTAGTAAAGTTTAGCATGATTGTCAGTGGGCATTCAGAGCCCGATTGAGGTTCAAGGTCATAAATTTAAAGAGAGACTCATCATAAGCTATATAAGTGCTAGTCTGGAGAAGTTAAGAGATTTGGATTTAACCAGAGTTTTCATTTGGAGATGAGTCTGACGAAAGGGATGGGACAAAGGTAGATTATAGTTACTGAGCATAGAGGTTAAGCCCGACATGGGGACAGTAACAGTGGCAGGTCACTGGTTGATTAATTCCTCATCTTTGATAGATTCTGAGAAGAAGAGCCAAGTTGGCATGTGTTACATTCCTGAACAGTTACTAGTGACCCTGTATATTCAGGATCCTGGACCAAATCACTGAAGACTTGGACAGAGCCAACACATGTCTCTGAATTTCATCTATTGTGTGACTTTGCTCAGATCAAATTATCTCTATGCATCTTTTTTCCTTCCATATACAATTTAAAGATAATACTTTCCTCACATGACTTTCAAAACTTAATGAAAATATGGGTGAAGACATAAAAATCCTTGAGGAAAAACACGATCATTATTATAAATTAAATTAAAATGCTTTTATATTTGCATTGTTTGCAAAAGTATGTTTTCCACGTGGTTTATACAAAATACATTTATCCATACTGCCTATATAAATAAATCTTACTATCGACATCAATTGTTTCAACTGCCTTTCTTTTTAAATTCCCTTCATTTTCGCCAATTTAACATCTTGCTGTTGTTGAGATGCCAAGGATTAAATGCAGAATTTAGAACAGACATACTAGTTTCCTGGGGATTTATTATATTATAAAACCAAAAAAGGGATCTACTATGTGACAGATTGTACACATTTAATACTCAATTTAATCTTCAGAACAATGCTATGTGTTTGCTGGTAGTGTCAGCCTCATTTTTACGATGAGAAAACAGCTCAGTGAAATTATGTAATTTGTTTGAAGACACATAGATTATAACTGGTGAGCCCAAATTTGAACACAGTAATACATAATTCCAAATTATATACCCTTACCTGTCATTCTATTTCAATAGAACTCTAAATTTATGAAGTAAAGTAAATGTGGTTCTACTTTACAAAGAATGGTCCCAAAATATAGAAACTGAGAATTCTGAAGAACCTGTGCTGCAATACTCAAAGAAGCTTAAGTTATGTCAGTGCCTCACCTGCCAATGCCCTCCCCGCCCCACACACAGAATGAATTCTGATAGTCTATTTCCTTCCTCATTTATGCCACCCAAAACCACACTACAGAGGAAGTGGGGTTCCTACAAAGGAGAGAAAAAGAAGTTTGCAGAAAGAAATTTTCTGAAATTCTCATTACCAGCGATATGGAAAATCACAGGATTATTTGGTGGTAACGTCACATCAGGAAAGTAAATGTAGGTTTGAGTAAAGTCTATATTCTTACCAGAGCTTAGCACTGAGTGCTAAGTAAAGATCTGTTCAATGGCTGGACGTACTGGTCACACTGGTGAAAAGATGAGTGGAAACACAGGTTCAAAGTGTATGAGTGATTTAGAATGCTTTTATAAACTGAATTCCATTTTTATTTTGTTGTCATTGTTGTTCCTAAAGGATTTTTTATGCCCTTGATTTAAAGGCTCTGCATCATAGACAAACTAGTAAGTAGAGGGGAAAATGTCACACTCAGGGCCAGTAAGTTTCACAAATAGCTACACCCAAAATGTGAAATATTTTTAGTTTCTAAAAATCTAGCTGAATTAAGCTAAATTGGTGATAAGGTAGTTCACCTAGTAATTCATAGCAATTTACAAGCATTTTAATAGTGTATCTAATTCTTGAAAACCAAAACTCCTTTCCTAAAACAAAGAACTTCCATACCAAAAGTATTCATATATCTTTCATATACCAGTCAATTCCTAAACATTTTGCCCTAGAAATAATAGCATTATTTCTTCATAACCAAGTGCATTGAAAGTAGATTCTATTTGAATGAAGCAGAAAACCTAACAAAGAATGGAACCACAGCTGTTTGAATGCCTATTATTGGAGCATTAAGAAAAATTAAAAGGATTTGGATTGCCAGGTTGCTACAGTTACATTCATTATATAAAACTAGAATTTCCTTAGGAAAGGTAGCATATGAAAATCACAATTTTACTATAGTCCCTGTCTGCGTCAATATGATAGAAGTTACCTAGAGCAAACTATCCCACAGTTCTCTGAAAGAGAAAGGGTATGGAGCAAGTGGTTTGGAATGCTTAGCTGCCCCTACATGTAGACAATTATCTGCCATCCCTCAGTCAAGAGAGTGCTCACCTCTCCTAAAATATCATGTGGTCTGACTGTGTCAGCAAATGCACACTTGTGATGCTCGCATCTACCAAACAGGCCATTTTACCCAGTTAGCCAGGGAAAAGAGAACTCTGCTTCAAGCCCAACCTCATCATTACAATTATCAAACGTTTAGAAAATTTCCAGTAGGGAATAAATGCCCTTCTTGGTTCAAATAGTCATCTCCTCATCCTTATCACCTGCAAGGGTGCTTCTCTCCAGAAGTTGTGCTCTGAGCAGAGAAGTATCTTTTCAGCATATCCATGAATTAAATCAGCACATCAGTGCAGGCAGCCCAGGGAGCCATGAGGTACCGCTTCACCATCTTCATCATATTCTCTCCCAAATATATATCCCTTGTGAGTCTTCAGTGCCCCACAAAATTGCTACTGCAGTCAGTGTGTGGTGCAAATGAAAGCCCTATCATTAAAGAGAAGGACTTTCTCATTTCTTACCGGTTCCTCTGTATCTGAGGCCCTATTCTAAGTGGGATTCTACCATCTTGAGGGAAAAGTATGGCTTTAGGAACACCAAAGGCTGTTTTCTGGGTCCAGTGGCAAATCTCATTTCACCCTAGGTCTAACCACAAAATTGGCTCGCATGCTCTAGGCAAAGCATCCCTGAGGAGTACGTGTTCTTTTGTAACTTCTGTGTTCCTTTCCATGTAACAACACGAGTGCGTGGTTCAATCTTAGGATCTGCAGCCAGTGTACAGTTGAGTATACAGTACAGAATGATGAAGTCTGGGGATGGAACAAAATCCCAGCCTGCTCTCATTATTCCAGTCATTCATGAATTAGAGGTTTCCTGCGGTGCTTTGTTGATTGGTATGAGATGCTGTTTATTTTCTAAGAAGGCATATTGCAGTTGTTTTTTACCTTGTGAAAAGATGATGTAATCTTGCATCATTGCAAAGAAATAAATAATTTAAAAGGTTTTTCTTCATAACCAAACAGTAATTCACATAAAGATAGAAACATTCTCCCAAAGACTGTAAAAGGCCAAAAAAAGAGAGAGATTTCCAAAGGCTTGGATGATAATACTTCCTGAGAGTGTAGAGAAGAGAGAGAGAGAAAAGAAATACCAAGATTACGGTAGAGAAAGAAGAGAAAGAATACTGAAGAAAGCCAATTGTATGAAATCCAGTCCCTTAATCACTAGACTCAAAGAAAAGAAAGAAAAACAAGAACCTTAATATCACTCAGAAATGACTGGCCCAGCCAATAAGGATGTGGCACTCATGGATTTGGAATAAAATCAAATCACCTGCTGAGAAAAATAGATTATTGCAAAGAAATATTCTAAAAAGAATAGGCAGTTGGAATAGAATAGTGATTCTCTTCCTAATAAAAACTTGCCTGACTTCCCAAAAGGAAAAGCCAATAAGCACACAATGGACTTACAGCTAGAGAATGGGTATATACAAAATACCCAGAACAGCATGCCCAATTATTTCACCGGTATTTTGTGGCTTTCCTGTAATCCACTGTTCTGAGGGCAGCAAACACAGGGCAAGGCATTTTACAGATAGATGATAATGGCTTTCAGTGTTTCTCAAATTGGCTTAAAGCCCATACTGCGTAAATTGCTAAAAGCCCATATGTAATTCTGAACCTCTTGCAGGTCCCAAGACTCTGTGTGCTAGTAATAATTACACAGACGGGATAATTAACTTTTGACATAAAAAGAAATGAAGGTGAAAGAAGAAAATGCAGACCTTATCAACTTTTACTTAAAGCAAGGGCAAAAATTGACAAAAAACATTTATTTGGGAGGAAAAAAAAATCACTGTAGTCTATCTCTCCAATGTTTTCCTAAAAGAATGGGAAGAAATTTCTCCACGTTCACATGATTATATTTTTCTGATATTTCCCAGTGTTATGTTCTTATCCAACTTAAATTTTGTTTGGACCGTCTTGCCTTATCAGTTCTAAGAGTCCTTAAAGAAGGCACATGAGAGCATGGAGTGTTAACACTTCCACAGGAACAGAAGATTGGGCTCCTCCTGTGGTAAGGAGAGGGGCTGAAATGGAAGCCCCCCACATAATGCATAGCGTTGAAGAGCTGTTGCTTCTATGAAAAAAAGAATTTGAAAAATCTGGGGGAAGAGCAAGAAAGTCTGCCATCTGTCCAGGGTTCCAATGAGGGATAAAAATAAACTCAGGAGACATCAAACCCCAAGCATGGAGAGTCTCAAGCTACACTAATCATAAGGTAAGTTGTCCTGAAGACAATAAATTAAGATACAGACCTCCCCCGCAACCATTGAAAATGTTAAGGCTCTGGAAGAAGTATCCAGAAAACCATTCTAGGAATATTTTCTCAAGAGTCTCCTATGAGGGGAAAGTAGCCCAGCTGAAGAGGAATTCACGGCAAGATTTTTTAAACACCTAATGAAAAGCAGTGCCATGGGGGACAGAAAAGAGTCTCAAAACTGGTCAAGTGAGAACCTGAGAGCTAAAAAAAACTATAAACTTTTTAGAATTATTAAGAAGCTGAAAGAATAAATGGGAACTATAATGAAAAACCAGAACACTATGAAGAAAGCTCCAGTGAGCTTTAATAATAAATAGAAGTTCTGCAAATGTAAAAATGGAGTTATTATAATTTAAAATTTAATAGGCGACAATAATATTCACAGCATATTAGGAAATATAATTTTTCGTAAGTAAGAAAACAGAATGGAATAAGAGATCCCATATGTAACAGCATTGAAAAGATAAAATACCAATCACTGAATGTCAGAAAGGCACAAGACTATTTACATAGAAAATTTTAAAATGCTACTAAAAGACACAAAAGACATGAACAGATTGAAAGATATACCATGTTATTGAGAAGGAAGACTCAATATCATAATCTTAATGTTCCTTAAACTACTTAATGTTCCTATAAAAATTTAACATAATCCCCAAAATTAACTTTTTTTTAATTAGATGAGCTGATCTTAAAGTTCACATAGAAAAATAATCAAGTAGTCAAGACGAAATTGGGGAAAAAATCAAAGGGAGATTATTATGACTGATATTAAAACATTTTATTAAATATCAATAATCAAATCAGTGTTATTAGTGTCACATTAAGAAATCCATGATGCAGAATAGGAAATCTGGAAGTAGACCCAAATGTTCATGGTAATTCACTATGTGATAAAGATGGAGTCTCATGCCATTGGGGAAAATAGACTAATGGAAAAATGAAATCATGTTGAGACAATTCAGTAGCCATCTGGAATAATAAATATGTAATTCCCATCTCACACTAGGATAAATTACAAATGGAACAAAGTTGTAAATATTTTTTTAAATGAAGTAATAAAAGTAACAAGACATGAGAGAATTCTATTCTAAGATCTTTTTATCAATAACTCAAAATCCAGAATCCATGACATAAGATTGATAAATTTAATTATAAAAAAATTTTTTTTCAGTTTTTGGCAATAAAAATTATAAGCAAAGTCAAAAGAAAACTGAAAAAAAAACAAAAATAATTTTTAACTCTTATTGGGGTTAAAGAATAACCTCCCTAAAAGCTTCTTAGAAACTGATAAGGAAAAGAATTCAATATAATAATGGCCAAAAGTTATAAACAGATTTCACATAGATATAATGTCTCTCAAATATATGAAAAAGATACTCAAGGTACTTAAAATCACAGAAAATTAAAATAGAAATATCCTTAGAAAACTTTTTCACTTATCAGATTTACAAAATTTCAAAAGTTTGATTGCAAATCAGTAAGACTGTGAGGAAACTATTCAAAAGTCTGAGGCTTCCTGGTTGAAGGTAGAGAATAGTGCTTCTTGAAGTATGAAGAAGCAACCCACCTCCAGTGCTTGAGAACATTATAGAGTCCTTGATCTAACTCAAAATTCTTCTAATCTATCCGTCTGAAGCTAGTGTCCCAGGAATCTGCATTTTAGAAAGCACTTCAGGTTATTCTGATACAAGGTTTTAGAGATACTGCTATTTTTTCTTCTTTCTCACTTAGAAAGAACTGTGCTCAAGATACAGCCGAAGGAATGAAGGTGAAGTATAAGGCAAAAACTGATTAAATGCCAAAAGGTGTTTCCAAAGGTGGTTATAAAATCTACTGTTCTGGAAATGCTGAAAAATTCGGTCTTGCTTGGTAGCAGAAGGCTAAACGAATGACCTCTGGAAAGCTTTCATATCCCTATGGCTTTAGATATAATTAAATGACCAAAGGTAAAGGAGAATAAGAAACTGAATGGGTTTTTGGATGATAAGTTAATAATACAATAATGAGCTAGGCAGGAGCAATTTTGGTGCTTCTTTTAAGCTGTACAGTGAGTTTTCAAAAACTTTAAGATTGAAGAAGTACATGAGAGCAAATATGGTATCTTAAGTGACCCCACAGGATAGCAGGTGAGCAGAATGTGCTACACAACTTGCCCTTGGCCTGAGTTGATTTTGCTATTGTTATTTTGTCTCACCCTAAGCTTTACCTCTGATTCCAGACAAACAGAGCACACATAACTGGATCTAATATATATACACACACACAAAAATTCAGAGATTTCCCATGAACACAATTTCTATCCAAATAAATTAAAACAGCCTCAAAATGATAGATGTTAACTTTCATTAAACTCAGAGACAAATATGTGCAGCCCTGCTGTGACTGTGTAAACGGATTATAAATTTCAAGCAAACCCTTGACCTCTTTTTAAACTTAATGGCATTCCATGTGTGTGTATGCATACACACACAGATATATGTACACCAAGAAGCATGCTTTTTGAAAAGGAAAAGCAATTGCACTGTACTGGAATAGTGAACTACACATCCCTTCCAATCCAACTACTTTTAGTTTCAGAATTTGAAAACATGAGTAAATTGTCATAAAGGAGAAGAGATTGGGCTATAAATTGAAGATATGAGTTTAAATTTAGATTCTAAGCTTTACTAGATATACAATTTATACTCTGTTCTATGTATGTAACAACATTAAAATGCATTCAATGCCAGATTATTTTCAAGAATAAGTGGAACAAAGATAAAAGCAGGAAATGAAATAAAAGTCACTATAAGATAAGCACCCAAATAATGTCTCCTTACTTCCTTAGTACTTTGTTATTACAGGCCACAAATTTGGTTCTGAACCTTCTAGAAAAAAAGATAACTGGAAAAGCAAGCTTGGTTACGTGATTTACAGTGTCCATAAGACTAAAACAAAGCTTTTCGTGAGAAGCACTGAGTCCAGACAGAAATTTTTTCCTATTGAGTTTCTTTGAGGACTAATGCAGTGAACAATGTCTTTCAAATAGCCTTAGAATAAATGCAAGAATGAGTTTCTTATCATGTACCTCATGTACCTTGATGTTAGCCAAAAGCACAGTATTTCAAAAGCACTATGCTGTAAAAACAGTTCTAAAAGAGAGACTAAATGATGTGTTAGGTACAGTTCCCTAATGGGGGCTTAAAGTGGAGGTCACAAATGGGCACAAAATAAGCTATATTCAGTCCATAGATACATTTTCCTTGGTCCATGTGGGACTTTTTAATTTATTATTATTTCCCACATTTGTATGAGATTTCGAATAAGATCCAATTCCAGTGAGTGCTTTTTTTACTTAGTAGATCTAGCCTCACAAGGCTGGCATTCTCAACATGAGGAGGTGACTGGGAACTGAAGAGCAGCTGTCAGTTAGCCATCGTCCCCTTTCTGCCCACCTCAGTCATCAACTCTGCCTGCTTGTCCCCTGTACTTCACGAGTTTGAAACTTCTGACCTAAAGAAATGGATAGAGTTGATTTACCTCAGTGTGGCATCAGTATTCTCTCATCAAGTCTAAGTATTGAGCAGCAACAAAATTCACTTCGTGCCTTAAGTAAGTGATTTATTCATCTCTGAGCTCCTGCTTCCTCATCTTAAGAAAGGAACTAATAACATCAACCTCTCAGAGTTGTGAGGATTAAATGAGCTGTTTTCAAAAACACTGAACTGCTAAATACCATTCAAATGAACCATATTATTATTCATAATTCAGAAATTATTCATAATGCCAGTATGCCTCATCGTAATCATAATGGATTTTTGGGAACATTTTCTTTACCAGGTGACTGCTGGCTTTTTTTCATAAATCTATAGTATTTCCATTACCTATTAGAATAGACATTTCTTGTGTGTTACTTCAGATCCTCTTTTTTTAAAAAATAATAATTTAAGTAGGCTTTTATTTTTTAATAACAAAAGTTTATTTAATAAAGAAACTATATATTTAACAGAAAATTGTTAAAGCTAGAAGTTAAAGGCAAATTGGGGGAGAGTCCTTTTTTAAAATCTAATTTAAAGGAATCTGTTTTACATATGAATAAAACAAAATTCGAGAAAATTATTTTGAAGTTGTCCATCCTTGACAATTTCTGGAAAACATAAAGATTATATTTTCCCATAGAGGAGCAATACAGGGATTAATAAGGGATTATTAAAGGATTATATTAATAAGGGAAAATGAGGGATTATATTCCTATACTAGTATTCAGCATTCAAATAAATCACTGGCCTAAGCATCAATATGTCATAAGTGCAAAAAATAATAATAATAATAACCTACTCTAAAAGTCCATACCAATTTAAAATACTATTCTCAGTTCTATTAGATAGGCATCAACATATGGCACATATCAATTAAAAAAGGCATTTCATGTACAATTAAGTGTATGTATAGTAAAGAAATGTTTAATAGATGACCTAAAACTAAAGTATTTATTATATTTAACATTAAATAATTGTTAAATAATTATCATCTTAGAATTTAGGATGTTGCTAGAGAAATAGATGGCTCAAGACTTTTTAAAAAGTTGCCCAAATATTGTAAAACTTTCTTTTGATACATTTTCCTAAAACAAGCAGAGGCATTCAGCCACCTCATTAATTCCAGAGATATTACTTCACAGGAAAACATTTTCAAAAGTGAAAGCCGACCTAATATACATGTCCTTTATCTTCTCTTCCTTTCTCAATTTACTCAAAGCTAAAATTGTAAGGGCTGCATCAGACAAAAGGCCATTCTGCCTACTGTTTATTGATCTTGCTGTTATTAGAGTACTTTTTCACTCATGAGAAAACTATAGGAGGTCTTCCTGGTCGCTGGCATGAACTTTTAAAAAAGCTTAAAAACACTGCCTTTATGTTCTGAGTTGGCCAAAAGGAATGAGGATAAACTGATATTGGTTGTGTAGAGAGCAGAAAGCACAATATAAAGTCAATCTGAAAGGCTATCCTTAAAGATGCTTTTTCTATAAAGAACTCTAACTCAGCTAGATGAAATAAATCACACAACTGTTTTCCTTTCATTTCTTCTAGATGGTTTTCTGGTGCTTATTTAATCCATGAGTGTTTGGCTAATGGTGTTATCTGGAGGTTTGAGGAACATTCTGTTTATGAATAAGAGCTAACTAAAGAAAAATCTAATTAAGGGAAGCTGGTCACAAATATCTAGCAGCATGGCTGGAAAACACCTGATCCTTCATATATCATGATGAATATTTTACCATAGCAAAGAGATTCAAAAGTCTTCCTAACCAGGTTTATGCAGCACCTAAGAATACTTGCTCCAGCCCTTATTTAGTCAGTGATATTTTAGGAATTACTGTGGATGAATCTTTGATTTAATGCCTAGGAGAGGGTTTCTTGTGGTCTTTGGAGCACCCTGTACTTTTAGGCACAAATTATGCCTGCTGTGCATTCGTTGCCTGCCCCGGATTAAGGAGTCAATGTACCCCCGTTCCTGTTCCAGCTGCTGCTTCTGATTTTCTAACTGGCTGTAAGTAGCCTGCAACGCCTGGCATTGCCTACTTTGCTGCAGTATTTCCTTCTGGAACCGCTGGTTCTCTCTGCGGATGCCGCTGTAGAACTCAAAAGCATACTTCTTTGCTGCGGACTCCAAGGCCTGAGCCTTCCTGCTAAGCTCCTTCCTTTCTTCGTTTTCCAGCTGTGTCATGTCTGGCTCCTTCAGTGTTTTCTCCAGTAATGCTTTTTCCTGGAGGAACTGGACCACCACTTCCCGTTTCTTTGCAGCTGTTTCAGCTTGGGCTTTCTTTTTCTGCTCCTGTAGTGCCTGTATTTCTATATCCTGTTTCTCCCTTACGAGTGAAATGTCCTTCAATTCCTGCAACTGCCGCTCCATATAGAACTGGATCTCTTCCTTCTTTAAGAGCTCTCCTTTAAGTTCTACATTTTGTTTCGCATATTTGGAGGTTGATTCTTGTCTCCTTTGTTGAATCTCCCCACTTTTTTGTAAATAGTCTTCCCACAGGTTCTCATATTGCCTTCTACAGGCATCAGTTTTTTTAGTCAGATATTCCTCAAAGAATTTATTTTCAGACTGGACATGTAACTTTTCCATTAACAGCTGCCTGGCTTCCTTCCTTAGTGGTTCTTGCAGGATTTGAGCTCGTTTTACCAGCCTGCTCAGCTTCATAATTTCCACTGTCTTTTCTTTAACCCACCTCGCTGCCTTTGTTAGCCTCTCTGACTTGAAAATATTACTAATTAAAGTAAGGTACGGTGGAAGGGGAATACTGGAGTCCTCAGCAAACTTGCATTCGCTCCCCACGTCGTGCCATATTTCACTGAGGCTCACTCCCTCGGAGCTAGCGCCACGGGCCTGCATCACACGGAAACGATGTCCCCGTGGGGGAGGTTTTCGCAATTTCTCGGTTCTATGCTCAGTGCGTCTCCGCTCCGCCCAGCGTCCCACCCGACTCCTGGCAAGGCTAGCCCTGAGCTGCTTAATCTTCTCCATGGCAGAAAGAATGCTAGCAGTGGATTCTTTGGTGGCTCTCTTCCCCGCCTTTCGGGGCACGAAAGTAAAATGCACTCTCTTTTTCTTACTGCGGGAACCCTGCCTTCTGGATCCCATCTCATCTTCTTCCCTTGGGAACCAGAGCTTTGGCCTTCCCAGGCCTAATCCTACGACGCTGAGCATCTCTATTTCTGGCCCCCTCCGGCGGTCCTCCCAGAACCTCCACTTCCCCGCCATAGTTACTCGTTGTCTCCCAAGCCAGGTCAGCACAGGGAAACGCTCTGGCGCGCCTCTTCACTGACGCTCCTTCCTTCGCTCCTCCCTTTCAGTTCTACCCCCACTTCAGATCCTCTTGGTCTATGGTTTACTCCAGTCTCTCCTGCAATGACAAGTTCTTTGGAGATTTAACCAGTCTAGTGTGGGTAAACCTGACAGCCTTTTACCTAGGGTCTGTAGGGGATACCTCTTGCTTCCTACCCTAGGGCAACTCCAGTATGCAGCATTGGATGCCATCAGAAACCATCTTGTCACTCATCATGCACATCCCAGAAGTCAATGCCCTTGAGACCATCCTCGACAAATGAGTGAATGAGAACAAATAGCTAAATACACTCTCTCTTTTGTCTCACAGACAGACAGTTCTGAAATGCATTTTATCAGAAGGTTCCAGCAAGGATCATAGACCTGTCACCCTTACTAGCTGCTGCCTTGATCACATATCATTCTTTTGTCTTTCCCTCCTTTCTTGGTTTCACCTCCCTGTCCCCTACTCCTGCTCCCTGAGATCACATCCAAATAAATCACCTGTATATAAGCTTTGTCTTCAGCTTCGCTTTCAGGGAAGCATAGGCTCAGAGATCCTTCAAAATATGCTCTTGAATAGAAATCATCTTTCAAAGGACTCTATCAAGAAAATGAAGATAACCCAAAGAATGTGCTGATTGCAAATCACATGCTGATAAGGGACTTGTATTCAGAATATACAAAAAACTCTTACAACTCAATAACAAAAAGCAAAATAATCCTAGACATTTCTCCAAAGAAGATACACAAATGGCCAATGAGCATATGAAAGGATGTTTGACATCATCAGTCATCAAAGAAATGAAAATCAAGACCACAATGAGAGACTATTTTATGCCCACTAGAATGGTTATAATTAAAAAGTCAAATAATTAAGTGTTGGCGAGGATGAGGAGAAATAAGAAGACTGAAACACTGCCGATGGGAATGTAAAATGGTTTAGGCGCTTGACAAACCGTCTGGAAGTTCTTCAGCAATTCCACTCCTAAGTATATGCCCAAGTGAAATGAAAACAAATGTCCACACAAAAACTTATACATGAATGTTTATAACAACATTATTCATAATAGCCAAAAAGTGGAAACAACTCAACTGCCTATCAACTGATGAATGAATAAAGTGTGGTATATCCTTACAATGAAATAGCATGAAGTAATAAAAAGAAATGAAATTTTGATACATACAACATGGATGAACTTTGAAACATTATGCTAAGTAAAAGAAGGTAGTCACAACAGCCCACATATTGTTTGATTCCCTTTACGTGCAATGTCCAGAATAAGTAAATCTACAGAGACAGAAAGTAGAAAGGAAAGATGGAAAGGCTGATGAAAATTTCATCCACATTGGTTTCACTATGCATCACTTTAAATATCATATGTCTTGAATTGGTATCTCATCCTTGGGGTAAAAGAAACAATGAATGCTCAGACTTTCTGGAAAATGATGTTTTGCTGTGTTTCAGCATAACAATAGACATTTCTGGCATTTTCCTTAGTCAGATCCAAGTCTGAAATTTCACTGATATGTATTCTTAGCCTTAGACTGGAAGTAATTTATACCAAAATATTATTGTCATGGTAGCAAAAATAATAAATGTTTTGCCTACAATTTTAGCTCTTAATTAAGAGAGTAGCTGTATTTTTCAGATAGTTTGAGAATGACATTGGACTTACATTTTTCAGTTTTAATGTCAGGAAATACTATCCAGAAAAAAAGTAATCCCATATAGCTAATGAAATAAAATGAGCTAACTTAACTGCCCAATGTCAGCATGTGAGCTTGATCCAGGAAAGACAGTTCAAGAATTATGATAAGTTTCATTGAATAACACTGGTTATTACTATTATTATCCCTAGTTTCTGTATTTCCTTTCATCCTGCACCTTAGGCCAGACCTTCTGGGAAATGGAAGAAAGGAGAAACAAAACTTGTTTATTATAATCTCTTTTCAAGCTGGGCATGGAGTTATCACAATTTTAGTTCAGAAACAGCCTGACTTAACTGCATGAAGGAGGCCTACCCATCATTTCAACTTTTCAAATCTCAGGCAAGGAGAGCTTGGAAATATAGTTTTTAGGTTTTCAGTACTCAAAACTTAAAAAAAAAAGCTTTAAAAAAATTTACTCCATAAAAAACTGTCACACCATATATGCAAGTATATTTATTTTAAATTATATATTTATTATTGCACTCATAGGTACTATAAACAAATACAAAAATAGAAATTATAAATTAAAATATTAATAAGGATAAACAATATTTTAAGCAGTTTATTATATCTATTAATAGTACTGAACTGTTTTCCTCACACTAAAAAATAATAATAATGATAATAATTATAATAATAATGTTTTAGTGCGGTAAAAGAGAACTCAAATGATAGAATAAAGTATTTGCTCTGCCATTTTCTTGATGTTCATTTGTGTTTGGATTGTCTTCAATCTATAGTCTCATTCCTGAAATATTAAGTCATTTGGCCATCTTGTGAAGGTTAGTTTACTTAAAACTAGAGAACATAATCTATAACTCTTCTTAACCAGCATAAGTAACATGCTAAATGTTGCAATGTGCTAAAAACAAACCAAAAACCAAGAATGCAACCACCAATCCTCCCATATTGTAGAATTTCCCTTGGGATACATGATTATCCAACATACAGAGTCAAGGTACTGCAGTCAATTCATTAATCAAATGTGAGTAAATCTTAACGTCTTTCTTATATTATTATTAGATTTTTTTAATGTTCTAATATTTTACTTCTATATCCCGCTGTATCTTGTGTATCCTGGGTATATGCTTACTCATTTTGGAAACCACTGTTTTAGAGGTCAGCTTAGCTACAAAGTATTAACTCTTCAGTTATATATCAAATCCTTGGACTATAATATAAAAATGTCATTAGAAGTAAGTTTTGTTGCATGTTACAAAATGCACAAAATAGAGTGGCTTAAACAAGACAGAGTTTCTTTCTCACATAAACAAAGTTTGGAGATAAGCAGCCAAAAGCTAACTTGGCACTGCATGATGTCAGTCTCCTTCTGTCTTACTCCTCTGCCATTCCTATGTATGCTTCCCCTTCGAGGTACAAGATGGATGCTTGGGCCCCAGACATCACATCTATATTTTAACCAACAATATAAAGAGAGATACACAAAGAAAGACACTTTTGTAAGTTTCACACACTTTGATAACATACCGTTGGGGAGAAATTACTTAAAAAGTCTACATCTAGCCACAAGAAAGAATCTGGGATTCTATTATGAAAGAATAGCCAAGAGCTACAGTCACAATGCATAAAGATGTATCAGTATATGTACACATAAACAGAGGCATTCTACCCTTTAAGTATCATCTTTTTACTCTATAGCTATGGTTCCTCCAAAATGAAAAACACAGGCCTGCAAAGACTATCTAGCAAAAATGATCTATAGACCATCATGTCTCTCAAAAATATAACAATCCAGGTGTTAATAAAATTCCACAAAATAAATTTATAGTTCTCCTGATTGCCTGAAGAAATTCTGAATTTTGTATCAGTTTACTTTGAGCTCTCATAGAGACAAAAATTAGAGGACAAGGACCGATCAACATGAGAAAAACAATAATAATGTGAAAATGAGACCATCACATTCTCATTAAAGCCAAATTTATATATGATTAAGTAAAACTGATAAAGAATTTAAAAAAATACATGTCTCATAGAACCAGAAATTAAATATAGATCTATTTACATGCCTTTAAACATTTTTAAATGCACTTAAAATTTACATTGATTATTTTGCTTTAGTTTAGTAAAATTTACCACACTGTAAAATCTTCAGAGGGTAGTTTAAAGTTCTGACTAAGAAACTTCCTATAAAAATAGTTTTATTGAAAAAAAGCAGAGACAGGAGAAAATGAGGCTGATTCAGAGCAGAAGAGAGCAGCAGTATATTCACTGACAAGGAGAGGGCCAGGCAACTCTGCACAATTTAACTAAAAGTCTAAAAAGCTCACTAATCTCTGTGGAATCAAACTGGATCTTGGTCAAAAGAGAGATCACTTCCAAGAGATCTGAAATAAAAGATCAGAACAGATAGGCCAAGGGCTAGGACAAATGTTCCAATAATAACCTATGCTGATACTGCTGGTGGACTAATCAGCTTCTATCCACAGCATACCTACCCCACCCAGGGATTGGGCTAGTGGTGATCATGTGACCTATGGCAAGCCAATAAGATATATGCAGAAGTTACTGGGTGGGACTTTCAGGAAAGATTTCTCAAAGACATAGAAGCAAGTGGTATTCCTAGAAAGTAAAAGACACAGCAGCCATCTTACAACTACAAGAGTGAAAAGCAGACATTAAGGATGGCAAATCAAGAAGAGAGAAGGAACCTATATCACTGAGAATATCTTTGGGAAGCTGCATTAGTCCTGGACTATGACTGTCCAGACACAAAAACAAACAAAACAAAAATCCTTACCTGTTTAAACTACTACAGTAGACTCCACTTATCCTCAATCTTGTTTCCTGCGGTTTCAGTTACCCAAAGTCAACAAAGGTCCAAAAATATTAAATGGAAAATTCTAGAAATAAATAATTCATAAGTTTTAAATTGCACACTGTTCTAGTAGCATGATGAAAACTCGTGTCTTCCCACTCCATTCCTACTGGGATGTGAATCATCCCTTAGTCCAGTGTATCCATGCTGTATATGGTACCAGCCTGTTAGTCACTTAGTAGTCATCTTGGTTATCAGATCAATTGTTGTGGCATCACAGCACTGTGTTCAAGTAACTTCTATTTTATTTAATAATGGCCCCAAAGCAAAAGAGTAGTGATGATGGCAATTTGGATATGCCACAGAAAAGCCATAAAGTGCTCTCTGTAAGTGAAAAAATGAGTACAGTATAATAGAATGTTTTGAGAGAGACCATACTCATATAACTTTTATTAAAGTATATTATAACTGTTCTATTTTATTCTTAGTTATTGTTCTCCATCTTTTACGGTGCCTAATTTATGTTAAACTTTATCATAGGTATGTATGTATAGGAAAAAACATACATATGCGCGCGCACGCGCGTGTGTGTGTGTGTGTGTGTGTGTGTGTGTGTGTGTAGAGCGGGCAGCGGGGAGAGGGAGTTCAGTACTATCCATGGTTTCAAGCATCCACTGGGGGTCTTAGAACTTATCCCCCACAGATAAGGGGGGACAATTCTATTAATTTGGTTTTCTGTAACTAATAGTTAAATGAATTAATAACTAATTCAGATAGAATTTGGTGCCCAAAAGGAGTGTACTGCAAGAAACAGAACCAAAAATATAGAGTAGCTTAATAGGAAGAGATACAGTAGGATATGAAAGACTCAAACATTCCAGTCTACAATGTAGAGGCCCTTGTTATATGGTGACAGAACACTTGGCCAAACTGCGTCTTGATCCATTCTGGAACACAAGCTAGGAGTTCAACACAGGATGTAGTTTTGAAATGGTAGGGACATTTCCAAATGTGGGAATATGATGTTTAGTTCTTTAAATTTTCAGCCAAGTCCTACCACAAAAAAAAAAAAAAAAAAATGATAAACTCAGACTAGAATGAGTCAGTCTGCTTGCAGAGATGGAAAGTTAATACAGCATTACTGAGATGTACTCTGCCTTCAGCAAGCACTCTAGATTGCCTGAGAGTCTCCGATTCAAATTCTGAAGTGAAAAAGCCAATTGCTCTGTACCTCATACCAACTCTTATAAGTTGTGAAGTGGCAGCCTTGACAGAAAATGAGGTTGGTGACCCTGGACTTGCTTAAGCACATTCCATTGAAAGTTTTCCAGCAGGAAAAAAAGGTACTAAGCTCACAGTAAAGGTGGTCACCACCCCTACCCGCCGAAAAGGATATTCCAAATTGTTGCAAAGTAGCAACCATTAAACTAATGAGAATATTCAAAACACAGAAGCCTAAAGTCAAAAATTCTTAGGCTCTGAATTTAAACAAATTTATTGTAGATTCTCACCTTTAAATCTACTGGAAGCAACTAGACTAGAAGCCTACTTAGTTTCTGAGGTCTCACTGGCAAGGGCTAGTAACTGTTATTACTCCCAGGACCACAAATGAGAACAGGATTCTACAGATAGAAAAATTTAGGAAACAAATAATAAGAGAAAAAATTAAATTAAAAACATAACATAATTTTTTAAAACTCATTAGAAAAACTGGAAAATAAATTCTAAGAAATTAACCAGAAGAGATTTTTTTTTTAAAGAAAAAGACATATGGATGGAAAATGGGAAACAGAAAAACAAATAAGAAAATGATAAAGTACAAGGAGTCCAACAATCAACTAATAGGAGAACCAAAGAGAAAGAACAGAGGAGAAAAAAAAAATACTAAGGAAATTATTCAAAGAGTGTTCAGAACTAAAGAATATGTGTCCAGATTAAAAGGACCCATCAAGTTTTCAGTACTACTTGAACAGATTTCCACCAACGTATATTACTACAAAATTTCAAAATGCTAGAAACAGAGAAGCACCCCAAGTATCCAGAGAGAAAAAGCAGATCACAGTCAAATAATCAAGATAATCAATAGCTTCAGATTAGAAACTGTAAGCAATGCTTTGAAATTCTGGAAGAAAAGTTATTTCCAACCTAGAATTCTCTATCCAACCAAAAATCCAGTCAAATGTGTAGGTAGAAATTAAGACATTATCAGACTCGTAAAAACTCAAGTTTTAACCACATGCACTCCGGAAGGTACAAAGGATGCACTCCATCAGAAAAGAGGGAGTAAACAAAAAGGAGGAATATTTGAGGTACAGGAAAGAGGAAATGCAACACTGAAGAAAAACAAAAGAAATCATAAGGGTGAGAATAAAGGGAGATCCTTGGACACCATCTGTGCTCCAGGTACAGAAGGCTACTAGTGCATATGGGAGTAGGTTACAATTCTCTGAGGAAAAAAAGGAAAATGAATTTGATAGCCTATCCTAATATAAATGAGATTGAAACCTTAAAAAATAATTTAAAGTTGAGTCATTGATAAATACTTCAAAAACTAAGCAAATAAGAAAAATTTAAAAAGCAAGTTAAAAAGAAAACTGTCAACCCAGAAGAAACAAAAAATTTTGCATGAAGTAAATTAATCATAGTTTAACATGGCTCATCTCTTAAAAAATGCATATTCATGATAACACAATGATACTGATTTAACCAAAATGATGTTGTAAATATAGTATGAGAATGGAGAAATGAGCATGTGCATGCTGGGGAAATAATGGGGGAAAAGAGCTGCATCTTCATATTCCATAGTGGAAACTCAATCGGCTAGCATGTTTTAGAGATGTAGAGATAAATTCCAGAAGAATCAACTCAAAGTATTGAAAGTGGTTGCCTCTTGGGAAGAAGCAAAGGAAAGCAGGAGGAATGGGGCTACTGTCCTCTTTAATGAATTATTCCTCTAGTGAATCCTTAACCTATGTGCATGTGAAACTTTGATTAAAAATAAATACTTTAAAATTCAATAATAAGCCAAACATTCTAGTAGAAAAACAGGCAAAGGGCATTGAGACATTTCACAAAATAAGAAATAACATAACTAACAATTAATATTTTTAAATGTTCTCTCTCACTACAATCAAAGAAATGCCATGAGATCATTTTCAAACTATTGTATTGAGAAAGAGCAACATTAACAATGATGACCTCTTTGCATAAGATATACAGAAATACTATTACACCACTGATATAAATAGAAATTAATACACCTCCGTAGAGTCCATTAGCCATATTTAGAATGTTCATATTTTTCTTAGATAATTTCTTAGAATTTTCATTTTCTTTCATTCTGTAATTCCAGGCACTAGAATTTATCCTAAAGACATAATAAGAAGTATAGCAAAGATTTATATATAAGGATGGTTAGCATCACTTTGTTCATAATAGCAAAGTACTGAAGACAGCTTAATACATCCAACAACAGCAGAATGTATCGATACAATATAGAAAATATTGTACTTTATTAAAAGTAATGATATAGATCATATTGGCCTGGAGAATGTTTACACATATTTTAGGCGAAAAAGCTGATTAAAAATTGATATATGTAATGGGATCTCATCGTGATTAAAAATAACTATGCAGTATTACATAAGAAATATCAAAAATTGTACAACAAAATTATTTTTTAGTTAATACATGTACAACACCTAAAATAATACCCAACACATAATATGCACCACTCATAAATTCTGACATTGACTAGCTATCATCATCTGTAGAAAAACTAGAAATCTTTTCTACAATGACTGTTCTTTACTTAGACATTTAAAACTAAAAATGAAAATTTTAAGAATAGCAAGGATCTCAGTAAGGAGGACATAATTGGCATTCCCGCTTCAAAAATTTTATGATATCCAGACGAAACACAGCGAGTCCTATGTGTATGAAGACCATGACAGTTCACAAAATAAATGATAACTCTTAGAATCATGGATCTCTCAAGCTTGATGACAAGAAATACTATGATGATTGCACTGAGGAAGGTAGAGATGAAGAAAGAAGAAGAAGAGAATAAGAAAATAGATACCTCATCTAGTCAGACCCCTAGTAGGTAACAGATGACACTCTCAAATGGAGAAATTAAGGGCAGTTTATTAAAGTGACCATTTACAAAAATGCGGGCAAGCTTTAGAGGAACCAACAAAAAAAAAGTACAGTGTCTCAGGCCAGAAATGGCAGGGTGCTGCTACTTCTACACTTCAGCCAGAGAAATGACAAGAGGGAGCAGTTACCAACATGCTGAGAAAATATCTGGAGAAAGTCAATATTAGGACCTGTGGCTTTCAGTAGAGGGTTACAAACCAACTCCCAGCAACTTGGCAGGGATAGAGCCAGCAGACCAAGTTCAGCCGCTTCATTCTCCCTTCATCCTTCATTGTCTGATGGATCCTCCAATCACCCAAACTTAATCGGAAGCCAGAGATTAAGGCAGCTCATACAGGTCAGATTCCCTGTGCTCTAAGTAAGCATATGAAGTTTATAGAAATTCAGTTATGATTTTGATTGACTGAATAGAGAAGCAGACTCTATTCCTCTCATAGAGTATGGATTTTCATTTCCTTTTGATGGAGTCTCTCAGGTGCAACACAGTTGTTTATTTTCTCCCAATGCATATAACAATTGCCTCACCTCCAACACAGACATACAAACACACAGCAGCAGACTCTTAGGTGATCTCGCATATATTATAACCAAACACAAACTCCTATAGCTTTTACTCCATAAAATGAGAGGCTTTAGCCAAATAATCTCTAAAGTCTTTTTAGGTTTAAATTATATAATTTCCTAAGAAACCTAGTTGAGAAATTAATTTTACTGTTACTCAGGGGAGTATATGGATTAATATTAATTGAAATAATGTGGTCAATCTAAAATTATTTTAAAACCTGTAAAAATAATCACATATATTATTCATGCCCACTTATTCTTGCCATCACTTTTTCAGAGAAGTGGGGAATCATTCTGAGTCATTCTGGCTGCTGGTAACTATTCCCTCTTGTCATTCCTCTGGCTAAGTTGTAGTAGAACTGTTCCTTCACTAGCAAATGAAGGTCACAAGATCTACTTCACAAGTGCCTGGCACTTGAAAAAAAAAACTAAATAAATGGCACCTTCCTACATATCCACCAGATATATTTTGACCTCATCTAGAGTAGATATAATTGGAACATCTTACCTGTTCAATTCTTTCATTTCTGAGCTATAGAATATGTTGTCACTTTTGGATCTTTAAATGAGTAATAGTCATTTTTAAGTTCCTCACCAATTAAAAATAAGGGCTTGGTTCAAATCTTGTTAATTATAGGACCCTCCTCTGAACACTAAATGAATAGTGTACTTTGTGCTCTACACCATCATCCTCTGGACTCTAAAAGGAAGAGATTCCTACCCTGGCACTCCAATATCTTATAATTAAGAAAAAAGTCCTTTGGAAGTTTTTACACAAAAGCCTAATATTTTCATGCATAACTTTAGTGAGAAGACAATCGCTATGTTCATATTTTGCTAATTATAAGAAGATATATTTAAAGTCACAAAGGTATGAAATAGGTTGCAAATGCTCTCATATTTTCATATCTTATCAACAAACTAGAAGATTATTTACTTATATCTCTCATTCTCACTTTTCATTTCAAAATTTTTCATAATAGCCCATAAGTCTATATGTACAGGTTGAAAACTAAAATATTTTAAGAGATAATTGTACATCCCAGGGATGTTTCTGTAATTGCTCTATTGAGGCCCCCAAAATTTGAAGCCACTACTGGAGACCCAGAGTCACATAAAGGAATCAGGTAAATAAAATCTTTTTTGCAGAAGGCTCTGGCCAAACTACACTCATGGGAGAATCAATCAGAACCCCAAGGCTAGAAATGTAAAATAATACAGCAATTTTTCCCTGGAAGAGAAAGCTTTTGATCCTAGCACCTGCTATGGCCTCTGTTCTTTGCAGATTTGATTTATCCAGGTCCCAGATATCTGTTTCTAAACTGTAGATGAGGCAACCAAGTTATTTAAATACCTGATGCTCTGCTTTTCTGTGCACCCAATATCCGACGAGCTTCTTTTAATAGATGAAAGTACTTAGGTGAGTTAAGAATAGAACCCAAATTTATACTACTCTCTAACATATATTTTTCTACCACTGCATCCTATTGTAGTTTTCTAACATTCATGTTCATTTAATCAATTTCTAGTTATCCCTCCACTGACATCTTGAGTAAGACGTGTGTGTGTGTGTGTGTGTGGTATTAGTTAAATATGTTCTAAAGGATTATTCAAGGGTTTCAAGTGCAAATCACTCCTTCTGAAAGAATCTTTGTCCTTGGAGAAAGATTGCTGAAGGCACTTGATAAATAGCCAACATGAGGAAAATCAGAGAATTTAAAGATGGGAAATTAGTAAGTTTGACTTGTTTTCCTTTGCCTTAAAAAGAAGCTGGTCATTTTACCAAAACAAGAATGTGTTAATGAGTAAAGGGAATTCATAATAGAACATGCTGAGAAGGGTAAGACTATTAAACAGAAGGAGTATTTCAGGAGGAAATATAACATTTTGAAGCCACTGATCAGTTATGTAAGTTTGTTTAATAGCTGTGTGATTAGTCTTCAGATCTATCCTAATGGTTAACACACAGTTGGATTTTAAGAAAACAAAATTTCAAATACAAAACATCCTTAAACATATTACCTAGATAAACAGTGAAAAAAACCCTTTCCTTTTTAGTAATGATTTTAGTGAGTGATAACATATTAGGAAGGCTGTTTCATTTTAAATATTAATAAAAGCATACCATGTTTTACAAGTCTCCTGTTTCATTATTGTCTGTTCTAAATGCAGGATTCGTGTCCTGAATGATGTACTTGTTGGTTGTACTGTCGATTGATAGGTGCATAATGTACCATATAATTATGCATATGACATATTCAATTACAGTGAGTTATTTCTTATACACTGTCTGCAATTTGTGCTACCTAATTGCTTAATTTTAAAACCGCTGTATTTCTTACTTCCATTTGCAACAACATGGATGGATCTTGAGATTACCATGCTAAGTGAAATAAGTCAGATAGAAAAAGTTGAGAACTATGATTTCACTCATATATATAAAATTGAAATATAAAATTGAAAATAACAAATATAAAATTGAAAATAACAAATGGAATATAAAATTGAAAATAACAAATGAACAAGACAAACAAATAGAGACTCATGGACGCAGACAACAGTTTAGTGGTTACCAGAGGGAAGCATACGGGGAGGTAGATTAGAGTAAGGGAATCAAACACATGGCAATGGAAGGAAATTTAACTTTGGGTGGTGAACACACAATGCTATAGCTGTATTATTAAATTGTATACTTGAAACCTATATAATTTCATTAACCAATGTCTTCCTAATAAATCTAAAAAAAAAAAGATAAAGAAAAGAAAGAAAAAGAAAGAAAAGAAAAGAAAGACAAAGACAGAAAGAAAGAAAGAAAGAAAGAAAGAAAAAAAGAAAGAAAGAAAGAAAAAAAGAAAGAAAGAAAGAAAGAAAGAAAGAAAGAAAGAAAGAAAGAAAGAAAGAAAGAAAGAAAGAAAGAAAGAAAGAAAGAAAGAAAGAAAGAAAGAAAAGCTATATTTCCATAAATGTGTGGTTCTCATCACACATTTAGTTTCAAAATAAAGTACTGGGTACCAGCTGGGCACAAAACAAATGGAAATACAACTAATGTCTATTTCTATATTAAAAGAAACAATGTGTGTATATTAAAATGGGTATGTAAAATCTACGGATCTGAAACTATAATGGCAGATCAACTCACACAAGAAACTGATTAGGCAAGAAACAAATGAGACATCTATATAACCAGTCTGTGTATATATAGAACCAGGGCATTCCACCAAAGTCACTGCCTGGACTTTGCTACATGGATGCTCTATCAGAACAAGGATTCATGGAATAGACAGAATATAACTCACTAATTTTCTACCCAATAGCATGTATTTAATAATAGGAACATTATTAAATACATAAATAGAGTTAAAGATAATCTAAAGAATTATAATTACTAGTACTTTCCTTACATTACCTTATAAATATAACATCATTTAAATGGAGGCTTGTACTTAAAAATTTTAGTGATGAAAATCATAAAGTAAATATTCATATTTTATATACTTCATGGCTATGGACATCAAGATACTTTGCTTTTTAAAATCTCCAAATTTACCTTCCTTAACAAATAAAGTAAAACTCTTTTTTAAGTGAGGTATGCATATGAAGAGAGAAGAGATGCATCTAATTATCATTTATTCTCTCAGGCAAGCAGTATATTCAGAAAAGAAAAAAAAACTTCACTCATGGTAGCATACCTCTATAGCAAAAGTTTAGAAACTTAAAATATAACTGCAGCATCTCTACTGCATGCTTTCTACTTTTACCTAGTCTGGTCTTATATCTAGTTTAGGCTTCCCCCAATTTCTCCACATTGCCCTAACCTCTATCACTGCCCACCCTCCTTCATGTCCAGATTGATTCTCATGGTATGAATTACATTGGAGCCATTATAGATTCTTGTATCCTTATTCAGAAGCAGAAGCATTATTCATTTGTAGTTCTCACCATTCACTGATTCAACATATATGTATTTCATGACTTGTTGTTATTTTTCTCATCACTGAGAACACAAATATAAACAGGAAATTTCTGTCTTGCACTAACAGCAGTTACAAATGCCACCGTTCTACCAGATATGGCAGTGGGGCTGGGAAAGGAGGTGGAGAAGACAGGAGAAGTTATGAGAAGAGTCAGAACCACAGCCTCCAATCCATGCTGCTGGAAAGAGATCAATCAAGTGGTGGTGAAATGTGTGAGGCAGTCATCACCACTGTTGCTGGTTCTATTCTTTTTATTCACTGACTAGCCAGGCCAGATCTCTAGTGCCTACTGGAAATGGCCTTTAGCAGTACCTTTAGCGGTACCCTGGCTTTCCAGCACCAGCCACAATGCTAAATATTAGATGTCAAGCATCTCTTATTTTCAATTTTGTCTCTAAGCTATAGCCTAAGGAGGAACTGAGACTTCAACTTTTTTTATAACTTTCCAAGCTCTCTCATTCAGTTCCCCAGGCACAATGGGATATAATACATTTAACTAATTACATTTTTTATTGGGTTTGGTTATTGCAAGATCCTGGAGTTCTATCTGAAACAAAAATGTCCACTAAGTGCCTAGATTTTGATAGTTTTTATGGTAGATCACATTTTATACCTCATAGTTTCTTAAATTGAGCCGACAGTTTTATATATAACGAGATACATCCTGTACCTAATTTGTAGACCTCCTTTGTTTGTCAATGGCCTACACTCATTTAACCTGATATTAAGAACACATAGGTACTCAGAGTGATGGATAGTTTGAGAGCCACTATTTTTTACCTATTACAACATTAGAAGTTAAGATGTGAAAAAACATTTGTTGTGTGTATGTAGACTTATCTGTCCTGCAGGCAAAATGACTAGAAGTGTCTTTACAATTTCAAGAGCATGAATGTTTTCAAGCCTATCACAAACTTTATTTTGAGAATTAAAAAAAATCAGAATTTATCAACAATCCAAATAAAATTTACGCGTACAAAGTTTTCTAAGTTGGTCGCATTATTAAACTTATTATTACTGTGTTCTAAGATTTAATGTTATTATGCTAATAACTTATAATACATGAGGAAACAGTATTCATAACATAAAATATTTGAACTTTCACACAATATAATTTAATCAGAATAACCAAGCCAAAAGTGGCACAAATGATCTTTTTGCTTTCTATGATTAACTTTATTAATTTATATAATTTTAGGTATAATTTGCATACAGTAAAATACATTTATTGTGTGTACAAGTTCTATGAGTTTTAACAAATGTGTACAACCTTGTGATATGTAATCAACACTACAATCCAGATATGGAACATTTCTATACCACCAAAATTCCCTCATATTCCTTTACAATCAACCCTTCAATCTCCAGCCCCAGGCTACCACTGCTCCTATAGATTAGTTTCATCTGTTCTAGAATTTTATATAAATAGAGTCATATAGCCTGTATGCTTTATGTCTGGTTACTGTAACTCAACATATTGAGATTCATCCATATTGTTGCATGTATCAGTAGTTTATTCCTTTTCATTGCCTACAGGTATTCCATTATATGATATGCCACAATTTGTTTATCCATTCATCTGTTGATAGACATTTTGGTGGTTAAAAGATATTTTTAGCGGCACACTGTAGGACTCTCCCCACAGCTATGTGGATATTCGTGTGTGTGTGGTGTGTGTGGTGGGCAAGTGTGTGGTTTTTGTGTGGTGTGTGACACTGTCTTTTGTCATGGATAGGCTGAAAAGAGAGTGAAAGGGATATTCCTAGTTATTTTAACTTTAGAGCTTCTCTCCCAAATTGATCTTCTGGGGAATTTTTCCAAACTTTGAAGAACTCAGAAGTCTTTTTCATTTTAAAATTTATATTAATGGTGGCTCAGGAGAGCAGCAACAGGTAACTGTGAGCTAGTTGCGAAGCTGAATATGCAAAAAGTTCTAGCATAGTGGTCCCCGGATGACCATTTCTGACTGCCTTCTGAGATGGTCACTAGAAGGCATGACTCACTGCAAAAAACATTTTCTCTTCTGCCTCTGACTGGTCTTTTGTGAAGGCTATTTCAGCAGGGGAAAAGGCTAGTTTTCCATAAAGAAATCTTCTTGCCAAGGACCTGAGAATGCAACGAGGCAGCCTGCTGACCCAGGTGAAATTTTTCCTTTTCTGATCCTCTTTAGAGTGGGTGATCACCAGTCCACTGGGCCTCTGTATTAGTTTCCTAGGGCTACAACAACAAATTATCTCTAACTAAGCAGCTTAAAACAACAGATATTTTTTCACAGTTCTGGAGGCTAGAAGTCTAAAATCAATGTGTTGGCAGGGCTACATTCCCTCTACGGGAGCTCGGGGAGAATCCATTCCTGATCTCTTCTCACTTCTGACAGCTGTTGTCATTCCTTGGCTGTGGCTGCATCTCTCTCTGCTCCAGCCTCACATTACTCATCCTCTGTGTGTCTGCATCATCTCTCTTTGCCTCTCTCTTATAAGGACACACGTGATAGCATTTAGGGCCTACCTAGATACTCCAGAGTTATCTTCTCATCTCAAAATCCCCAATGTAATGACATCTGCAAAGACCTTTTTTTCAAATAAGGTAACATTTAAAGTTCCAAGAATTAGGACTTGATATCTTTGGATAAGCATTATTCAACCTACTGCAGCTGTGTCCATTTTTCCATATCTCATAAAAATCACTTGGCCTAGTTCAGATTCAATGTTCTCATATAAAAAATATAGTCGGTATCACATAGTTCTTTATTCATCAAGTTAGGTTCCAAGTTTGCCTATTTGTAGTCCAAAGTGACAAAGGTTTAATTTTATTTTGCAGACCCCAATATATTTCCACAAGAGTGTGAACTTGTTCCTTCAAATAGATAGATAGATAGATAGATAGATAGATAGATAGATAGATAGATAGATAGACAGACAGATAGAAACAGACAGACAGAGATAAGTAGACTTGTAAATATCATTTTCCTCTTTGCTGCCATATATGTATTAATTTATTAGTTCATTCAACAAACACTTATTTGCCTACTCTTTACCCAGAATTATTTGAGGCACCAAAGTTCCTGTCCTCATGAAGTTTATATTCTAGGTAAATGTGCTATTGACCCACAGGCTCCTATCTACCACGGGTGGGGGTTAGGACATTAACTCACCTGTACTTTGGGCTGCACTTGGCTGCAGTCTGAGCAAGCTCCTGCCACTTCAGAGACAGAATATATTGCACTCTTGAGGGGTGAAACTGATATGTGAGGGGAGTCTATGCTTGCACAGAACTATTCATCATGGCTGCAGCTAAAATCAAAAGTGACCAAAGGGCATGACAGGAGCACCAGAGGCATCTACTACACTCACCTTACCATTACGTACCATATTATGTCTGCCTTTTCACTTATTACATATAATGCAGTTAATAACACTTGTGAAATACTCAAAACTAGCACAAAGACTACATGTACAATTAACTAAGAGCAACTAGAGTTCCAGAACAGCTACCAAGACAGTGCGCAACCACCATCGCCATCTGTTGGTAGGGAACAGAATTGCTCTACTTTTACTCTGCAGAGTAGCTCTGTTTAGATTAGGAAAAATTCATAATTTGAAAGTTTGTGAGCACAGGAATTTCTGTAATTCTTATCTCACAGGGTTTTGTGGGGCATAAATAATTTATGGTAAAGCACTTTGTCTATTGTAAAACATTATATAAATGCTAGGTTTCACAAATTTACAGGCGAGTTTGAAGACTCATGTCTGTTCCTAGCCAATATTAAAAGGCCCATTGTGGCTAGATACCTAGCTGGTCCTGTTTATAAATGCCGTTCTTATTTTTTGTCTTCTGCTTGAAACAACTTTTCTGTGATTTTCACTTGCTAAGAGTCAAAGTCCAGTATAAATGTCACTCAAAAAGATAGATAATTTCCTTCCATGTATTCCCTTTGTATCATCACTAATAAAGCACTTAACACATTACATTATAGTTTACTGTACACATTTATCTGGTCTCAATAGTGAACTTCTTCAGAACAAGGACTACTTGATTCTTCTTTGTATGGCTAGCATGTAGCATTATATTTAGCATATAGTAGGCATTTGATAAAACATTTATTGAAATTGTTGAATTAATTTGCCATCAAATAACAATAGCCTCCTTCCTACTTGGCTATGTCTCACAGCAAGAAGCCAGGCCCAGCAGGGTAGATGAGATGAAGGGAATTCATCTAAAATCTATTTATTTGGGGAGAAAATGTATTGTGTTCAATGAAATGATTCAGTTTCATCTTTTCTGTACATAGCTTCAGAACAGTACATGATCATAATTTTATGTCAAATATCAAGTCCCTTAAGTCATGCAGAGATATATTACTTTTCGTACATGGTATAACACTGTAAAAACAATACTAACAATCCCACAGGAACTAAATTCTAGAGTTATAGAAAGTGAAAATACTAACGGTTCACCTGGTAATGGCTGCATCTTATAAGTTAAAAAAAAAACTCCTACAAACTTATACTTAAATAATGCACATACTAACAAAATTATCAATTTTAAGAAAAAAAAAGACATCGCTTTCAAAGGAGAGAAAAACATATGGCTCATTTTGAAATCAGTAGGCTCCATTCCAATTAAAAAGATTGCAGACCAGACTACTGGATTGTTGTGATGGCTTCCTGACATCTTTCCTTATCTTTTCTAAAGCTAATGAGAAATACTCAGGATATATCAAGCCTTGTTGAAATGAAGCATCCTAATTGACTAGAATAATACCATATCTAATTAGTTTAGTGTAACCATGCTATAGATCATGCTTTCTTACCAGGAGATGAAAACAGCTGCCACATAGGATTTAGAAAACTTAAAAGAGGAAAAAAATTCTCTTTAAAGTTTAGTGATGGTATGCTTCACACAAATATCCAGGGTTTGGCTAGTCCACTTGCGGTATCTTTTTAATATAGGCAAAATCAATGATTATAGAGTAAAAAGTTACCCAACCTGAGACAAAGTTGGCAGCTGGCCTCCTTTTCACTTGTCTCCTCCTCCTGCACCTTCATCAGCTGCTCAGAATTTAGTCATGCGCTGAGGAGAGAGCAAGGGCAAAGCCACTCTGCTCCTTTCTCACGACACTCTATCTCCTCAACCTTTCTACAAGTGTTCTCACCTTGTTCATAACCCAGTCCCTTCCAACTTGCAGCTCCCTGCACTGGGCATGCTACTTTCAAGCTGGCATTTACTAATGTGCTACTGCCTCAAAGTTAACATTTATTTTTAATAGAGATTTTTCTGGAGACAAGCATTAGAGTCATTGTAAAGGTGGAAAATGACAGTTCCGTGTCATGTCAATGAGAAAGATATTTTCTGACAGCCCTTTTAGCACCTCCCACCTCACACCATAAACTGTTACTCTCCCTTCTCCTAGGGGAAGAGGTCGTGGTCAGCCAATAGAAGGACTGATTTTGATGACTTTCCAGGAGCACTTTGGCGAGCTCCTAGAACAGTGATCTCCACCTCTTGGACTCAAGAGTCTATTACTTTCATCCCATGGTCTTTGTAAACTATTTATGACAAAATAGTAAAGTAGTTCTTGAAAACTTGTTAATAAGGTTATTGCCAAGAGTCGGTCAGTAAAATTCAATTGTTAAATTAAAATATATTCAATGAAAATATAATAGTTTATTGTTTTCATCAAGTAGCAACAGGAATGATTTGGGGACAAGGGATACATACTTTCCTATTTACTTAGAGCAAAAAAGAAATGTATTTCCTTGCAAATCAATTATTTGGAAAATGTTATCCAAAAACACACACACAAAAAAAAAAAAAAATGGGAGGAGTGAGTATCCTTTTTATTCTCCCTAGAACCCCTCCCTTCAAAAGCTGGAGCTCACTCACAATCCTGGATCTGTTCTCTGAAGCTACTTATTTATCATCTATCTCTTTTTATTTCTCTTCAACTGTCTCTGCTTTCCTCATGTCATCTTTTAGAACTTGTGGGAAAGGTTGCATGGGAAACTGAGTTTTCGCATGGGATTAGGAAGAACAGTCGCATCCTTTATAGAATGTTTGCTCAGGCCTCAGCACATGTGCCCCTTCCACAAAACATGTTAGCCTTATTTTGCCTATGGTTAGAATTCTAATAAAAATATCTATAAATGTGTAACTTAAGAGACCAGAAACACACCAAACTCAAACACAAAGAAATAATTATCCTCTCTGGGGATAAAAAAAGAAAACTCTGTAATTATATTTTACTAAACTGAAATTAACCAATTGCATTCTAACCTTTAA
This sequence comes from Pteropus alecto, assembly GCF_000325575.1. Lineage (NCBI taxonomy): Eukaryota > Metazoa > Chordata > Mammalia > Chiroptera > Pteropodidae > Pteropus > Pteropus alecto. Next base: position 2,508,987 of record NW_006494610.1, read on the forward strand.
GGAAAAAGACTGAATAGAAGATAGCCAACATAAACATGGAAGGAAAATGAAACCTGATGAAACTCTAACGCCCCAAGGTGACAGTTTTATAACACTCTCCAGGTGAGGAATACTCTGAATGTGACCAAAAGGAACACATACAGTTATCTGGGTAGTGAAAATTGATTCATCAAGCTTCACAGTGGCCTGGAATAAACACTTCCATTTTTCTCTGAATCCATGATCACAAGTATCTTTAGATAATAAAGCTGAATTTTCTAGCACCCTCGATATTAGGAAAATAGATGCTCTACATGTGCCCTCTAAACATTCTTTCCAAGTACTGCCCCCTTAAGTAATATGAATTTTTAAATAAAATGCAATATATTAAATTTTGAATTAATATTATAACTGATATGCAGCAAATACAACGTTTTCACATATTTTACTACAACACAACCTTAACCATTATATCTAGCTGTGTGTTCCATCTAGAGCCTATCGCCATATAATCATTATGCTAAATTTTGTGCTTACAGTTTCTAATTATAATTTTATTATATAGATGTTAAATATATATGTAAATATACACACTTCTGACCTTAATGAAAATAGTATCAATTGCATATACTCCTTTTTTCCCATTCAAACTTATTTCTAACTCTCATTCATGTTGCATGTATTTGTAATATATTCAGTTCACTAATTTCCCATTACTATTCCTCAGTCTGAAAAGTTAAGTACAGGAGATTTAAGTAGAAGTTAATTTCTTTAAAGAGATTCTATAATGGAGGGATAATTTGAGCTGATTCTTAAAAGGTAGTTGGTTTGCTTGAATGTTAAGGAAGAAAGTAAATATCTGAGGGAAAAGAGAGAAGCATGAGAAAAATACAAAGGCAGGAAAATTCAAAACATGTCCAGGTCAAAACACATTTTGCTTTAGAACAATATTTTGGGGCCAGTGGAAGATAGTTATCCAAGGAAATGGAGAAGGAATAGTCAGAGAGGAGGGAGGAAAACAGGGAGTGTGGTGTATTAGCAGCAAAGAGAGATGTATTTCAAGAAATAAAGATGATCAACCGAGTTGAAAATGGCTGATGAGAGAAAAGTATCTCTTGAATTTTTTAACACCATCATCAAGCCACCATTGAACGTTCAATTCGTCTAATGCCCCTCATTCTAATTCCATGCTCACCCAGTCACCTGACTCATCACGAACAAGGACATCAAGTATTTCTAGTCCCTCTGCTAAGATATCTTATAGTAAATTAACAAAGCAGTTTCTGAATATGAGTTTGCTTCCCATACATGATTGCAGAAGAGTACTCGTCTGCTTGGGTCGCTATAACAACACATCATAAACTGGGTGGCTTAAACAACCAACATTTATTTCTCACAGTTCTGGAGTCTGGTAAGTCCAAAATCAAGGTGTCAGCCAATTCATTTCCTGTGGTGAGCTCTCTTCCTAGTTTGTGAACAGTCGCCTTTTCTCTGTGTCCTCAACTGGCGGAGAGACAGTTATCTCACTCTTCCTCTTCTTATAAAGGCACTAATTACATCAAGAGGGTCTCACCCTCCTGACCTCATCTAACCCTCATTACCTATCGAAAGCCCCATCTCCAAATACTATCACACTGGAAGGTAGGGTTTTGACATATGAATTTTAGAATACAATTCAACCCATAGCAGGGAGAAATGTGGGTGTTCACATGTGACCATAATAGTCCTCAGCACAAATTATTTCACAGGTATCTGTATCCTAATCAGCATTGAACACATAATGCAGGAGTCCCCAACCCCAGGACCAAGGACCAGTACCAGTCCATGGCCTGTTAGGGATCGGGCCACACAGCAGGAGGTGAGCAGCGGGCCAACGAGTGAAGCTTCATCTGTATTTGCAACTGCTCCCCAGCACTAGCATCACCACCTCAGCTCCACCTCAGATCATCAGGCATTAAATTCTCATAGGAGTACGGGTCCCTGGTGCTAAAAAGGTTGGGGACAACTGACATAATGTAAGTTTATCTCAAGGCCTGATTATTCTTATTCTGCAAAAAGCACATTTCTGGCTTCACAGTGTTAGCAAAATCCTAGAATTTGGCACCCAAAGAAAGTTAGTACCAAATGAGAATTTGGCACCCAAAGAAAGTTAGTACCAAACAACTTCCCACAATCATAGCTTCCAGAGATGAAATCCATCAACTAAACTCAGCAGAGACCTTCAACCTCTTAGTGTAACAAGAATTAAGTACATTTAAGTACATTTCCTTATGTATAAATGCAAATAGGACATATAAATTTCTGAAAGCAATTTCCAACTTCCACTCAATAATGAACTGATGCATTATTACAGTCTATAGTCCTCTTCTTTCAAGTCTAGTGATCATTTTTGTGGGACCTGAGCAACATCAGTTGCAAATTTTCTAGCAAACTGCACAGAATGTTTCATTGTCACTTATGCACTGCTTACAGTAATATCACGAAGCACGAGGTATTATCCATTGATTCACACTTTGCTTTTCTCCAACATGTTCTGCAAACACACTGGCTTTCTTCTCTACTCACGAATCAGTGACTTTCTTTTCTCCAACTAATTTCAGCCTGCTGGGTCTTTGTTGTCTCTATGATCAGCATTACTATTCTTCACATTTTGACAGTACCAAAGAAAGTATTTTTACCTTTATTGGAGGAAATGTTACTTCATGTAAGTCAAAACTGAAAATGGTGCAATCCCTAAGTCTTTGCAAGTAATACCATTAACTAACCCTCTGTCCACAACACTCACTCACCCCCATCTCACACCTGCCAACAGGAGCCATATGACTTAATAAGTTTTATTTTGTACACACACACACACACACACACACACACACACACACACACACACACACACATGCATATACATATATACATATATACATGCATGTATACATGTATGTATGTTAATATAATACATTTTCTTTATCTCAAATCAAAGAATTTGTTAAAAACTGATGTAATAATTTCATACCTATATCTTGAAGGCTACTTCTATATGTGTTCTCACAACATGTTTTCATACTTAGTTGAGCAACTTGTTTGTTATACATTTTAAAATCTGCACAGATTTTCATTTCTACGTGTCACTCTTTGGTGGCTAACTCTTCCAAGTTTCTTGACCCTTTAGGGTGCAATACTTTGCTGCTTCCTCAGGATTAAGCCACAGCACATCTGACCTGCCCATTTTTCATGTCTTCCATTCTGAAGCAGCTGCTGTTTCTTAAATTCATCAATTGCATCAATATTCTGTTTCTCAAATATTTATCTACAATATAGTTATATGTCAAGTCCATCCAAGATTTGGTCATTTTGCAACTCATTTAGACAGAAATTGTGTCATTCATTTTGCAGAAGCATTGGTCTATGACAGTTTCTTGTAACAAAAATAACACTGCTTACTGGCAAGAAAATCATACATTACGAAATTGGAGTTTCCTTTTCTTGATGCAACTGATGCTTTTTTTAAACTAAAATCTATCATAAGATCTATTTGTTTTCTTAATTAAGTGTATTCTTCTTGGTTTCAGCAATTGGTGAGCGAACTTTACTCCAAAATAAACAGCTGAACTTTCAGAATATCTGCTCCCATAATTACACATCGCCATGGTTATTCTAATACTTGACTTTATTAAGAAGACACAATATCACCCACATCCTGGTTTCTAAATACCTTTTCCCACTAAAAAGAACCAGGGGTCCTTGAAACAATGGCTGAATTCCAGGGCTGCAATTCAAAATGTATCTGGAACATCTTTCTGTGCCAGAAAAAAAGGAAGTGTTCAAAAAATTATGAGAGAATAATGAGAAGATATAGCAGCCAGCTTGATGGGACTCTAACTGATCAAACCTAGGATAATTTTATCATCAAAATAACTAAAACAAAAACCTGCCCGCAGATGTTTATAGAAGCTTTATTTATAATTGCCAAAACTTGGAAGTAAGATGTCCTCCAGTAGGTGAATGTATAGATAAACTCTAGTACATCCAGATAATGGAATATTATTCAGTGCAAAAAAAAAAAAGAGAGAGAGAGAGAGAGAGAGAGAGGGAGAGAGAGATGAGCACATTGTTAAAATGTCTCTACTGCCCAAAAGCAATCTACAGATTCAATGCAACCTCTATCAAAATTCCAATGGCATTTTCTACAGAAATAAAACAAACAATTCTAATATTTGTATGGAACCAAAAAAAAAAATACAAATAGTCAAAGCATCCTTGAGAAAGAACGAAGCCGGAGGCATCACATTCTCTGAGTTCATACTATATTACAAAGCTACAGTCACCAAAACAGTACTGGCAAAAAAAAAAACAGACATAGAGATCAATGAAACAGAATAGACAGCTCAGAAATAAACCCATTCATATATGGTCAATTAATTTATGACAGAGGAGCCAAGAATATACAATGGGAAAAGGACAGTCTCTTCAATAAATAGTGTTGGGGAAAATGGACAGCTGCATCCAAAAGAATGAAAATGGACCACCATCTTACGTCACACACAAAAATCAATTCAGAACAGATTAAAAACCTGAATATAAAACCTGAAACTATAATACTCCTAGAAGAAAATATAAGTGGTAGGCAAGCTCTTTGACATCAGTCTTGTCGATGATTTTTTGGATTTGACACCAAAAGCAAAGGAAACAAAAGCAAAAATAAAGAAGTGAGATTATATCAAACTAAAAAAGCTTTTCACAACAAAGGAAACCATCAACAAAATGAAAAGACAACTTACCAAATAGGATAAAATATTTGCAAACCATCTATCTTATAAGGAATTAATATCCAAAGTACACAAGAAACTCAAAAAATCAATAGCAAAAAAAATCCAATTTCTAAATGAGCAAGAATCAGAGTAAACATTTTTCTTTTTTAATTATTAATTATTAATGTTTAATTAAATTTAAATTTTTATTGTAGTTAGGAACACATAACATGAAATTTACTGTCTTAAACATTTTTAAGTGTATATTACCATAATGTTAAATATATTCACATGGTTACACTATGCATCCAGTACTTCTTCATCTTATAGAACTGAAACTCTACACACATTGAAGAATTCCCCATTTCTCCTTCCCCTAGCTCCTGGCAAACCCCATTCTACTTTCTGTTTCTAAGAGTTTGACTACTATAAATGCCTCATATATGTGGATTCAGATAGTCTTTGTCTTTTTGTGACTGACTGATTTCACATAGCATAATGTCCTCAAGGTTCATCCATGTTGTAGCATGTGACAGAATTTCCTTTTTCATAAAGCTGAATAATATTTTATTGTATGTATATACCACCTTTTATCCATTCATCCATCGAAGAACATTTGGGTTTAAAAAAAGACTTACATATGGCCAATAGGTACATGAAAAGGTGCTCAACATCACTAATCATCAGGGAAATGCCAGTCAAAACCACAATGAGATATCATCTCACGCCTGTTAGAATGACTATTATCAAAAAGACAAGAAACAATAAGTACTAACGATGATGTAGCAGAAAGGCAATTCTTGTGTGCAGTTGGTGGGAATGTAAATTAGTGCAGCCATTATAGAAAACTGTATGAAGGATCCCCTCGAAATTAAAAATAGAATGATGACATGATACAGCAACTTCACACTGGGTATATATCTAAAAGAAATAAAATCAGTATCTCAGATATCTGCACTTCCAAGTTCATTGTAGCATTATCCACAATAGACAAGACATGGATACAACCTAAATGTCCATAATGGATGAATGGATAAAGATATATATTCATATACATATGATGGGACATTATTCAGCCATAAAAAAAAAGAAAGAAAGAAAACACTGCCTTTTGCAACAACATGGATGGACCTTGATGGCATTACACTAAGTGAAATAAGTCAGAGAAAGACAAATGCTGTATTTTTCACTTATATGTGGAATCTAAAACAGCCAAACTCATAGAAATAGAGTAGAATAGTAGCTAACAGGGGTTGGGTGTTGGGGAAAATGGGGAGATGTTGGTCAAAGGGTACAAACTTCCAGCTATAAGATTAACGACTTATAAGGATGTAATGTACAACATGGTGACTATCATTAACACTGTATTACATAATTGAAAGTTAAGGGAGTAAATCCTAAATGTGCTCACCACAAAAACAAAACAAAACAAAATAAAACAAACAAAATGGTAATGATGTGAGGTGATGGAGGTGTTAACAACCTGTGTTAATCATTTTGCAATATATATGTATCAAATCATCAGGTTGTACAACTTAAACTTACATATATTATATGTCAATAATATCTCAATAAAGCAGGAAAAAATCTAAAATTTTTAAAGTAAAAAAATTGTCAAAAACAAAAATAACCCATACTTTCGAATATTTCAGAAAAAAAATCAAGATATAAAGAGGTAATGATAAAGCAAATGTAGCAAAATGTTAAAAATTGTTGAATATAGGTAAAGACTATAACTGATTTCTTGCAACTTTTCTGCAATATTTAAATTATTTCCAAATGAAAGAGAGAAAGAGAGAGAAAGAAAAAGAGAGAAAAGAAAGCGAGAGGAAACCCAGTTCCAGACCTATAGAATCAGTAACCCTAGAAGTTCTTATTTGATGGATTTGGGTGAGTGAGATCTAGGTTAAGAATTTTTTAAAGCCCACTCAGTGATTCAAAAGTACAGCTCGACTTGACTCATGCAACCAAAGGGACTTACTCTTGCCTACAAAAAGGTCCCACAACATGGTACAGAGTTTAAGCCCTAAATCTCCTACTCCACCCCCAGTTCTTTATAAGGTCAAATTTCGTTATCATTATAATCAATAAGTATAATTGACATGCTATACTAATAAGCCAAATAAGAGAAAAGGAGTTCACTTTGTAAATGAAGTCCAGGGTCTATGCCAACCTGGCATCTGTGAATCTTCCTCTCACACAACCTTTGAGGTCATCACATATAAGCTGAGCACTGAAGCCAAATGCTCTGTGTAGATTGAATTTCATTACCAGGGGAAGAAAATTATCCTTGCTTGAGGCTGTGTGAGTGACAAGAGCTCTTCTTCCTACACATGACAGTTAATCCTGAAGCAACCAGCTGCACACAACCTAGTGAGTAATGAACTTGAACAGGTGAGTAGAGGACCACATGATTTACATTCATTAAAACTAATTAAAACCACAGGCAGAAACTAAAAGCTAGTGACTTTTATAATCAACAATTATTGGACTACACCACAAACTACTTCAAACAACTCTTTTAAAAACTTTCCTCTCCAAACAGTTAACTCTCTCTACCCACAGCCTAGACTAGAGTTTAGTGTTGGATTTTGCATTCTGCCACAGAGGTTATTTTATTATTCTGGAATAGGGATCCTAAGGATCATTGTAAAATGTAAACAGTCTAAGCAGAGATTTCTGAGTTCATCTGATCCAATGGAGATGGAGTGTCCTCATATATCCCTTCATTCTTTCCACAACCATGTATTGAACACCTATTCTCTGAGAAGTACAATATAGGTATATTTGTGATCCAAGAACCACAGTATTTAGAAAGTAAACAGACGGAAAGTTTGATTTCCATGCTGAAGCCATCTGTGAGGACAATCAGATCCACTTTTCAGTTAATACTACAAAGCAAAGCTAATCTTTTTTAAATTAAATTTATTGGGGTGATATTAGTTAATAAAATCAAATAAATTTCAAGTGTACAATTCAATATTACGTATGTGTATATATCTCATTGAATGTTCACCACCCAAAGTTAAATTTCCTTCTGTCACCATATATCTGACTCCGTTTACCTTTATCTACCTCACATGAGTTTTGATTATATCAGCCAAATTTCTATTTTATATACTATATATATATAGTAATATATACACACACACCACATCTTCTTTACCTCAGTCATCTATCTAAGGGCATTTTTGTTGTTTCCATAACTTGACCACTGTGAATAAAGCTGCTATGAACATCAGGGTCCATGTATCTTTATGAATAAATGTTTTCAAATTTGGAGGGCAAATACCCAGAAGAGAAATTGCTGGGTCACATAGTAATTCCATTTTTAATTTTTTTGAAGACCCTCCACTGTGTTCTACAGTGGCTGTACCAATTTACAATTTACATTTTCACCAGCAGTCAATAAGGATTCCTTTTTTCCCCCCACAACCTCTCCAACACTTGTTAGTACTTGTCCTATTTAATGATAGCTATTTTAACAGGTGTGAGGGAGTACCTCTTATAAAGCTAATCTGTAACTCAATTTATAATCAATCCTCAAGTGAAGTTCTTTGACTAGATAATAAACAACACCTCCAACTCCAAGATCTTTAATGAATGTTGTAACATTTATAAACTCAAGTGGTGTATTCCAGTAAAAAATCAGGTGACACCATGAGGCAACTTTAATTCAGTATTCAGTGATTATAATTCTCTATCTTTTAAAAAGATAATCATGGAGTGATATAAGTGGTACACTTCAGGATTAATAAGAGATAAAGTTCAAAGAGCAGTTAAAGATGACCAAGCCCTTGCAATTTATCAAAAAGTGGTGAACAAGTTTTATTACAATTTACCACAGACTGTACTACACACTGTTTCCTACTTGCAGTATGAATTGTCATACCTCTGTGCTTTGACACATTGTATTCCTCAACTGGGAATCCTCTTTCCTTTAACTTCCTGGAAAGAAATCTATCCAAGCTAAAGTGAAGCTTCCTTATTTAAGGCACACTTTACTAACTCACATTATACTTGGTGATTTTTGTTTATGATTTTTATTTGATCGTTCGTTTTTGTTTTTTAAGAGTCCATGTAATCCACATATTATTAATTGCTACAGGTCTAAACTGAGTCTTATTAATTTGGGGTTATTTTGTGAGGGAAGGTATAAAATTTTATTCATTATGAAAAAATTACATGTAACTCACATGAGTTTCATATTCCAGAGCCATGAATTATGATGTTTAACTCTGTTGTCTAAGGGTATATAATTGTACAAATTTAACAATTAGTAGAAGACATGAGTTTTGATTATATCAGCCAAATTTCTATTTTATTTTCCTCCTTTGGCTGCATTCAAGATTTTCACACTTCTTTAAAATAATTTTTTTATTTTTCAATTGCAATTTATATACAATATGATATTAGTTTCAGGTGTATGATATAGTGATTAGACACTTGTTCCAATATTATTGACTATACTCCCTATGCCATACTTTACATCCCCATGACTATTTTTTGACTACCAATTTGTACCTCTTAATCCATTCCCATCTTTCACCCATCTCCCCAGCACCCTTCCCATCTGCCATCAAATGTTCTCTGCATCTATGAGCTCATTTCTGTTTTGTTTGTTCATTTATTTTGTTTCTTAGATTCCATAAGAGAGAAATCATATGGTATTTGTCTTTCTCCGTCTGACTTATTTCACTCAGCACGTTGTCCTCTAGTTCCACTCATATTATTGCATATGGCAAGATTTCATTCTTTTTTTATAGCTGAGTAATGTTCCACTATATACACATACCACTTCTTCATCCATTCATCTATTAATGGACACTTAGGTTGCTTTCACATCTTGGCTATTGTAAATAATCCTTAATGAACATATGAATGCATGTGTCTTTTCTAATTAGTATTTTGGGTTTCTTTGGATAAATACTCAGAAGTGGAATTACTGGGTCTTTCTTTGTCTTTTGTTGTAGTTCTTTATATTAAAGTCTATTTTGTCTGGTATAAATGTTGTTACCCTACCCTTTTTTCCATTTTAATTTTCATGAAATATCTTTTCCCATCCCTTTACTTTCAGTCTGTGTGTTTTTCAATCTGAAGTGAGTCTCTTGTAGGCAGCATACATAAGGGTCTTGTTTTATTATCCATTCAGTGATCCTATGTCTTTTGATTGGAGCATTTAATCCATTTACATTTAAAGTAATTGTTGGTAGATACGTAGTTATCGCCATTTTATTATTCATATTTTTTATATTTCTTCTTCTTCTTAAATAAGTCCCTTGAAAAACCAAAACACTAATTTGAAAAGATATATGCACTCCTATGTTCATTCACTGAAGCACTGTTTACAATAACCAAGACATAGAAGCAACCTGTGTCCATCAATAGATGACTGGATAAAGAAGTTATGGTACATATATACAAAGGACTATTACTCACCCATAAAAAAATAAAACCTTACCATTTGCAACAACATGGATGGACCTAGAGGATATTACGAGAAATAAGTCAGACAGAGAAAGACAAATACTATATGATTCCACTTGTATGTGGAATCTGAGGAACAAAACAAACAAAATGAAAACGGACTCATAGATATAGAGAACAAACTGGTGATTGCTAAATGGGAAGAGGGTTTGGGGGGCTGGGTGAAAAAAGGTGAAGGGATTAAGAAGTACAAATCAGAGTTACAAAACAGTCACATAGATGTATAGTACAGCACAGGAAATATAGTCAATAATATTGTAATGGCTATGTATAGTGCACTACAGTAATCAGGGTAATCACTTTGCAAATTGTATAAATATCTAACCACCATGCTGTATACTTGAAACTAATATATAATAAAATAAAATAAGTCCCTTTAACATTTCCTGTTTTACTGGTTTGGTGATGATGAACTCTTTTCTTGTCTGGGAGGCTCTTTATCAGTCCTTCGATTCTAAATGATACTTTGTTGGGTAGAGTAATCCTGGTGGTAGGTCCTTGCTTTTTATTAGTTTGAATATTTCATACCAATCCCTTCTGACCTGCAAGGTTTCTGTTGAGAAGTCAACTGACTATCTTATAGGAGCTCCAATGGTGCTTTTAAAATTCTCTCTTTGTCTTTAATCATTGGCATTTTTATTATGATATGTCTTGGTGTGGCCTCTTTGAGTTCATCTTGTTTGGAACTCTCTATGCTTTCTGGGCTTGGTTAGGGAAGATTTCAGTCATTATTTCTTCAAATAGGTTCTCAATTCCTTGCCCTCTCTCTTCTCCTTCTGGTACCCCTATGATACAAATGTTGGTTCAGCTGATGTTATCCCAGAGGTCCCTTAAACTTTCCTCATTTTTCTTTATTCTTTTTTCTTGTTGCTGTTCTGATTGGGTGTTTTCTGCTACCTTATCTTCCAAATCACAGATTTAATCCTCTGCTTCATTTAACCTATTATTGATTTCCTCTAATGTATTCTTCATTTCGGTTTTTGCAGTCTTCATTTCTGACTGGTTTTTCTATGTATTCTATCTCCATTTTTATATTTCCCATCTCCTCATTGAAGTTCTCACTGAAATCAATGAGCATCCTTATAACATCCTTATGTTTTGAACTCTGCCTCTGGTAGACTGTCTCAATTTTCAGTTTGTTTGTTTTTTTTCTGGAACTTTGTTCTGATCTTTCATTTGGGACATGTTTCTTTGCCTCCTCATTGTGGCTGCCTCCCTGTGTTTGTTTCTATGTATTGGATAGAGCTTCTATGTCTCCTGGTCTTAAGAGGGTGGCCTTAAGTAGTAGGTGTCCTGTGGGACCTAGTGGTGCAGTCTTCCTGGGTCACCTAAGCCAGGTAATCTAGGTGTGTTCCTTGTATGGGTTGTGTGTGCCCTCCTGTTAGAGTTGAGCTTTGATTGTTCTTGACACATCGATAAGAAGGATTGACCTCTCAAGCTGATTGGTTGTAGGGACTGGCCATGACTATAATAATGGAGCTGTTATGCATGGGCTGACCCTACAGAGAATGATTCACTTTAGTAGGGCTCTGGCGCCTGCCCAGTCTGCCCTTTGAGTGTGTTCATAGAGGTACTCTGGTTGTGGTCTGAAGCTGGCCACCGGGTGTGTTGGTTCTGGAGCCTCTTGGGAGGGGCTTTAGTGCAGGCCTAGGTCAGCTGCTCCCTGTGCCCTTCTTGGGTCTAAAGTGATATGCAGATGGTTGTCACTTGTGCTGGGTTTAGAGGTGCCTGGGAGAAGCTAAGATGCAAACCAAAGCTGGCTGCCAATAGTGCCAAGCTTGGGGCTGACCAACAAGAGGTATAGTACACACCACATTTGCTTATTTGGGGCTTGTGAAACTTTGAGAGATTTTATGAAAGTCCATAGCATGAGTCCAAACAGGCCATTTGTATGAAAAAGCCACTGAAAGCAGCTTGGGAAAGTTCGAGAACTGGTCTCAAGAATCACCAGGGCAAGGTGAACAGTGTTAGCCATGTTGCTAGAGACTCAGATATGGTACCCACCTGCATGTACATGCTAGGTGGACGGAAGGCCTAACAAAAAAACAATGGTTCCTGCCAGCCCTCTGGTCTGGGAGAAAGCTGCCCCTCCAGTCCTCACCCTGAAGCCAGAAAATTCAGTTCCTCCTCATATGTCCCCGGGGCCTTTCAAGCTGCTGTCCCAGCATTGGAGCTCTGAGCAAGTGAGTCCATCGGCGAGTAAGTTCATTGTGGGCCCTTTAAGAGAAAGGTCTTGGCTCCAGCTGCCCTCCTCCATCCACTGACACAATCTCTGCTGGTTTTCATAGCTAGAAATTACTGGAATTTCTCTTGCCAGCACTGGAACTCTGTGCTGGGGAGCCTGGTGTGGGGGTGGGACCCTTTGTTCATCATGGGGGACCTCTGCAGCTGAGATATCCCTTCCAATTTTAACCGATAACATATAGGTGTGGGTTCAGCTCGTTCTGCATCTCAGCCCCTCCTACCAGTCACAATGCGGCTTCTTCTGTTTATCCTTAGTTATAGGACTTCTGTTCAACTAGACTACAGGAGATTTTCAATGATGGTTGTTCTATAGCTTAGTTGTAATTTTGAGGTGGTCACGGGAAGAGGTAAGCAGAGTTTACCTACTCCGCCATCTTGAGCGGAAGCCCTTTATTTTTATAGCCCCAATTGCCAAGCAAATAAATGCTTGGCACAGTGTAGGGCCCCAATAAATATTTCTCAAATTTGAACCAAACTGAAAGGAATACTATCAATCTGAATTACTATGACAAAGATTTTTCAGATAATTGAGCAGATGCTGTTAGAGAAGAAAAACATTTTTTTTTAAAATTATCTGCCTCCAGCTTTTGAAAAAAAAAAAAAAAGAAATGTGGTAGCAAATTTTGCTACTGTTCAATCCAATTAGCAAGACATGTAGTCTGTGCACAACCCACCACTTTTAGAGACTCCTTAAGGAATTAGACAACTCCTTTTCTCAATGAGATGTAGCATACAGTTAATTTTAAATGACAGTCACACTGTGGTCTAAGGCAAGTCATGGTATTTAATAACACATATAGTGTAGCAGGCTTCATCTCTCCAGTTTAAGACCGCAGATTCAAATAAAGAAAATCAGTTCCAAGTTTCCCCTGGGAATTCATACCTAGTCAACATTATTAATAACCCTTTGGTCCTAGAATGCTTACCAATGCACAACTTCCCTTTAGTCAACAATGAGTATTTAGTTAGTTTCATAAAACTGACAATCAGAGAGTCAATCATAGTTCTGTCAATAATCAGAATGGTCAAACATAAGGCTATCCCTTGCTTCTCTGGCTTTTTATTAACCCTTTATAATTCTGGCTTATATACTCTATGACTGAAATCATCGTATCTTTAACCAGAACTAAAGGTGCTAGGTCAAACCCACTTCTATGAACATTCTTTAACTTTTCCCAAAAAGATTACATTCAATAACTCATCCTTATGCTGTTCTATTTCAAGGTCATCTCTATGGCCAATATAATGCCCTGAATTATTTGGAAACTAACACAGTTTTATGGAAAAGAATTTTCACACATTTTCAAAGGACCAGTCTTTCAACTCTGCGTGAGGGTGTTGGGTTCACTAAAGAAATCAATGCCCAGTTTCTATAGTTTTACCTAGTTAGAATATTCATATCTAGAATATCAAAATGAAATCATTCAAATGGACTTCAAAGATCTAGTATCATCCAATAATACTACACAGATATTAGTTATTCATAAATTTATTTAGTGTTATAATTTGGTACAAAACATGAGCTTATTTTGTAATTAAAAATTTTTAACTTAAAGGGCAGGAAGAGTATGTTCAATAAAAGGCTTAAATGCCAATATTTCAGATGAAATAAAGCATTATAAGAAGAAAGCCCTATTTTTCATCAATCTCATGCTAAACAACATATGTCACAAATGAGAATTCATTACTGCATTGCAACTGGAGCAAACATTGAATTTCTTTCTTCTGTTCAATTATTTTAATTACCTAAATTGATTGTCATTCTTTTTCCTTCCACTCCACTTCTGCAAATCAATATCATATCATAGTAAAAGAAAGGCCTAGACAGAGGAAAGATTAAAATTTGAATTCTTCAGATGTATTTTTTTGCTCTTCCAGTTACTCTAACCTCAACTAGAAATTCAGACCACACAACAAAATTCAATAATGAGAAAACCATACTTTATCCATATAATTCCTATACATATTTTTACTTCAAGAGTGAAATTGAAAAATGACCACTGTAGGATTCATTTCAATTAGAAATTAGAGAGAAAAAAATTAACTAGAAATTTATGTGATTCTAACTAAGAGTCACTGTCAATTAATCAGAAGTCAAATTCTAGAAGAAAATATTCTAGTCCCAGAGGAACCATCTTAGCTCATAATTTATTTGAAATATTTGGACAGACAGTATTTAATCCAGCATAATAGTAATAACTAATCAATCTAAATGCCTCACAACCACCAAAAAAGGTAGGTACTATCACTCTTGCTTTCCACGTAAGGAAATTGAAGTTCAGAGAGGCTAAATAACTTGCAAAAGGTTATATAGGGAAGTTTGAATTCAAAGTCAGAGCATCTGACTCTGGGGCCACCACTCTGTATGTTTTCTAAATCACTTCCAAACAGCACTTGTTCTTGAATCTAGCCCTATATCCCAGAAAGTAGGAAAGTGGGTACTAGGAAAATCACCTTCAGTAGAAAAAGAAGAGAAAGTCATCTAATATTTTGGCTTTGAAACTCCTAGCCTTAGATGATGTGAACCAAGAATAATTAATTCACTTAATTTTTTTCTATTTTTTTCTACCCAACTCTAAGACTTGATGTCTCTGGGCCTGTCTGAAACCCAGTATTTTATATAATTTTATGGTTTGTGAAAGGAAACTCTGTTATTTATAAGAGATATTTTATTCTAGAAAGCTTTGATTTATTGATCCAAATCTGCATGTGGGCAATATGACAAGAACTCATCATGCATGGGGGAATTCAATCAAATTGCTGCCACATAGAAGAGTTTGGGTTTTTTGTTTTGTTTTGTTTTGTTTTGTTTTTTAAGTGATAAATAACAGGATTTCCAGAGTTTTCTGGTCAGGGATGATGAACAAGAAACAGATTTATGCTGATTGAGGTTACAAATGAAGAGATCTGAAAGATGTGTTGGAATCTAGAGGTACTTTTGTTGTTAAACTGCTGTAGTAATGGTATGAGATGAGAAAAAGTGCAGTAGAACAGAGGAATAAATGGACCTGACACTCATAAAGCTGTGTCAAGCACTGAATTTAATCCACCGTTGAAATGGACTATATCGCTTCAACTGACAAAAGGGTAGAACAGATATTTTTAAAACAGAAAAGAGAAAAATCGTCAGATCATTTCCCAACTCCAGTACTGTTGGTTGTTGCTAAATTAACAGAACATTTCGTACATGAGCAAATGATCAAATCTTTAAATACAATTATGGTACATTTTAAAATATCAGTTCTAATTATATTTCTTTTGACAAAGTAATTATACTCCAAGAAACTGTGATCAGAACAATTTTTCACTGCCAAATCTGAGAACAGAAGGTGGAAAAGGTGCATTTAGATTATCTTACAAAAAGCTGACTAAACTTCATATAACCTTCTTTCTTAGCCTTATAAAAGAAAGGCTTAAAAATAGACTAACAAACACAAATTTTAATCTTCTTTCAAATCACTCAATTGATTTGTAATTTAATGTTCTTTCATACAATGGTGGTCACAAACTAGAGTCAGCTTTTCTCTCCATGGATAAGTTTTATTCATATTTAAAATCACAGGGTAGAGCCAGGAGCTTTTTTTGTTATTAGTCCAAAACAAATGAAATGAACCCTAAGGCCTCTTTTTCCCACAGGAAGCAATATAATGCTCTCAGCTGGTACTTTAGACTTCAAAATTTCCAACAATATCTCTTCTCAGGAGTCGATAACTATTCCTTTCCTTCAGAGGTCTGCAGCCCCTTCCACTTCCTCTTCCCCTCAACTTACTTCTTAATGAATAAACGTTTCTTTTAGTCGCCTGAATGGGATTCATTTCACCTCTCTACCCTGAAAATGCTCCCTCAGGATCCTATCTGGCTTGCCTAGAAAATCCTTCACACAGAGGTGTAGGGGCAGGCTACAGCTACAAGTCCTAACAGTCTTCAGCTTTATCCTCTTGTTGATAGTTTTTCTTCCCCCATGAGGGAAAAAAAGGTTCATAAAACACGAATGCACAATGAATACACCAAAAGGTTCAGGCATACTAGTGAATTTGTTAACACAGATTTTTCTCTCTATAGTTAGTGTAATTTTGAATTAAATTCACCAAGAATTTAGCAGTCAATATTAAGAATGATTGATACCTTCCTAATTAAGGAGGGGGCTATGGAGAAGGGTAAGAGAAGCAAAGGCCACATTGATGGGGCAAGGGAAGAAGGGAAGTAAAGAGACATATAAGACACAGTCTCTGCCCCAGAAGACTTGCAATTTGGAAGGGTATATTTATATGTATGAAACACTTTGAGAAGGACAGAAAAGAGCATCTAAAGTGTCAACTAATGTAATACATTGGGTTTTTTAGCTAGGTCTAGAAATGTTAATAAGCCTCACTAAACTATCAGATGTTTCAAGGTTTAGAGTGTTCTCTGCTAAAGACAGGGACAATTGAGACTGCCCCACACCCAAAAGTATAAATAGAGGAATGACGCATGGATTTCAAATTCAGGAATTTTCATCTCCAGCTGAATGTAAATCATTGGTCAGAAAACGATAGTATGCCCATTTTCTGGAACTGTCAATTAAGTAGTTTGTTCTGTCCTATTCTGGCAAGTCATATACTTTAAAAGATGATACTAAAATTTGAATGACATACTTGTCTTTCTCCTAACATTTGTATATAATTTGTATTCATGGCAAACTATAAGGAAGTCCTATTATTCATTTTTTTAAAAGTCTAGGGAAGAGAAACCTTGCTTCATCAGATTTGTATTCACTCTTCAATGTAAAACGCAGCCCTAAAAATCTCCTTGATTTATTAGTTTTTTATTCTATTCTGTGTTTACTTGTCTCTTAACCAATAGTTAAATGCCTAGACCATAACATTTCCCTCCTGAATAGCTGAGATTAGAAAAAACAATCTCCTTTTGGTGGGAAACATGAATATTGGGTGTGTCAAGAAAATTTTAATGGTTTCTTAGATAAATTTCAGGGTTTTTTTTTTTTTCCTATACCTTCTGAAAAATCTAGCACGAGTCCTGCAAATACAATTAACATCTTTTGTCTTTTATTTTATCCACAAAAACAAAGTTATTGACACTGCTAAGCAGATCAATTATGTAATAAAGTAGAATTCAATGAGGCAGGTTTCAAGATAGCTAAACTCTTCCAAAGTCATAAATCAGCCATGTAGGGAAGCATCATGGAATCAGTTAAAAGTACTAGGCTACTGTACAGCAAAGGGAAACATCACTGTACTAACTAAAGGGTATACTAGCCTGTTTTGACAACCCTAAACATATGTTACCTTTTCTAATCCAATTCCTAACATGTGTTTAAATAGATTCCCTGCTTAAAACTCTTCTTTCCCTGGAAGCCATCCCCAAGAAAGTCTTTCCAGGCCTGATCATCTGTGCTTATGGTGACCTTTCTCTTATTTTGAATTCCTCCTGCACCTAGGAACTCAGCCTGCTCTTTACCATCAGAGCTTGCCTTGGAATTGTTCTCATAGTATTCCATGATTTCTGTCATGTGGGCCGAGAGAAATCGTGACATCTTCTGTATTTCTCACAAATCCTAGCAGAATTCTGGGCCTAAGAGCCATCACTCAATAAATACCTCTAAAATAACAAATGAGTAAACCGAACAAAAGGACCTATTCTTTACTCTGAAGCCCCAATATTCTAGTAACCTGAAAAAAATATATATTGCTTCTATTCATGTACAGCATACAACTGAAAAAGTCTGCTTTATAACATATTTTGATTTATTTGGCTTTTTGTGTGTTTCATGCTACCTGGGTGTGACAGACGATAGTTTTTGTTTCACTTTATCACCTTGCTTTGCTGCTCCCCATTAGCATTTATATACTTATGAAGTTTATTACTGCAAGAAGATATACAGTTAGCCTTGTATTAGATTAAATAATGATCAAATAGCAGTAATTTCATGTGGCTCAACCTAAGAACTTTTTGAAGATTTTATTTCAGCCCCATCATATCGATTGTGATGTGTATGTATATGTGTGTGTATGTGTATCCTGGGGAGCAAGAGAGTGAATGAGGAAATCCGAAAGTTGGCAGGGAGAGAAACTGAGGAAAAAATGAAGGAATCTTCTCAAATACCACTTTGCCTATTTTTAAAGTATTTTAAAAACCCCAACAGATAAAACTTGTCATGGTTTGAGTATTATGAGTTTTGTTATTGTTGTTGCTTGTTTTTGTGTGCTGTTTTGCTCCCCCAAAAGATTTCCATAGTCAGTATTTTCCCTTAGAATACAAGTCAGAATCTACTGGATTCCCTTAGAATATGTCAGAATCTACTGACTTCTCATAAAGATGAAGTCTAAGGGTCCAGAACTCTGATGGAGAGGAAGCCTAAGGAAGACTTGGGAGCTGTAGGAAGAAAAGGCACTGACTTATATAAAGCTAGCCAGGGCAGACATGCTCTAAAGTTGGGCTATCTCTGCTGATCCAATAGTTTGAAGTTGCTTGGTGGTTATGTGAGCGCTGTGACAGTGAAACTGTTGCTAGTGCATCAGGAAACAAGTTGCAATTACTTTCAGACCAAGAGGGCTTTTAATTCACGATGTCTGTAGGCTCCTGAAGAGAAAACCTATCCAATGATGATTTGATAATTTTTGCTTTGAGATTTTTTAGTAAATAAAAATGAGTTTAATTTAGCTTTGCTTCATAAAGGACTCATTAATTATATTATACTCGTTTTCTTCTAGCTATATTGTTGTAAAATTAGTGTTAATATATTTACGGATAAGTTATTTGATCTCATGGGTTTTTTTAATCATTTAAGCCAACTGTGCTATGACCGATGATCTTGAAATTCATCCTATGTTCTATTCCAATGAGAGTATTTATTTGAATTTTGAAATTTCATTCTTCTACTGTGTCTGATTACTGTCTATTCAAAACTCAAAACAGTATTTCAGGAAAACAGAAAAACAGGATTTTTTATTTAATAGAAGTGGAAATAATTTACCAATTACTCTATTAAAATAAAAAGAGAAAAGATGAATAAATTGATGATTTTTGAAGACATGCACATCTTCACTTGCAACTAAACAAAAGCAAATCAAAATAACTTTAAAGAGCCATCACACAATTACTAAACTAGCAAAAAGGAAACAAAATTTAAAAACCAACATTGCAAAGATTAGAGAAAATAAGAAAG
>NW_006494610.1:2528681-2583553 GCF_000325575.1 Pteropus alecto
TCTTTCCAGACAATCTGTGACAAGACACATAAAACTAAGGACAAAAACCATATCTTTTTTACTTTTTAATAATCACTATCATATGTCCAGCAGATAGTATACTTTCTGATGTATATCAAGAAATGTATAAATATTTCAATAAAATGAATGTGTAGAAGAAATCATTCCTGCCGATTGGGTGTTGATTCCACTTTGGGGAACATGGACAGAAGAATGTACCTGAAAGAAAAA
This sequence comes from Pteropus alecto, assembly GCF_000325575.1. Taxonomy (NCBI): domain Eukaryota; kingdom Metazoa; phylum Chordata; class Mammalia; order Chiroptera; family Pteropodidae; genus Pteropus; species Pteropus alecto. Next base: position 2,528,913 of record NW_006494610.1, read on the forward strand.
TTAAGACTTTTTATAACTATACATAGCAGTGAAAAATTGTAGACATTCTATACGCCCAATAGGGGAATATACAAGCTTGATTAAATGTTACCAGTAGCATAGTATATGGACCACGTTTAAACAACGACGACATGTGTGCATGAGTTAACAACAGGCCTCTGCAGAGACTGAGGGAGTGAAGTGAAAAGAGCAAAAGCGGGAGTCCAGGTGGCTTCTGTTTGGATGTCCTGATAAGAAATGTCCATTACTCAGGGGAAAAAAAAACTTTTAAGTGACCAAAAGAGTTTCAGAAAGTCTAGGATAGACAGTATATAAACATAACATATGAAATAGAAGACTCCTGATCATTGAGGACAGACTGGAAGGAAAAAAGTGCAGCATCTCCACAACTCAAATTACTCTGCAGATTATAAAGATTTCCTCACCTTTGATTACCTATAACTAAAGAAAAAGTAATTTTAGAGATTTGAAAAGAAATGTATAACTGGGAACAAACTGAACTGCTTAGAAGCTATGATCTGTAATCAACTCATTATTGAATTTTTCTTATTTAATTGACATCTGCTGGGTGCTTTATTTGAATATCTTTTATAGGACAACTACTCAACTTTGAGTCTTTGTAAAGCAATGTCTTAGGTGCTGCAAGGGGGTCATTTATGGAGAAGACACAATAAGACCACAGATGCTCATTGCTAAATGTTAACAGAGACATTTAAAACGATGCTGACTTTTTCCTAGTAATTGATGTGTTGAAGTATAATGATGGAGCTAGAGGCCAATTTCCAATTGACTCAATGCTGTAATTCCCAATATTTCAATAAATTTAAGTAAAACTTTTTGTCATTTTTGACACTAAGATAAGAAAAAGGTTTGAGTCTAACAATAATGGGACACTAAATGCCATCAAAATAATTAGGTCTCTCATGGTTACCCTGTATACTTTAGTTCAGTCATTCAAATATTAAAAGAAGTAGATTAAAATAGTTTTATATGTGACATGTAGGAATTAATAATAGCATAAATATTTCCTTACAATGTTAGACAAGTACAAACCTGTCAAATTCCACAATAATATGCTAAATAATAATTTTTACATCACTTCAAGTTGCCCAGACAATTCCTGAGCCCATTAAAGAAGTTAAAATATTTTACTCTATTTCTTCGGTAAGTTAATGTAAATAACTTAATGGAGAATGGAAGTCTTTGGTTTATCTTTACTAACCTACTGCAGGTCTTATGAAATTAGTTTAGCCCAGACATAAGTACACAAATCACAGGTTTTAGGAAAAGAAAAAGTATTTAGGAAATTAAACTTTAGGACCTTCAATATCCTAGATTTTTGTTTATGTTAAGATTGTTTCCTAGGGAGGGTAATTTATTTGCTCCTATCTTGAGTAGATCCAGAAAGAAAGAGAAATTTCTATTATTTTAGTACATGACTCCTATTTGAGAAAAAAAAAATAACTAATTATTCCAACTAATTACTCTTCTTCTAATTACAAAAGCGGAGAAAACATTTTAAAAGTCAGAGGTGGGAAAAGTCATCTTAGGACTCAAATACAGATAACAAAAACCATTTTAGCACCATTAGATCTAGGAATGAATCTAATGCTGGGAATTAGATCCTTATAATATTGTTGGAAGGGTCTGAGGAGCAGGACTCCCAAAAAACAGCCACAGAATTTCCCTACCCAAGAATCTTTTACCAGTGCTGTAACCAGGAAGTTTTGTCCAGAATCACACCATAATTATCCATAATCTAGGGAACAGAAAGCTGTCACCAAGACTATGGCCTCTGGAGCCCACCCAGCCTAATAGGTCCCCACCAGCAAATGGGTGTTACATTTCCAAATTCAAGCCTCCTGCAGGTGCTCCTGATTGGCAGAAGTTACACCACATGGGGATCACCAGTGGCAAGGGTGTCTGGGAAATGAAGTGTTTAGCCTTCCAGCGCAGCAGCACAGGAAAGCACATTACAAAGGAGATTCAAACAGATGTTGAGAGTCAAACCACATCTGCCCATTCTGCGACTATAATGTTCTGCTACTACGCTGAAGCCCTTTAACATGTGATGATTCTTTCTTCATTGTTTAACAAATTTATAGGAAATAAAGATCATACCAGGGGCTGAGAAAATTTTATTCTGAAATTCAGACTTATTTTTAGATATATTTTTTTTCAAATAAATTAGAAAATGTAAGACTATAACTCAGGTTTTTTGGTTTTTGTTTTTAAATAAGGTTATAAAGAACACAATACAATAGGGAATTACAAAGTGGTTATAGAAATGTTATAACATTTGTACATATATTGAATAATAACAAAACTGAATATGAGTGAAAAAACATAGTACTTATGAGCAAGAAAAGATCACCAAGTCTATTTCTTTAGTTTGAAGCTAAGAAAAGTATACAAAAAGTAGTTGCCAAACATGGGCATTAGATCATTGGAAACACAGCCTCACTATATATTAGCTTTCACCTCTTTTAGCCTTAGACTCACTTCCTAATTTTAAAGAGAGAGATTTGTTATGATGACTAAATAAGATAATGATACATTTTATGCTTGCCATTTCTCAAACTACAGGATGTACGTTTTATAATTTCTGATATCTAGAATATTTTTTATTTTAATATAGAAAAATTAAATGCATATATTCAGAAAAATAATTGTCACTGCCAGGCACCTACAGTATCTGTTCATCCAATTATCACCTCAATTGAGGTTGGTTTTTGTTAAAGGTTTTTTGTTGTTGTTGTTGTTGTTGTTTTTGATTGTATGACTGAATTTTTCTTGGACCTGCATCTCTTTTTCCTTAAAATCTTAAAACACTTTCAAAAATATTACACTAGTATAGAGCTTTGGAGAAAAAAGTAATTGTGCAAAAGTTATTTTAAAGCTAGGAGTTGTTGGTATGTTTAGTTTCTATGTGGTGAAGGTCTGTCACAAACATTGAACATCTATTTAGCAAGTTTCCAGCTCACTTTCGAGAGATATTTAATGGCTAAGAAGACATAATTCCATTAAGAAAAAATATGAAACCGTAAGTTAACTACAAAAAAACACCAAGAAATCCCAGGTACCTTCTGTTATGCCTTATTGTAATCCTAGAGGTGCTTTAAAAAGATCATAATCCCAAACACGGATGTCAGCAGTTTACTGGAATGCTGGGCATGACTGCAGCTGGCCAAAGTGATGTCTTTTAAAATCTTTAGATTGTTGATTGTTTACATGATCTAGATTCAAACTCTGGTTGTAATATATCAGTGGAGGGAAAAAAATTACCTCTATGGCTCTAGTGTTTCTCTTTCTCCCTGATTTCTTCCTTTTTTTTTTTTCCTTATTCCAAAAGTTGTGATTAAATCATTGAAAATAACTGGCTATTTGGAGGTCATAGTGTGGGAGGTAAGCATGTGCTATTGATAAATCAACTCCAACACTCCTATTTTTCCAAGACTTTGGATTCTTTTCACTACATTTTGCCAAAGAATTTTGGCCATTAGCTTAATTCAATGCAGACCACACAGGTCTAAATCAACCCACCAGCAAACTCATTAGATGACTCCAAGCTGCTCAAGATTCCTCACTTAATTCATAGAAATAAATTCAGCTTGATTTATATTGTGTTTCTCCTTTCTATTCCCAGTCTAGTCCCTAGAATTTATATTTACATATATTCTCAGGCCTCATATATATTTATGAAATTTGGTAAATGATACTTTCTGTTATCTTATAATCAAGCTGATTATCAAGTTAATAATTGGAAGCCAAGACCCAAAGAAGCAGGGTTTCTTGACCCAGATCACACAGACAACACAGGTGAAGTACAGCTGACACATGCTGTCATTGCTCAGGCCCAGTGACAGGGGTGGTTTTCCTAGCTAACCCTACAACAAAGGGGGAGACACTGTCTCCTAACCTCTCTTTACCACCAGGTAAAATGATCCTTATACTTCTTTGACTTACATTTTCATTCGTATCACTGTCAAATCGCAGTCAAAACTACTTGTAGTGTCAATTTATGTCTCATTCAATGCAATTCATTTTATAAAACATACCTTGAGCACTCCTTATGGGTCAGAAACTGTGCTAGGCACAGGTGACAGTGACAAGCAGGACAGATAAATCTCTTCCCACAAAGAGGATTCCATCACATTACAAATTTTTTTCTAGACTTCAAATCTCTCTAGGTTCATTTTGTTGTGTATTAGTAGCAGTTTTAATTTTTTTAAGTTCATAAGGGAAGAAACAGAAATTACAGTTGAACATTATTTATAATTTTCCTTTTCCACCCACCTATCTGTATTTACTAACTAGTTGCTTATGAGTCAGAATCATGTGTCTTGGCATACATTAAAAAGGACAATTTAGTCTACAGCCATGCCACCTTGAACAAGCCCAATCTTGTCTGATCTCAGAGGCTAAGGAGGGTCAGGCCTGGTTAGTACTTGGATAGGAGACCACCTAAGAAGACTGGGTGCTGCAGGCATAAAAAAAAAAAAGAAAAAAAGAAAAAGGAAAAAGACAATTTAGTGAGCAGGCATTTAGCAAACTCCTCAAAAATGCAAACAAAAATGCAACAATTGTTTTTCTTTATTTGCAGTACAAAGTCACTGTGAACACTGAGTGCTCCTAGGGAAAAGGGAAGGTTAGATTCCTAGAGTCTCTGATCATGAGATTTTCACCTACCAATCAATACATAACTTTGTTTTATGTGTGTTTCAGTTTAAAGATGCCTTTTTAAATGTATACTGTTAATTTGTGTAGAAATTAATGGCTTAAATGAAGTTTACCACACATATTTTCTCCATAAGGCACATTACAGCCTTCTTGTGCATGAGAACACTAGACAGCACTTCAGCACCATGCTCGGAGGCCATTTTAAATCACCAACAAAAAGAAAAAAAAGGCAAAACACATGGCACTACATAGACCAGGTAAAGGATGTATGCTTACAGCACTAGAGCTAAATCAAGAAGGCAGAGTGCTGGCTTTGTTTGACCTGAGCTGAGAACACGTATCTGGACCAAATGAAAATTTTCACCCGCATGTCTGTGAATAATCTCAAAAATGTTATGAGTATCTTTTAGAGTTGCAAATAAATTCTAGTGAATAGGAAACTCACAAAAATAGAATCTATGAATAATGTGGATCAACTATACCTGTTCTGTATGAAAGAAAACTGGAACCTCACCCTGATTTTCTGGTAAGTCCTCATAAAACCAGTACATAGCTAATAAATTTTCAAAAATTAATCAAGAATATTTAGTATAGTATATGAATAAAACAAGAAAAATATATAATTGCTGATAAAATTTAAACCCCATTCTCTTTTCTAAAGGGCTAGCACACAGTACCCATCATAAATATTTGCTGAATGAATGGAGTTAGGAACACTGTTTCCTTTTCCTGTAAAATATGAAGCTAATTATAAGGCTGATGGACTTGAAATGCATAGGGCAATCACAAGATTTGGACCTCTATAAAATTTGCAATTCATATCATCAAAAAAAAAAAATACTGTGTGGGTAAATTTTACATTTAAACTCTCCTTTAAAGAGTTTACAAAATATCTTTAGTTGTAAAGAAAACACCTTTAAAAACAAATAGGAGGATAAGCTTTCAAAAAATTTTTTCAGATATATCTGTTTATGTATTTTAAATGTTTATTGAACTAATTCTGATTTAGTTTCCAAAAGGGAAACTTTTCTAATTCTTTGTTAGTTCATTTTTCTGAATAACTTTGAAAAAATAAGATGCTAATTTAAAAAAATGCTGAATATGTTCTAATTTATTCACTAACCTCTGACCTAGAAAATGAAACATTCCCTATATGATCTCGATACTCCATTTGATGATTCCGAGATCTGCCCACATTAGTGAGGTCATTTTACACTGACTGTATATACCTACAATTAATCTCCATCCTCTGCACAGAGTTTCTTTCTCTTTGTCTTTAGGCCTTTTGTGGGGTTGCATTTATAGGTATTTTCTCCTACACCTTCTCCGCCTTTTCTTCCTCCTGTCACTCTTCTTCCTTTCCAGATTTAATATTAGTTCTAAAAGTACATATCTATTTCCAAAATCCTAGCTACGTTTCTAGTTTAAAAAGAAAAATCTACAAGTCTCAGATTTGGTAACATCTGTAGTCTATGGTATTAGTTCATATTAATAAAAACCACTTTATTGGACACATATATTATATGTCATCATAACATTCCAGAAAGGTATGTGGTATTCTTATCCCTACTCTATAGGTGACAAAAGAACAATTGGCTGAGAAAGGCTAAGAAATTTGCTCTAGGCCTCACAGCGAGGAAGTAGACGAACTGCCATGAGCCAGAGCCATTAATTTAACCATTATGCTATTCTGCCTCCCGACAGATTCAGCACATGGGCATTAAAGGGATGCATGATCCCAGTGCTTCATTAACATTCTTCCTTCTAAAGAGAACATCATGATTTTATCCCTTCTTAAAGTATGACTTACAAGGTTGTTTAAGTTCTTTAAAATATTAAATATTTAATTAGTCCCATTACAGCATTTCCCTGAGGCAAATAGTTAGCCTGTCTAATTGTTATGTTGGTTAAAAGAGAAGAGCAAAAGGAAGCTTGAGCATAAATTAACAATAATAAAACAGATCATTACATTTCATGCCCGGAAATTAACAGGGATAACTTGCTTCAAGTAAAGTTGTAAGATAATTATTAAGATCAGTCTTTACAGATGACCTTAGTCATTACACTTTAACTGGGTCTCCACGCAGCCAAAATGACCAGTTAATCCATTAAATATGAGGTTACCATTCTCATCCATTATTTCTCAAAGTGTCCACCAAAGATTCATACGTCTGAATCACCTGACGGTTTTGTTTACAATAGATTTTGATATGCACATGAATTACTTTTCTACATTTTTAGCAAGTGATTTGGGGTAAAATATCAACCAGTTTTTTTAGGGCTGTGTCCTTATTCAAAATATAAATGTATATACCATTATTTCTACTTAAATAATAGTTAAGAGAGTTTTATTCCCTTACCACTCTGTAAATACCCTTGATCTGAGACCATGCTTCATACAATAATTATCCCACTGCTTAACAAAGTAACTTGAACCAAACCAGGCCTCAAACCACTTACTGTTGAATGACCTTCTATATGGTTGACTGGATTTTTGTTTTAAAAAATGTGCATTTCGGGGCCCGGGAGCAAGAGCCAGCCAAGATTCAAGTGGAAACCCCTATCTAGAGTTCTCTTCTAGGCCCTCAGAAGCTGAGGAAGGATGGTATGTGTTGTGTTGTCCTTGGTTGCTCCTCCCTATCCCCACCCCCATGTTAAATGTTTGCAAACACTATTCTAAAAAGTTCTAACCAAAACCTAATTTCCCTAATAAAGAATTGAATTTCAAAAAAAAAAAAAAAAATCTGCTTTCTCCAAAATATGTATATTACCATGTAGCCATGGTCTTTAATAATAATCATCCATAACAATTCTGGGAAAGATATTTGAGATTTGCTTCTTTGTCACAGGGTTTAAGACTAACCTGTATGCTCTCAAAAAAAAATATTCTCCATTATTCTATCAGAAGTTTGCAGCAGTGAGAGTTTCTACTTTTTAAGAAGAGAAAAATGCATTTCAAAATGAGATCTCAACATCCCTGTGAGCATGCCTGGTATTCTAAGCCTCCTTAAACCAACAGCAGAACATTACTTTATACACTCATCTGAAAATTCAAACTTACTGAGACCTAGCATTTGCCAAAAAACCCACTTCAAATATACCTAATGTAAGAGGGAGGCTCAGTCCAAGGGAAGTATTGAATTGCATATTTAGATAAGGCTCTCAAGCTCTTGTCACTGTATTCAGTTGTTTGATCATCAGGGAACAATATACTACCATCACATTTTCATTTCCTCAAAAAAATCATTTCACGAAATCTAAAATTCATGACCTTAGCATTTATTGAAGATTAATGTAAGGTAGGTATATTTTTTATGCTTTTCATTTTCTTTTGCAAAAATATGATATTATACGTTATGTGGTCCTATGAACTTTTACACAAAGACATCTAATATATACCTCTTAGTATTTAATTTCAGAAAAACGTGTTTCTGTCCATATGAACATGAATGATTCTATTCATCTTAATTTGAGAACTCCAAAGCCTCTTATGTTTCTCTGTTCGACTTCACTGCTCAGAAAATGAGAATTAAATTCTGTTTTCAACTGCGGCAACTAATTCACTTCATATGCATTATATAAGTACATTTCACCTTCTTAAACTTGTTTCTATAATTTTTTTCTTTTTACCTTGCCTGTTTTATTAAGTGGGTCTTACCACTGCAAGTTACATCTGATGTTTTGAAAAACTAGACAAAGAAAAAGTCAACTTTTTTAAAGAATTAAACAAGCAAAGGTAAGTCTGGAGGGGAATATGACAAAGAAGATTACCTGGATACATGGAAAGATCAAGCAATTAGGACAGAATCAATTTTTCTTGTTTTATAACCAAAAAGCTGTTTTCATGAACAATAATACTACTAAAACAGATCACTAAAAAAAAGGTCACAGAGCACAACACATAACCCTTGTTAGACTAACTCAAAGCTAGATGTGAAAACATAATAGCTGAAGGATAATGAAATAAAATCTAACTTGTTATTAGGTAAAAATCATAAAGGCCCACAGATGAAAAGCATCTCAAGTGGAATTTTTTTCAGTGTCTTGTATTTAACTGCCTGAAACTTTTTTAAGAGCCACACAACTCTTCACAAATTTAAATGTGGATACAAGTCACCTAATTATATTAAAATGCAGATTTGGATCCCATAGTCCTGGGGCCCAGGATTCCACATTTTAATACAGAGACACTGAGGGGGCTATCCAGGGACCACACTGAAGAGTGCTGCCCTCAGAGCTGGCCGTGGCTGAATCAATGCTGGCTTTCTCACTTAAAAGCGGTAACACTGACCACGTTTCAGACCTTCAGTTACCTCGTCAGTTGCACCAGGATAACAATACCTACTTTGCCATTGGAAGGATTTAAAAAGATAAGTGTATGGTCAAATAAAGCCCTCAAGAAATATTCTTTTAGTGAGAAGGCTATCTTTGTTATGATAGAATATCACCTTAGGATTTGGAAAATTACATTTTAGATTTAAGTAGAAAAATATGCAAGATGAAAACCTAGATTCTATAGAATAAATTTTACATGTTAAAGGCAGATGTGTGTACGTGTGCTCAGTGAAGTTACACTTACAAAAGTTAAAGTTTTCACACCCTCTGTACTGATTACTATATAAAACAAACCTGGGATAGTATTCAAATTTTTATCTAATAACTAAGAATTTCTATGTAAGGTAAAATGATCATGTCCTGGGGAATAACTGAAAAGGAAGGGCTCCATATTTGAATGAAAAGACAGGCAGCAAAGGCTAGAAATTAAATAACATTCTCAACAAGTTTTCATCTTTGCATTCTCTAAAACAAAAAGTAGTAGAAAACCAGCACAAAATCCCACCTGTCAATTTAAACTCTGTGGAACCAAGCAAAGAGTCTCACTAAATAAATAAATGAAATTTCTAAAATTGCACAGAACCATATTAATAACCTAAGCAGTTTAAGAAATTTGTCGATAATGACAATATAACTGTTACCAAAAAAGCTTTCGAATGACCAATTTTTGCTGGCTTTTCAATTGATTTTTGACATTGAGTTATACTCAGGGTCCAAGAAAAACATTTTTTTTCTGCTTTGAAAAATCAAACCCTGGCCTGAAGTAGAAACCTTGGAGAGTTTCATTCTAACAAGCAGAAATGGTGGTATTTTGCTACATCTAAACTATGATGAAATCTCTAAAACTGCATAGCCAGAAGCAAAATCCTCAAGAGACTAATAACACTTTAACATTTTGGGTTCACATGTGAATGTTAATTCCACTCTCTGAAAAGAACAGCCAAAATGGCATTCATTAAGATTAAAGCCATATTACTATAGAAGTGGGAAATTTATATGTATACGTCCTATAAAATGCAAATATTGCCAAAGAATGGGTCTCCACTGAGTTCTCGCTACACCTATTTCTTCGCAAAGTTAAATCATACTGGTGAAGCACTTTTACAAAGGCAGTATAAAAGACTTAAGTAGCAGTATTTGCTGCTCTGCTGCCAAGGTGCCCTGCAGATTGTTGACAACTGTGTGAACCCCTGATGAATGCCCACTCATGGCACAAGCATATGGCTCTGGTAATGGAGGCAGACAGGAGACATTTCAGAATTTCAGAGTCTCAAAGTGGAAGAGGCTCCTGCAAAACATAACTTCTGATTGGGGTTGTCTTGCCCTCAAATCAAACGTCTTACCTGGGTAAGTCCCTTGAAGAATGTAATTTTCGATGGCTTTATTCCATGACTAAAGGAAAAGAACGACAACAACAACAAAAAATGATAGAGCTGTATTTTTTTTCACTCTGTTCTTTAAGGCAATATTTTTAACAATATTCAAGTTAATGATTAATTACCGAGACTGCTTGGTCTAAGGAAATGAAAAGGACAGATGGGTGAGAAAATAGATTTGAGGAGTGAGTAAAGCGTGAGGAATAACAGTAGGGGCTAAAAGTTATATATGCTAACTCATAAAATCTTCCTAAGAATTCCATAACATGAGTAAGTTTTGCATCATCCCAATTTTACATCTGAGGAAAGAGAAACACAAGGAGGTTAAAGGGCTCCCATGAAGCCCCGCAATGCAATCTCATCCCTTTCTGTCTGGTTGCTGAGACTCTGCTCTTAAACACTCTACTGCTTCTTGTTCACTGTAGTACTGCTGGGTGCCTAACACATATCAGTGCTCACTAAATATGTCTGAAATGAATGAGAGATTTCAAAAGCCCCCGTAGCCATCATCTACTAGACATAATGTCCTTACGAAGAGGAACTGTCTTATTTACCTTGTCGTAATCCCCAGCACCTAGCATAATGCCAGTCATACATAGTAGAAACTCAAAAGTTGTTTGATGAATAAATGAAAAAAGTGAATAAATGAATACAGATTAAAATAGTGATAGGTGATATGAACCATAAGGACAGAATCACGTAATAAAATGGAGAAGAGTGAGTGTAGTTCTGTATCCTCTCACAGTACCATCTAGTGATAGAGTAATGAATACAGTGATCAATTGTGTCATCCAGTTTCTCCTATCAAACACCAAAAGGTACAGAATAGAAATTTTCAATTCCTCTTTGTAAAAGAAACTCCCATTTTTGTGATATTATAGTAATAGATCCCTGAAGGACTCCAATTTTAAAAATATAGTGTCATTACCACCAAAATGAAAACAATTAAGGAAATATTCAAATCAAAGTTGGATAAAAAATTCCATACACAAGCAGTGCTTCTCAACTCTGTCCAGTAAAGCATCCTTGGCAGCAGAGACAAGGAAATGCTTTCCTCTGGGGCATAACTAAAAGCAGCCTGCTTTGGTGCAAAATTACGTTGAGGGCTCATATTTCACCTCGAAAATTAATCAATTTTCTTTTGTATTCTGAGGAATGCTTATTTTTCTTTTAACACAAAAATAATGTCTGATTATTTACCATTATGTAAAACGCTAAGGCCACCATCTTTTTTCTTGAGCATTCAGTACCGTGTAGAATATGTTTACCCATTTGAGAAAATAGAGATTGTAGCATCTGGTAAAGACTCTCATTTAGAAACCCAAACATTTAGTAGCAAATTACAAATATATTAGGTAGATATAAATACAGACTCAAAATGAATATAATGAACATGTTCAAAGGATAATTTGGTCTGTGTACATAGCAAATACCTTCCTAATAAACTGACCTATAAACTGCTCCTTTAAAAAAAAAATCCGTCAAATTTTTAGGTATTTAGAAGTATATATACACTTGAAACCTATATAATTTATTAATCAATGTCACCTCAATGAATCTAATTTAAAAAAGAGAAATGTATGAACAGTCAGTTGGCACTTTTAAACCATTTTCATTGGCTATAAAGGGAAAAACCTATAGCACGTTAGAAAGTTCTCTACTGACACAGCCAAAACTGGTGAATATATTACATTAAATACTCATTTCTACTTAATTATCAGTAAATCGTACTACAAAGCAAATACAAACCACCCAAAAAAATTTAATCACAGTCATTTTTGAGGAAATGGCATCTTAATTGAGAACAGAAGGGCATGTGATAACTGTGGCTAGCAGTGGAGTCATGCTTACTACCAGCCAGGAATTCTTCTATGATTCTATCTGTAATAATTCATTTAATCCTCTAGACGACTCTATGAGAGAACTATAATTATTATCCCTGTTTTAAAGCTAGAACATAGGTACCTAAAGATTAAGTACCTTGCCCCAAATCAATGCTAGTATGTGGAAGAAAAAATATTTGGACCTGATTTATGTCCCCAATGACTATAATAAAGACCATCACCCTCCACTCCCAAAATGGAGTGGGAGGAAGAGGGGTCCTGGCAGAGAAGGCTGGGTTATACTTCTTTCCTAGGCAAAAAGTGACCTTCCCATCGCCAAAGAAGGAACACTGAAATCCACCTCATTATATATTTATGGTAGTTTCCTAGTTAAATGCAGCCTCCTTAAATCCTTTCTTGGGAGAAGATGGGGTATAAATTATTTATAAATTAATTAATCATGATGGAAATTAAGCAACAGAACAGTCTAAAACTAAAATTGAAAATAGAGGTGGAAAGTTCCAAAAGGCTGAATTCACACCAACTCGTTCATATTCTTGATTAGTCAGGAGGTTTGACAGAATTTCTAGGCTAATAAATTGATATATTCTAAGCTGAAATAAATGCTCTATTTAGCTCCTGTAGTTGTGTTTGCAATAAGCCGAAGTGAACTCTCCTAACTAAAATTATTTCCAAAAACTTAAATGATTTAAGTCACACACCAGCTATGATGACAGTTAATCTTATAGATCTAAGAACACTTCACTTTGATAAAAAGGATTTCAGTAATATTGAATATGTTCTTTTTATTGCTGTTATTGTTTAAGGTACTTGTTCGTTTGATTTCTGTATAACCATGTCATATATAAATTCTAAATGTTACTAAAGAGAATAATAAATGTAGCTATTCTTTTTTACTCACTTCCTATAAGGATGATACTTTTTTTCAGAATTTGCAATACACATAATTATCTGTTGGATAGAATACTAACCTAATAAAGCTATGTTTATGGATTTGATTCACATGTCATTTTGCTCTGAGGACATAGTTGCTTTGTTTGGGCACCTCAGCATAATCCATTATCATTGAGGATCACTAATTTCATTTTCATATATGAAACACCTTATTATACACCAAAATCTCAGAGAACAAGATGCTCTGACTAATTGCATTCTCTAGATAACTGACCCCTATCTAGAGGATTAGCACCTTATCCCTATAGTTGAAAACATGCACAAAATATACTGGTAGATGTTCTTGCCTTAGGAAATAATATTTTTTAAGTTTATTTATTTATTTATTAAGTTTATTGGGGTAATATTGGTTAATACAATTATAAGATTTTCAGGTGTACATTATAATTTGACATCTATATATTCTATTGTGTGATTACCACCCAAAGTCCAGTTTCCTTCAGCTACCATATATTTGATCCCCTTAATCCACTTAGGAAATAATATTTTAATCTTTGTATAAGGGTGGATGATACAAAGGGTGATCATATAGAAATTAAAAATAATTTTACAATATTGCAAATGAAAGTGACAGAAGAACACAAGATTGAGTTGAATGTGTACTCATTTCAGGACAAGGGTCTTGAAATAAATACTAATGTTAATTCATTCTATTATCACTCTTTTCATTATGAAAAAGTGAATTGCAAAAGAAAACGGGCTTGATTCTTGTGTAATTGAATGATGAATAAATGAGAGAAATCAAAATAATTGGTTTGATATTTTAATTCCCATATTTTTATTTCCCCTAACAAGGAAAAATAATATTTCTGTTCTATACTATCATTAAACGTTATTCTCAGCTATTTTGAAAATCACACAACAGTCTCTACTATAATTCTGATATTGCTTCAGTGAACTATTGTTTAGTCATCAATTAAGAAGAAGCCTTAAATTGGGTTAAAAAGTGGTTATGTGTGTGTTTGCATTTTTAAACTACCTCATGTGTGCTTCCTGCAACTTGAATCTTGTTGGAATTTTTGATACAATTCTCTTGCTTTAACTCTTCTGAGTATTTTTTTCTTTTTTAAGAAAAAGATATTAAATAATTTTGTTGAAACTCACAAAACATGTTCATGTTCATTCTCTTTTTATATTGTATGTTGAAACCATTTCCTACCTACATCTTATAGAAGTGACTGTAAAGCCCAGTTTAGATTTTTCTTATTACTTTCAGTTTAACTTTAAAAATACCATGATTACTTCAAAGAAAAGAAACTTCAGTGGGCATCATTTTTTTAAAATCTCTCGCCCTTTCAATTTTCTCCACTCAAGGTTATGCCCTACATTTCTCCATATTTTCCATCTTTTCATAACCAGCTAGCTGTTTGGAGGTTCTACAGAGGAGGTTCGAGTCAGTTTCACTGTTACTACTGTTTTAGTCTTAGATTTTTGAGAACTATTTCGGCAGCATTCATGGTTGGTTGCCAAGACATGGTTACCATAGTGATATCACCAGATAGTATTAAAAAAACAAAAACAAACAACAACAACAAAATCCGTAGCAAATTAAAAGCTTGTTTTAAATGAAATGGTGAGCTAAACAGGTAGAGCCCCATCAAGAGTCAGATTACCACTGAATAATTCCCCTCTCCTGGGCACATAATACATTTTTAAAAGCAGCCATTCTGCAGTGGAATATTTAAGACAGTCTGCTTGTTTGTTTTTGACTAACATCACTAAGTATTTTTCAGCAGGGGAAGTTCTTGAATTTTCAGTAGTCTGTCTTTGGTATGGAAGGAATTGTGTCTGTTCCCCCATAATATTGTGGCTGACTTCTCTGAGCATTCCATTGAGGTCAGGGTGGAATTTTGCAATCCTCCAACCTCTCAGATAAAGTTGTTCAGCCTTTCAATATTTTATCTACTTTCTCAAGAACTCATGTACAGAAATACCACTACAGTAAAACCTCAACAGGGGAGAATAAAAATAAAGAATATGTCAGTCCTCTGGCAGCTGATACTAATAGCTGGGCTTATGCAAAACTAATTTCTTAAGTTGAAATTGGTTTATTGTGTGAGTTATGGTATTATATAATATAATATTTAGCTGTCCTGTTTAATAAGAATTATTCCTATTCTTGGCAAGTAAAAACGTTTTATAATTAAATTATGCAATTTCCATACCTTTCCCATTTCTGGTGTGCCAATGTTGCAGAAAGCCCATTTTAAAATATAAATAAATAAATAAAAGAATGTTATATTTTGTACAAGTAGATATTCCATAGTGATCTGAACTCTTTTTCTTTTAAAGCATATCTCTTTTAAACGCACACATGATAGCTCCTGCATTTCCATAACATCTGAATTCTGAAGTTCTAAGCAGCAATCAAAGCTACAGGAGCTGACCTACTGCAATTTCACTGCCATGGCAAAATCAGCCCTTTTATTCTAAGCTACACATTTTCAAAAACAGTCTCAGCAGTATGCTTTTTTATGACTCCAGTTTATGCAACTTTTCCTTAGGACCTTAGTTCATCCATATATCTGAGATTTCTAAATGCAGCAAGCTATCAAGTAATAGCATTATTTTATGTTTCATCAGTAAACTATGAGAACAGAACAGACTATGAGGAATAAATTGGGGTCACAGAGACATACTGGGCATGTATTCTCTATGATATTATTCAGAAGTTATGAAAACGTAGGAATTGACACTTGGACATTTAAAGGTATGAACATTTAAAAGAAAAAAAAGTCAAATCATTACTGAACTAGGGTTCTTTGTGAATGAAGGTCAAAAGACCCTAACGGATGTTGCAGGCCAGAAGCTCACGTGGTGTCACCGCTGAAACTAATAGTAAGCAATTTCTAAGCAAGACCTCCAAAGGGAATGATTCAAAAGAGGAAATGACACAGCATGCATTCTTTTACTCCCTGCCAAAAAACTGGGGTATTATAAATTCAGCGAAGCATCCAATGAGAACACAGGATCCCCCACTTACAGAAAAATCAAAGATGGCCATGTGAAAAAGGTGAGAAGGGGGCTTCTTAATCAGGGGTGATAATGGAGAAAATGAAGAGATTCACTTAAAATGAGTCAGGAGCCAGGGAAGTGGGGCCTCAGTTCTCAGAGCTGCTATCAAGTTGCCAACCCTGCTGCTAAACTCAGTGCAAGGCTGACTCATAAACATCCTGGAACAACTGCTGTGTGGACAAAAATGAATATTACTTCCTCCTTGTAGTTTTCACCACCCTCCTTTGCTATTGGAACTAACCAGTCCCTGTTAACCTAGCCAGCAATTCTTCATTCGCATCCAAGAATTACACTTCAGGGTTTTTGCCATTAAAAACTCTAGAGCACAATTTAAGTTGCTACCTGAATCTGTATTTCCTGGGTTGCAACTCTTTTGCTCAAATAAATGCTTTTTGTTCTTTATTACAGCCTGAACCTCTTCTTTGATTAACAGGGGTTGTACTGGACAGGACTACAGTTAAGTCCTCACTTAACGTCACTGATAGGTTCTGTGGCTTTAAATGAAGTGACATATAACAAAAACAATTTTGCCATAGGCTAATTGTAATAAACAAGAGTTAGGTTCCTACAGCATCTCAACATTACAATGAAGCCATGTTATTCGAGGACCTGCTGTATTCAGGTCAGATACAAAAACTTTTTCAAAAAAAATGTTATCTTTTTAAGTAATTATGCATTGTTTGTATTCTTATGATTCCTGGGGCTATAAAACCAATAAAAACCAAAGTAATTTCTATATATTTTATGAGACTTATACATTTTTACCTTTGTCCCTAACTAAGCATTGAATTAGAAGCATCGGTTTGAGTAAAATAAGCATAATCACACTACAAGGGGTCTAGAGAACAGAAGTCGATGGAGAAATTTCCTTTAGCCCCTAACACCAAAGAGCAACTCACTTCCCAAATGTAGAACTCTCCTGTGATTTGTGATTCTGGGGACACCAAGGAGAGTTTCAAGTAAAGGAGTTACTCATCAAACAGACAAGATAAAGATCCATTCCACTCAGTACTGTGAGAGCTAAGGTAACCACTAGAGCAAGTAACTCAACATGTCATAATTTTCAAGGCAGCTTATAAAATCTGATTTCATCTTTCAGCAACATGTAGTTGATAATGCTTATCACATAGATGGCCTACAGATGTGTTTTAAGGATAAGGAAGATACTAGATTTAATTTATATCTTTCTCTAAAAACAAGAGTTCCTTCTGAAAATATAACATCGAAAATGAATACAATTTTTCAGATATAAATGTTAATTAAATTAGCAAACCAAAAAAAAAAAAATTATCTATTTCAGTTAAAATATCTGGCCTGTATTCAATTGTGTAGCACATAGATAGCTGGTTATAATTTTTGAGACAGTAATTCAAATAACTGCTTCAGTTACCTACTATCTTTTATTGTTTATTTACCCAAAAGACTGGGAAGAACTTTAAAAATAATATAGCCACCTTTTTCTTATTCATGGAAAAAATGTTAACAATGTGAGAATCTGTTTTACTTTCAGATTTCATTGCCATTAGAGAAATTAAGAGAATCATTTGCCATTACTCTTCTGCTGTATTTGTGTTTGTGTTCTTTATCATTTTAAACCAAAATATTTTATCACCCATCCTACCTGGATAAAGGATAGGGTTTACCTTCCACTGGTGATTTTTATGTCTCTAAGAAATGATACTATCAAATTCCAACATGGATTGGGAAGCCAAAAACCACCTGAGTTAGTGTGCCATTATATGACTAGATTATTATATATATAGTTTTGAATTCCCACACATTTCAATAAAACCACTGATAAATAAACTTCTAGGAATACATTAAGATTCTAGGACAAATATTTGAGGATAATCTATATAAATGCTACTTCCCATAAAGACAATCCAAAATTAAATAACTGTGTATTGATTGAGCACATACTCTGCATGACAGTCTAATATACTAAATGTTAACATTTATTTCTAATTCAAAAACCATTCTGGAACAAGGAAATCATTGACCAGTAGCCTCCGCACAAATATAAAACTGAATAGACTAGACACTCATATTAGTCCCAGGACCTTTCTTAAACTCAAAGACTTTTCTGCACTTCATAAAACTATCTCACCTTAAATAACATGACGCTTTTGATAAATCACGTTGTCATACTAAAATGAAAGTCTGTAAACAAATAATATTGTTTTTTAATATTATGAAATTAAGACTTTTATTCCACATTTGCAGTAGCAGGTATATATACCTTTGCATCTGAGAACAAAAAATTGAGCAGAATAAATTTTCAAAATTGACATATTAAGCACTACATCTGTCCAGACATGGAAACAAATTGTCGAAAACAGTGCTATTTTACAAAACCACATGACCCATTTTCCAATGCCTGTGCTTGAGGAGGAAAGGCAAGAAAGGAGTTATTAATTGTACGTGACAAATGACTTGACACTTCTGGTGCCAAGACAAAAGATGAAGTTTTGATAGGTTTTCAAAACTGGGGAGTTGCCTCATGCTTCAGATGAATATGTTTCTTCACAGTTTTACATTTTAAAAATTTTAAATAAAAATGCCAGAAACACACTATAAATTTTGGCATATAAGAACACATACATGTTCACATGCGCACACACAGATGCACAGACATACACACACAGGCACACACACACAACTCATATTCACTCGCTCTCAACATCCAAAGAGTCAACTTCTGGGTTTCTCCATTTATTCATGTGCCTGTGGTAACCTAATGATTCTATTTCTTCTTCATGTTCTAGATGGTAGCTGGCATCTTGTTAGCGTTTAATATTTCATTCAAAATAACATGAATAACACACTGCAAATAATACTGATGTGTATAGTAAAATGATGATTACCTATGAGAAAAGAAATAGCAAAGAAATAATCTCACATTTAAAAATGACATTATCCCAAAAGCCTACTTCCAAACATTGACCTACCAATACTGACCTTTATCTTAAGATTGCACCATTAAAAGACAATTAAGCCTATTTATACATCTGCTGTTTCCAAGGCTATACATTCAAACTATCCCAGATTTTCCCCATAATCTCATATACCAATTATTTATACAATAAATGAGAAGACCTAAAAATCTCCAAATCCTAACCAATTTCCCCCTTCTCCCTATAGTTGAATGTTTAAAAAAGAATTTTATCTCTTTCTTTATGGTTTTGTCGCAGATTTCAGGAAGCTTATTATAAATATAGTTTGGGTGTTCCCAAAAGAGAGAGACAACAATTGACAAAGAAAAGCTAATCATTCTCAGTCATCATGTATACTACAGATCGCCCTTACATCCCTGAAAGTAATTTCCTAATAGATTGTAATATACAGGGCTCAACTTTTCACATCTTTTGCTAGAAAGGTTGTCCTGCAATACATAATGCTAAGATCATCTTGACATAATATATAAGGTTGAGATCGCTTTTTCTTCCTTCACCCAGCACACCCCCTGCACAATTAATTCATCACCAAGCATCACAGCTCTCAAAGAGAATGACTCCAGGAAAACAGCAGACTAATCATACACCAGGTGTGTGGGCAGTGTAATAACTTCGTCTTCACCCATATTGCTCCCATTAACATCTGAGAGCAGGAACTATGTCCTACTCTATTTCTTATCTATAGTACGTAGCACAGCACCTGGCATGTAACAGGCACAAAATAACTGCAATTCGAATGAATGGATATAAGCCACTATTTAGAGTAGTATGTACTGAACTCTTTGTAATATGTGCAGAGTCTTCAAAACCTAAGTACACAGGGATTGTTCTTGTTATGTATAACTTGCCAAAGAGCACTGAAAGCCCTCATTGGCCTGGGCAATAATCAAAACATCTGCTTTGCACAGAGGGGCCTTACTTCAGGTCCACAGGGACCTCTGGTCCTTTCACCGTAGGAGGTAGAGAGGGAGAGGGCAGGGTACAGGCCAGGTCAGCAGTACAGTGCAGAGAGGAGCAGGTTGTACAGCTAAGAATAAATACCCAAGAATGTGGAATCCATGAGTCTTGCAAAAAAGGCTCCTGTCCTGGAAAGGTTCCCAACACAAAAGACCTGCCTGCTAACTCTGCCACTTGGAGACAGAGCAGAAAAGAAAGCCTACATTTCCCTATTTCTTCACTCTCCTGGGCACAGAGAACAGGGTGTAAATTAAATATTGGCATTTAGATCTGCTGCTGCTGTAAGAATCAAAAGTATATTTTTTCCATTCACTTTCAAGTTAATATATCTGTGAGTACCTAGGAAAGTACTTAAAGCTCTACCTCCTTTGTCTTCTTATATCGCTAATCACGTATTCCCAGTTAATTTATGGGTGAAAATTCATTGAAAATGAAAAAATTAGACCAAAATAAAAAAAGAAAAGGACAGTGGGATTTAAAAAAGACTTGCCTTTTACCCCTCATTGCAGTTATACTGGTTTAACGTGTATTTTTCTTAAGAGGCCAACATTTATATAACTATATTTTCTTTCAATTTGTCACTAAAAAAATATTCAAAGTATCACCTTCTGTAACTTCTCTATGATTTCTTTGGTAGGTGCTTTTTTAGGGCGCCAACTTTAAAATCTGGTAGCATAAGGTTCTGCTGCAGGCATCAGGGAAAATACACCACTTCACTCTCATTTTTGAAAACTGGCTGTTGACAAAATTATTTATGCTGATTTTTAAGAAGCACCAGAATTCTACTGAGAAGCTGTCGGAGTGGCAGTGGTGTGCTTAAATGTGCCCCTGAGCTTCTTGTGTGTCAGAACTTTGTGACTACTCCTTCCTCCAACACTTTTTGTGAAAGAGAAATGGAGAATTAGGCACATTCTTTCATTTAAATAGCAAGGTATAATAAAAGGCCCTTAGGATGCCTGGTCCCTGCCTCAGATTTCTCTCACATTCCCAAGATGTTGTTCAACTTGAATAAATCCATTGAACTTGTATTAGTACCTCATAAGCTCAAATTCTGCTATTTAAGGGGTACTCATTATGCGTGAAGCTCTGTGCCAAGAGCTTTACCTCAATTTTTCGTTTAACTTCACACCCGCCTAATGAAGTAGGCGCCACTGTTACCTCCAGATACAAACCAAAGCTTGGGGAGTGGACATACCTCAGCCAAGGACACACAGCAAGCGGCGGAGCCAGGATCAAACCCGGACCATTCCGAGTTCTGAGTCTCGGCGGTAACCGCTCTACTCTCATGCCACTAAGGGTCTACGCACACGCACGCGCACTGCTTCTAAAATACTGAAAAGCCAATTTCCCAAGAATGCTTCTTTTAAAAAAGTGATGTGTTGCATTACATATCGTGCTCTCTTCTTTTTAAGCAACTCTTTTGTTTTGTTTTACGGATGGAGGGGGTACACACAGGCCTAAAATCATGACTTGGGCATTTTTGTACAGAGCACAATTAACAATGCCGGGAATGGAAACCGCAACTCCGAGGATTCCTCCGTGCGCGCGATTAAATCCCCGGGGCTCCAGGCGGCTCCTTCCGCCGGGCGGGGCGTGCGCTTCGCGCTCCGCGGTGTTCCTCCGCCATCTAGAGGCTCCGCGCGGAAGCAACGCTGTGTCCGGGAAGGTCAAGATAAATGAGACCTGGGATACATTCTCAAACCAGTTTAAATTACTCATTTCTGAAATACCAGTCTTTCAGTCTTCTCTTCCCTTAAATAAAAACAAAGTTACTTTCTTCATAAGTCTTCAAACTTAATACCAATAAAGGCCGGCTGCGTTAAATAAAATATCGAGCTGATTTTTTTTTTTATGATAATGGATTTGAGAACAGCAATCATGAGCAAAAAAAAACTCATTAAAGAGCTCCATTGTTGGCATTTTAGGAAGATATGCACTACGTACTTCCTATACACAGTGATCAATTACCAGATTGTGTGAGCAGTGATATATCCCTCTGAATTTGTTTATTATTTGAATGTTCATCATATATGTTGTTAGATGTTTGCAGATAGCAATAAGAAATAAATATTTGTCAAATCCAATAATAAAGAAAAACAACACAATTTCCTATTTTTTTGCCTTGTGTTAAAAATTCAGAGGAAAAATTGTTAGTGGATATTTTATCTGGTCACTCATAATAATGATAATGATAAAATAATTAAATTGATTGAATCCTACTGTGTTCAGTTTTGTATATTTATATGATAGTATTTCTAACCTCATAGTAATTTGAAAGTTATTGGTATTATCATTTGAGAAATAAACAAGCTCAGATAAATGATAAAGATAGTAAATGACAACCAGTAATTAATGAAACTGGTATTTAAAATGAAACTCCAAAAATTCATTCTTTTTTCACTAAATCATGTTAATTTTAAAATAAGAAAGAGATGCTAATTATCCAAAGTGACAAGTGATAAGTTAATCTCATTCATCTAAGTATTTTGCATTAGAGACAACCAATGAAATTATTTAACACATTTAAAATTTGATTGAAAGCACTGAAATAGGATAAATTTTAAAACTGAGTTTACAATTTGACCTACTGCCATGGCAGATGAAATTGCTTAACCTGAAGAATCCTCCAGGGTGAATACAATAGAGACCAGGAATGGGGTATGAGGAAATAAATTCACTGTTTCCAGGTTCATAGGCAGGTTGCCTGGTCTAGGTGAAGTTAGACTTCAGTATCTTCCATTCTAGTGGATCCTGATCCTCTCATGGTGAGAGGCTAGATTCTCCCAAAGAACACAGGGCAGCATCACAACGTCTGCTTCTAATAGCCATGCTCTAGGTACACTTGGCTTCTCCAGAATCTGTCTAGTGTTAAAGATTTTTTCTAAGATTTATATTTTGTGACATTTTATTCATGTAGAAATACTTTAACAAAAATGTCATAAATGTTGAGTATGCTGAGTATTTAATGTTCTGGGAGATTTTTTTTAAGTGCATATATTTACACATAATGACAAATTCTAATAGATTCCTGTGGAAAATATATGCCCCGCTACCTCCAGTTGGAGAAGAAATAATTATGAATACTTGAAGAGGTATCCACAAAAAGGAGAGGCCACAATTATTTTTGTTAGTATAGAAATATGGATTCTTGGGTATTTTTTAAATTGTGACAGCGCATGGGCTACTTTTGATTTTAGATCTTTTGATCTTAGAATGTTAAAACTAGAAGGGATGTAAACATCATCTATGTAGTCAACATCACATTTTTCACAGATGAGAATGCTGAGGCCTACAGAGATGAAAGAACTTGTCCAATACTCACCCCAAGATAATGGTAAATCCAAGAATAGAATTTGGTATCTCAATTTCCAATCTTGATCTTTTGATATATGTGCTATCAAAAAGCAATACGTGCTATCCATGCATAGTTCTTCCTACCCACACACAACATAGATAAGTTGGATGAATACCCATATGTCTGCCTTTGCTGGGCTGTAATAGATCATGGTAAGTGCCTATAACAGTGCCTAGTACGTAGTAGACACTCAATGAATATCAACTGAATGTTGAATGTACTCACCTGTTGACATCCACTATATTCATCTATATAGAAGAGAATGCTGTGGAAAAGATAATACCCAGATGATAATTTCGGACAAGAAACCCTTTATTTTTTGTCCTTTACATGAAGGAAATGGAGGGAAATTTTCGGATTTGCCATATTAACAAAGTCTTGCCCTTTAGTCATAAATCCAGAGAACTTAGAGTTCGCAAATAAAGACAAATGATTTAATAAAACTGATAGACTTAGAATACATAAATTATCATAAGAAAATTAGTTATGAAATTTAGTAATTTGATAGATAAATATTGGGCTCACTGTAAGAGAAATAGAGCAACACAGTCCAAGCACATTCTCTGAGCTGTGTCAACCTTGATACCTAGATATAGTCAATGGCAGCTGGAGGGTCCTACCTTTTGAACAGCCCCCATTTGAATTTATATTGCCAAAAATTATGAAAGTTCAAGGGGCACAATCTGACAGGAATTTGAAAAACTCAATCAAGATTGAACCATAGATTTCAGCCTCATTCATATAAAGAGAAATGTGAATTAAAACTACACCATTACTCCTTATCATATTGTTAGAATTTAAAATTGTGATAACACTGTTCATTAGGCTGTGGGGAAATAAGTATTCTCATATAATGTTGTTAAGATTATACCTATGCAAGGTAATTTACCAATATCTATCAAATTTAGAACTGCATATACTCCTTGACCCTGCAATTTCACTTTGCAAATTTATCCTACATATACACTTGCACTTGTGCAAAGAATAATGGTTAAATGTTCTTCTCTGCTGATATGATAGTGAAAGAATGGAACCAAAGCAAGTGTCCAGCTTTAAGGGAATGGTCAATAAATTATTGTACATTCCTATAATTAATAGTATTTACAGCTATAAGAAAGAGTAAGCAAGATCCTTGTGCACTACTATGGAAAGATCTCCCCCCAAAAATTACTAACTGAAAAAAAGCAATGTGTCTTCCATCATGTATATCATCTTCTCTTTTGTGTAAGAAAGAAGAAATTAATATTTGCTTGTATAGATTTTTTTTTTAATTCTGGAAGGACAAAGAAACTGACAACAGTGGTTAACTGTGGTTGGAGGAAGATAGGAAATAGGCGGATGGGGAACAATAGCTGAATGCAAGATTTCTACAATGTTTTTTTTTTATTTCCTTTAAGCTTTGAAAATTTTGACTTTTAGAAAAGGGAGGATGGTGAAGATGATGGTAGAACATAAACTGCACAACCTAATATATTTAAGAAGGAATTTATCAGGTGCTTAGAATTGATACAGGCTAGCTCAGTTGGAAGACTCAGGCAGGCAAGCAGCTATAAGAGATAAATGGATGTTTTGAAGGGCCAGCGCAGTCCCAGAGAAAGTCAAACCACTGCATTCACAGTTGGACACAAGATTCACGGAGGAAAAAAGATGACTGGGCTTTTGCAAATTTTTGGATATTCTGATTTCGAAAATGCATTTTGACACAGAATCTTGATCTGGCTGAGTTAAACTCGACAGTTCTTGAAAATATCTTTTCCTTTCAATGGACAATGCACCTGCCCTAAGTGGATGACAGCGTGGAGGAGATGCTTATAAATGAGCATAAAAACAAAGGCAAATAGGTGTCCTCCTAAGAACCTATGCACACACACACACACACTCATATATGCATAAAAGTCTAATCATAAGACCAATGTTATAAATCCTAAAGCCAATATATTGTGAATTCATTTTTATTTTTCTCTAGAGAAATATAAATATAAAGAAACTTACCAGAAACATAAAAGGAAAAACAAAACAGTATACATGAAGATTCGTTGACAGGAGCATATCAACAATAACGATACTCTCAATCCTATACTTGGATACTATAAATAAGAAAATCATGTAGACAAAAATATGAAAATCTGATTCTCCACTGCAACATTAAAGAGGAAAAGCATAATTTTATTCCTTTTCCAATTTATTGGTCTTTGGCATAGTTAGGCCTACCTAGAGATTTCCCAAAGTTGTTGACAACTTGTTTCTCTCTAAATCTAAATGCTATTTTCTTTCTTGAAATAAAGTCAATATAAGAATTACACAATTTACACTTCAGTTACTTTAACTGTAATTTTTCATATATGCCACTGAAATCTGTGGGCTTGAAAACAGAAAGGCTTTTTGTAATCCCTAACCCTCTAAATGCATCACTAAATTATAGCATTGGAAAGTTCACAAGAAGACTTTTTTCTGGCCACCATCAGATATATAATGTATTTCCTTTTTTCTAATCTTCCTAGTAAAAATTATTAATCCTTCAAATATTTTCCAAGGTAAATTTGGCTTTTAAATTGTAATACTGAACTTGACCATGAAACCCAGGAAAGTATTGTCCAGGTTCTCCACTAGGGATGATTTTGCCCCTTCCCCTCACCCTCTGGACAGTTGGCAACATCTGGAGACTTCTACAGTACCTGGTCTTCCTAGGTGGTCTCCCATCCAAGTACTAACCAGGCCCGACTCTGCTTAGCTTCCGAGATCAGACATCAGGCTTGTTCAGGGTGGCATGGCCGTAGGCTATGGACTGTGGCTCCACTGGGGCACGAACTCAGGACATTCTACATGTAAAGTAGACGTGCTAACCGCTACACTGTAGAGCCACATCCATCTGGAGACATTTTTGTCACAGCTGGGGAAGTAGGGAGGTTTGTGGTGCTATCAGCATCCAGTAGGTTGAGGCCCGGGATGCTGCCAAACAGCCTACAGTGCACAAGACATACCCTGCAACAAAGAATTATCCAATAGTGCTGAGGTTGAGAAACCCTGATCCGGTGTTATGAGACAATTGTACTTACATTTCTCAGATTAAATTTGGAATTTTGGCTAGAGCACATGCAAAAAGGATGCTTCTGTTATATATATATATATTCCTAAGGTTAACTGTTGTTTCAAGTATAACTTGACTCCAATACTTAAAAAGGGAAAATGTGATTGCATTTTTTAATGTGCTTGAGTTTAATGGGTTCTGCATTTTACACTAGGAAGCACTTTCATTTGTTCACAATTCTGAGTCAAAAGATAATGATACTTTGGGAACAAAAGGGGAAAGTAATAACATGTTCAAGATTTTACTAAGTTTTCTTCTCTGCTACAAATAATAACCAGAATTGTCGTTAGGTGTGCCATGTATACCTGTATCGTTTTATAATTTGAAGTATTATGCCAGATCACGCCCAAAACATTAGTCAGAGCTGTACAACCAAAGCATAATTAAACAAGTCAGTCATTTACATTGTGATTCACAGAGTGGTAAGAAACATAGCCCTATAGATATGTTTTCATATCACCATTGAAGCCAAGCAGTGAAACTGTATTTAAACAAAATAACCATTTTGGACTTATTCAATCTTTCTACAATTACATACATAGAATTTTCAGATTCATTTTAACCATCCCCACAACATTACAGTTCTTTTTCAAATCATTTCTCCTGCCAAAAAAAGCTTGACTATTTAATCTAGGTCAAGTGAAGATAAGTAAACAAAGCAGTTGACAGGAGAATCCATTGACCCCTGTTGAACCCACTACACTGGGAAATCTGAAATTAGTACTAAGTGAAGCCAGAGGGGGAAATAAACATGAAAAAAAACCCAGGTCTTTAGACTTAGTGGGTTAAGGAATAATACCTTTGCTCAAATAATACATGTCAGTGGTTACATGTGATTATTTTCCAGAAAGAAGAAGAACACATGCAATTTTCTAGCAAGGTATCTACGAGTAAAAGTAGGCTTTTGTAATAAAGTGGAGATACTCTATTTCAACTTAAATTCAAATGTGCTATTGAATTTGCATTAAGGTGCATGAATATCAATTAACAAAGCAATTTAAAATAAATCTGTGACCTTGTATGTGCTCACAACAACTTTGTTTCCTTTGGACTTTTTGTGTCATATAAAGCACTTCACATGCCAGTGGGAAAAGGAGTTTCACATACAGTGTTGCAATTTTTTTCAAAATGGTAGAGATACCACAGACTGATTCTTCTCCATGACTTTATTATCTTTTAAAAATAGGTCCTAAAAGTCAAAGCATATAAAGTTCAAAATCTAAGCTGATATCTTCCATGCTAAAAGTCACGCTGACAATTTAAGAGTCTGACCCAGACTCCCAAAGCCTCTGAGCTCTTTGAATGTCCCTCTCCCTCCAGGACGGGGGCTCCCATCACTGTCACTGATTTTTATCCCTGAAGGACAACATGTCTTTCATTCCCCCCACCCTATAGCACAACCCTCATAGAGTAATCTGCAGCTCAAAATATGTGAGCTGAATTTTTGAAGCTCTCAAAGAGTGAACCAGAGGAGTCCAAATGTCAATTAAGAAAATTGGAAACAACATGATGCACTGTGCCTTTAGGAGGTCAGCTGGGAGAGAATTTCTGGGATCCTATGTAAACTTTCCCTCTTCTTTTCAAGACTGATTAGACCACACCCATCTCTTATTGATGGAAAAAGCAATTTTGAAGAAGAGTGATATCGACTCACTTTTTTTTAGCAACTTAAGATTTATAAATGTCTTTCATTCAATCTTCATAACAACCAAATTAGGTATTATTTGTTGTTACTAGTGTTAGTATTATTAGTGTTACTTCCATTGCTGAGAGGAAACTCTGGTGGATTGGCCAAAATAAGGACTTAGGTTCAGAAAACCTGAGACTGCCTTTTCTTTATGTCTTTTCTTTGTCTTTTCCATATAAATTCTAGCCAACTACTTTCATCTTTCTGAGGATCTGTCTCCTCATCAATAGAATTGTCCTAACATAGATACACCATAGACTTAAAGTGAGAACTAAACAATACTATCTACATAAGTGGAAGTGTCCTATATAGTGCTCACGATATTGTCTAATCTCATTTTTAAAATGAGGTTTGTTTATTTGGCTTGGTTGGATCCATTTAAAATAAAAAGAACATGATGACTCACCGAAATTCGGGTATTTGCTTAAGGCTTCATAGGCTAGTATAGTAGAATAGAATTGAAATTTAAGTCTTCGGAGTAGATGCTGTGGTGGACCAATCAGACCCTCCTTCTCCCTACCCTGGATGTCTTGAGCAAAGCACTCATCCCCTGCTGCTAGTAGGATCGTTGGGTCAGAACTCACTGCTGCAACCAACTTCAGGGCATTGCCTTAGGCCTAAGGGATCTGCCTCCCTCAAGGTGAGCCTTCTCCCCATACTGTTCACCACTGGGAACAGGGGCTTAGCCCCCTTTCTTTACTTCCGGATGACCCTAAAGGTCCATCCTACCTCCAGATATCCCTGTAAGATCAGCTGAACCTTCTGTTGCAATTGCATTATAATTCACTTGCTCCTTCTGCCCAGTCTCATTTCCCTCTCACAGGTACTGATCCTCAAAACACTCCCCGATAAAACTCCTGCTCACAAATCTCCATCTCAGAGTTTCCTGGGAACCAGACTTAACACAGTCTCCAGGCTCCAAATTCCATGTTCTTGGCACAGCAGTACATGTGAGAGTGGGCAAAATTTCTTCACAATAAACTATATTTGCCTGCCAAGTTATCAGCAAATCTTTTATGAATATAAAATAGAACCTGTAATTTTAGATAGTCGTAGGGCTGCTTCAGAATCATGAAGAACAAGGCTTGAAGCAAAATTAAACATCAAAAATATCTTCTGCCCTTTATTTTGTACAAGGAGATACAAAGTAGAATAAAATTGACACCTGCTATAAAGGACTTTGCAATCAAATTGCCCAGGATATCAACTCTGTAAGAAAAAGAACAGAGACATGGCTACTACCCAGAAGCCCCTGCTCCAGGGGTCTGCCTCCATCAAAATGCATAAACAAAGCAGATGGGCAATTGCCCACAAAGTCACAAACAACACCATAGAAAGCTGTCTGTACAAAGCCTTGTCTTTGGAAACCATGTACCTCACCCACAAGGATCTTCTCAGTGAAGTTGTGTTTTGCTGTCATTGCCCCTTGATTAGAGTTGATTGGTTCAGAAGAGGACCACCCCTGAGTCAAGATGAACCAATCAAATTCTCTCTCCCAATAGTTCAGACTTAAAAAAAAAAAAAAAGGCCCCCAGAAACTGTTGGTCTAACTACTGTGAACCTGTAGAATAGAAAGCACAAATGGCTGCTGCTAAGGCCCCTGGAGCAACCCTGCTTCCCAGGGCCTCAATAGGCCTCTTCCTTGGATTCTGAAAGATACACCATCAATTTTTCCAGTAAAGTTTGCTAAAGTAATCTGAGTTGGATTCTGTTACTGGAAATCTAAAGAAACTTCACTACCTCAGTCGTCTGGGTTTTATATAAAGTTTTATATAAAGCCTCAGAAATTTTAATTATGCCTTTGGCAGAGAGAGAATATAAACGCAGAAGAAAATGTGAAAAAATGTCTTCCTGTCTCAATGCCATAGGACAAGACCAAGAAAGCAGAATTAGAAAAAATTCACAACAGCAACAAAAAATTAAGTTACATCACTTGTTTCCCAAAAACCTCCACTAGCTTCCTATTATACTTCAACCCTACATTACCTACCTTAATTGACTCTCAAGTGTTGACTTTCATTTCCTCCTACTCTCCCCTCCACTTCCTCCATCCATACACACTGGCCCCTTTGTTCTCTAGCATACTCCTACTTTGCATGTACAGTTTCCCTTATCAGGACATCTAAAAGTCCTATAGATATCTACATGGCTTATTCTCATTCTCTCTCTGTCTGTCTCTGTCTCTCTCTCTGTCTCTCTCTGTCTGTCTCTGTCTCTCTCTGTCTCTGTCTCTCTCTCTCTCTCTCATTCTCTCTACCCCTCCCCTCCACTCTCATATTCCTCTTAACATTTCTTCATAGCACCTGTCACTACCTAACATTACATTATAAAACTGTTGCTGCATATTTGTTAATTATCTGTCACCCCTACTAGATTGTAAACTCCATTACAATCATGATTTTGTATATTTTTGTTCAATGTGGAGCCCACACCACTTTGAAGTACATGATACATAAAAATTTCTCAATTTGTATTTATTAGCTGGATGAATAAATGATTAAAATCTAAGCCCTGAGATATTTCCATTCGGAGGAAGAAGGTCAAGAGTGTTTGTTCAGGATTGGGAATGGCTGCTTCAGTCTTGCATGTCTCTTGGGTTGTACAAAGACAGCAAACATATCTCTCAGGGAAGAGTCTAGGCTGAGGCCACAAAGGGTGTAATCCTCCCCTCTAATGTCACTTCAGCACAAACCTGCTATGGGACTAGGTGATGAGTACCCTGAGCCTTTAGGAAGGTGGAGGGCTTCTGTGAGGTAGAGAGCCAGGTGGTTTTAATGGCTGTGACCAAAGCAAGACAGCAATGTACTGACAAGGGTCATCCCAGTCTGGGGCGCAGGAGGGAGACAGGAGACTTGGGAAGATGTTAGACTAGCTAACTTATTGAAACTGAAAACTGCAAGATTTCTCCTACAGGTCTTTTACTTCCCGTTAAATAGCTTCTCTAATAACTTGGTATACATTAACTAGGCACATTCTCTTCTAGTTTTGAAATCGACCTGAAAATATATATTTTCACCTTTGTCTTATTCCATAGTCTCATCCCACCTGTAAAATAATTTCCTTTAGATTCAAAAGAAAAATCAAGTTCTAATATATTAAATTTTATGTCTTACAAAATGAATTTTGTTTGAGAGTTTTCTAACCTTCTTTAAAGCCCATTTGTTTGCAACAGAATGGGACAAAGCAGTAGTACAACTGTCATTCTTATTTATACAGCAATTGCAAATAAGACTGCAATATGATCTCCGAAAAAATATGGCTTGGGCACAGAATGCTCTGAAGCATTCATGCCTGATAATGGCAGGTGCTTTTCCTGCCATTCTTATCAGACACACTGGACAAGCATAGAAGACCAGGTTTCAAAAGGCTTGGATGAGAAAGTGTTCCAGAGAGAAAGATTCATACCACTGCTAAATATCAGTTTTCTTTTATAAAGTATAATTTGTGAGAATAAATACACGACATATATGTGTCCTTATGTTACTTTCTTGGTTGGTAGGTAGGTAGGTAGGTAGACAGATGATAGATTAGATAGAAAGGTAGGTAGGTAGGTAGGTAGATAGATAGATAGAGAGATAGATAGATAGACAGACAGACAGACAGATTCTTATTTTACTTAGTGGTTGAGGCTCATACTAGTTGACAACTGAATATAAAATTCATGTTGCCAAGAGCAACAAAAATATTAAAATGTACCCTTAGAGAGTGAAAATAGGGATGATCTCTTCGAGAAAAAAAATATACCAGAAGCCTCAAAAATGTATTACTCTTTGATCTAATGATTTTATTTCTGGGAATTCAGAATAAGACAATAATCATAGATGTGCAGAAAAATTCATTTACAAAGGTTTTGGGATTTTGTGTAATCACAATCATGAAAACTTGGAAATGACATAAATGTCTAACAATAGGGGTTGAGTAAAATAAGCCATGAACTTCCATTCAGGGAGATATGATGAAGCCTTTAACATGAGGTTAAAGTATTTAGAGGTTTTGAAGGGTAACTACACTATAGTTTTAAGTTTAAAATGTATTTGATTTTTAATATATGATAATGCTAATTTAGTTAAAAAATAAATGTGCATTTTTCACAAAAACAAATTCTGGAAGGAAATACATCAAACATTATTAGTGGCTGCTCCTAAGTATTTGAATTCTACACAATTTTTATTTATTTCCTTTACACTTTTACTCCAAAAATCAGCTATAATGAATGTATATTGCCTTTTAATTAAAAATGCTATATATTTTTAACTATATGATAAGGAAAATGTACTTTATGTGCAGTAGAAGCTTGGTGGAAAAGTAGCTGTTTATTGCAATGACAGAGAATAATTTGTATGATACTTCTCAGAAATATAGTCCTATCTTTCCACCTTAAAATGATAATAAATAACAACCACTGGTGTAGAGAACCAATGTCAGAGTGCTAAAATGGGAAACCAAAGTAATATTAATGGTCCTGAAGTCATTCGTCAAGCAAATGCAAAATTCCCCAGAGAAAAATGTTGGTACAATAAGTAATCAAGAATAGAAGACTGTACTTCTGATAAATAGTACTTTTTATGAAGTGGCATAAGTAGAATAAGTTTTAACTGCATTTAAGATATTAATCACCATACTAATTTTTGATATATGGTGATAAATTATGTTACTAGATTCATATAATCACCACATAGTTTGTGAAAAAAAGAACATTTGGGAAATTTTGATCCACATAATCACACTCAAAAATTTATTTGTATTAATGTATTTATAAAATCACTGTAAGTTTACTAATTTATCTATCCTTCAAATGTAAATTCTTTTAATTTCTCCCTATCTCAAGCTTTCATACTCCTCAATACACACACACACACACACACACACACACACACCCATCCTTTTGCCACGATATCAAAAACAATTAGTTTTGTTTTTTGCATATATGTGTTTGTTTGTTTGTTTGTTTGTTTACAGTTTTACCTGGTAAATTGTCTGCTTTCTGGTTATCAATTTACAATAGAATCTAAGTTTTCTATTTATTTTTGCTACCTGGGGAAAACTCAAAGGAAATTGAGTTTCTTTGATTCATAAAGTCACTGCTAAGTTTTTAAAATTCTCTTTTTCATTCAAATTACATTGATTAAAGAAGAAAGAGTCAGAGTAAAGTTTCATAGAAATAGTTACCTTTGCCTCATTCATTACAAAGAGGAATGAGATCAAATCTGCACTTTCATTCCAGCCTACAAAGAGAAACTTTTCTGTACCTGATGGTTTATGAAGGGATCCTTACTGTCTTGCTGGGGAAGAACTAAGATCATGCGTTACACTCTGATTTGAGGAAATCAGGAAGTTGTGTCAGCCCAGGAGAGAACATTCCAACCTGTGAGCCTGTCAGGGCTGAGAGCACTGTGGGATCGTTCAAATGAGCATAGTCTGGTGTTGCTCTATTTCTTGTTCAGTGCCACTTAACTAACAATCCCTACAGAGAATTCCTAAGGAAAAAAAATGATTTCACTGTGTGTAACAATTAAATAAAGATTGTTTTAACTTGGGTTCCCCAAGAAGTAGATCCTGAGGCAAGAAATTAAGTGAATATTTACTTGGAAGTTTCAGCAAACTCTAATAGCAGAATAGGAGAGACATACAGGGAAGAGAAGGCAGCCAATAAACAGTAAGTTGTTAAACAAGTATGCTGGATAGTTTGTGCCACATAACAAACCACTCCAACACTTACTGACGTTAAAAAAATGACATGTATTGTTTCCATACTTCTGTGAGTCATTCAGATAATTCTTCCTGTCTGGGCAAGCTCAACTAATCTCTGCATTCAGCTAGCAGCTCTTCTTGGGCTAGATGGTCTTCAGTGGTTAGACATAAATGTCTAATGGTTGGTCTAGGAACCTTTAGCTGAAATAGATGGTCTCAAAGTCCACCTCTCATCTTCCAACAGCCTAGCCTGAGGTTCAAAAAAGCCACAAGAAAACAAACCCCAACAAGAAAGCACTTTTCAATCTTCTAATTGTTTCATGTTTGCTAATCTCCCAATGGCCAAAGCAAGTTCACATGACCACCTAGATTCAAGGTTGGGGAAATGAACTCCACTTTTTAATGGGGGATCTGCAATGTCATATGACAGAGAGGAGGAAAATTTGTGGTTAATTTACAACCACCAGCAGCTATACAGGGTGGCAGTGAATCTCTGAATTAATCTATGCTTCAGAATTAATTCTTCCCATAATGGGTATGAAGAAACTAGGGTATTTATACACCAGTCTCCATGAGTCATTGGAGGGCCACTCTGGGTTGCTAACACTCCAGCAATTCCAGCTAGCTACAGCACAACAGGTATAGTGGGTTCAGGAACAGACCTCAAGCACACTGATCCAGATACTGACAGATGAGTCTTCTGGCTCACCCAGAAATAATAAGTCCTCAGGATAAAAATGAGTCTGTGTCTGTGAATGATACAAACAGTACATATTTACTATTCAAAGTGATTCAAACCATTCAAACTGGATAGCTTCACCTGGTTCATTTCTAATTTCAACTCTATTTTTTATATATAAATTTATTCCTGAAAAGTGGCATTCAATAATCCTTACCTGTTTTCTGGGTAAAACAATGTCATAGTCACTCACTGGGCCCCGTTAAGCAGCCACATTTCCATTACCAATTGGAAATGTCTGAGAATTTGAAATAAATGTCAACTTGTTCAATAAACACTACTTAGTGTTCACAGATACCATTCCTCTTCACACAGACAGGAATGAACTATGAGACAGCCAAGTTTTAGACAGCGTCACACTACACCTTTGCACCAGACCAGCGAGTAAGGGTCGAGTCACTGGCAACTATTCTCTAAAATGGAGTTATCAGAGAACAGTAGTAATAACTTTATATCAGTCTTTGAACAGATTATTATCAAAGATTCAAATCCACCATGTGATGTTAGAAATATAACAATTTTTTGTTTATAAAATAGTTCTGTTTAATATAGTGTGAAGTGGTATAGTGTAGTGGTCAAGATCATAGACTCTGAAGTCAGATGCTTGGGTTAGAATCCTGGATTGGCCCCATACAGCTTTGTAGCTTAGACAAGCTATCAGAGCTCTCGGTGCCTCCATTCTTTAATCTGCAAAATGAAGACGGTAATGTTTCCTATCCCAAAGAATTGTAGTAAAGATCAATACAGTGAATACTCTTAGAACAATACTGGGCAATACAATGAATATTAGCAATTTTTAGTAGTGAATTGCCATTTTCACATACTGATTACTGCTCTATTAGCTTGAGTTAATTATCTGAAAACAGAGTAAGCTGGAAAAAGTTTACAGCTATGACTTAATTGCACCCGGATGTTAGTAAATACCTACAGAAATTAGACTCCGTAAATTTAGAACCAAGCACTTTTGACTTCAATAGATTCAAACTTTTTGTAGATGACATTTTGGCAAGAAATAAATTTTCCATTTTCACACAGACACCCATTTATAATACCCACACCCACACATATACACATAAATGATACACATCTAAAAAAATGTTTCATAAAGCAGCTCTCATTATTCTCTACTATCTTTTATTTCTGTTTATTAAAATGTTGATAGTAATCTACTATTGATTTCACAATCATTACTGGGTCCCTACCTAACGTTTGAAAATATGCTATATATCAATCCTTTTAATGAGATAATTACAGTAAGTTCTCACTTAACATCAGTGACAGGCTCTGCAACTTGAAGTGAAATGGCATATAACAAAATCAATTTTACTATAGGCTAATTGATATAAACAAGAATTAAGTTCCTAGGGCATCTTGTTAATGTTATAACAAAACAACGTTGAACAAAATGGTAAATAATACTCGTGGATCTGCTGTATACGGGGAAAATATGTGCTCTTCCCACTTCTGGCCACTCTTCAGCCCATTCCTTTCCTGTAATATCAGCTTTAAGCTCTCCCTTAGTACAAAGGGAAACAGAGACTCTTTCACACCTGCTCAAAGATTACCAACTAGATCAGATTACCCCGATCTCAAGTCCTGGCATCAGCCACTCATCCTTCTTAGCACTTTTCTGAATATGTAGTACATGGTAATGAATGCTTCTACCTGGGAATATAGAGATCTCTCTATGACCTAAAATTCTTCTGCCTATGACGCACATGGGAGGCATGAGGTTGTAGCAAGAAGGGGTCCTCAAACCTCTGGAGAGCTGTCAACAGCCTCTCCCCCGACCCTCTGAATAGAAATTATGACTCCTGCCCTTTCATCTGATTTGTGGCCAAAGCCACAGCAGAGCATCTAATTTAATCTTTGACAGTTAACCCCATAACAAGGTTTTAGTGATGGAAATTTTATAGGGACAAGGCCAGATAATTTTTTTTTTTTTTTTTTTTTTGCCAAACGGTGCTTATCTCCTACCACAAAATCACATGAAACACTGTCCAACTTTTTTTTTTTTTTGCCTTTTTCTACTCAGGCCAACTGTACAACACTAAATTCTACCTTTATTATGATTCATACTTCTTATAAAGTATCTCTATTCCTTGATTTCCAAAGTCGGTAGATTAAATTAGTGACAGAAGAATTTACCTCACAAAAAGTATTCAATAAGAGTTCTGGAGACAGAGGATGGTGA
The DNA here is from genome assembly GCF_000325575.1 of Pteropus alecto. NCBI lineage: Eukaryota > Metazoa > Chordata > Mammalia > Chiroptera > Pteropodidae > Pteropus > Pteropus alecto. The sequence goes on from NW_006494610.1 coordinate 2,565,782, forward strand.
TTGTGATTGCACAAAAACATGAGTAAACTTAATGTTATTAACCTGTACACTTAAAAATGGTTAAGATGGTAAATTTTATGCTATATATATTTTGCCAGGAATACAAAATATTTTTTAAAAAGTATTAAATAGAAGTTCTTTCAAATTCAGATTACACATTCAGACCCTACTCTCACATTACCCCCTCAACACCAAACAAAAAACAAACAAACAAACACACACCCACACACACAAGCAAATGTTATAGTTTGTTAGTCAGGTATTTAGTTATTTAGATCTTTGAATCTAAATTTATCTATCACCACTTGTTAATTTTCATGGGGACTAACCATAGGAAATGGAAATATGCCTCTTAATCTCTTATTTTCTCAAAAGTTTCACACACTCGACCTCTTCATCACCAAAAAAGTTCTCCATAATAAACATGTATCCATAAATAGAATGGTATTTTCACTGATGCCAGAATTGACATATTAAACTTTGTGTCAGAAACTTACTGACTTACTCAAATCGAGCATTAAAAAATATACATTCACAAAATATATATACATAGTACTATCCCAGAAAATATGAAAATGGAGGACTTAGTCAAAGTTTCTGCTTTGCTACACCTTGAAAAGTAAAAAAACAAGGACATTTTATTTGAATGCCTTTATTAAATGAAGCCTTGAAGAAAACCAAGGGAACAGTTCATTTAACATGTGTTTCTCATTGACCTTGTGAGGCATCTGTCCAGCATCTTTAAATAGAAGAATTCTGTGAACAAGTATACTCTATTACCATTGATTTTGATGGGCTTATAAGCCACTCAAGCTTCACCTTTGTGGTTAATGTGTCACCAGAATCTGTTTCTAGTCATTTGTGAATAGCTTTGCTGTAGCTTCCAATTACCATGGTATACATACTTCTCTCTCGTGTGCATCTCATTATCCAAACCAAACATTCTACTTGCTAAAAACAAAGTTACTTCGTGTAAGATCCATTTAAAATATCTTTTAACTTTAGGCTTTTTTCACAGTGCTTGAATAATGCATTTAACATTTCAGTCTTAACTCTAGACTGGAAATCTATCTCACTCAAACACAGTAATCCTGATTTCCTATAACAATTGATCATATAGGAAAGACGGTAAAATTGCAGGAATTAGGAAACATACTTAAAATTTACTACTAACTATGCAAATACCTGTTTTTCAATGAACAGGACTGCTTAAGCTAAAAGCATTAAATAAAGCATATTTTTTTGGCATTGTCCTAATCTAGAACTGAAAGAAAATTCTAGACAACAACAGTAAATCAGTTTCCAATGAAAAATTTTGTGTTTATGTTCTGCTCTGTAGTACACACCTGCTATACTATAAGGAATTGAAGGGAGGTAGTCAAATATATCTAGAATTTTAAGGACAAACAGTACAAACAGCCCTGACTAGATCATACTTTGTACAATTACCAATGACCAAATTATATCAACAGCAAGATAAAAAAAAATTAGCCCCCCCAAAAGCGAAATTAACATAATGATCAAAAGATGAAAGATTTACACGTGCACACGTTGAAGTATGAAGCTCTTTATAAATAAGGAAATCTCAAACTTAGAGCCTTAAAGTCCTAAATCTATAAACAAGGAGTGCAGCTCACCCAGAATGGTAGAGGTATTTTATTTCCATTAAACAAAGAGCTATTAAATAGCTACAAAAGGCAAAAGATATCAAACGTATTTAGACTCAGGCCAATTCACATTCTTTTCATATTTGGATACTCCTCCTGAAAGCTTTTAGGCCCACATTTAGGAAACCTTTCCAAATTGTTCATGTATATCAAACTTGTATATTACTGTAGTCTATTCTACTTAACCTAATGACTTCCAAGAATTGTTGTTTTTTTCAACTCCCAATTTTGACTCTATTACTAACACCTCTTACCACTCAACTCAAGAAGAAATGGGATTAGAAAAGTAAAAAGAAGAAGGAAAAAAGAAGGGAAAACCTGTGAGAAATCAATGGAAGGATAAAAACAAGTAAAATCATTATTACAATAGAGCAGAAAGCCTCATTCTATTCTTTTCTTTTTCCCTAATTTACTAAATTCAGTAACCATATATTAAAACCTTTTCTGGTCACAATAGTTATATTTACTGAGAACCTATTATTAGCCAGGCATCGCTCCAGGTATCTTACAAATATTATCTCATTTAATACTAACAACAAGTCAATGAGGTAGGTATTATTAATATTCCATTTAACACACAAAGAAGCCAAGGCACAGAGAAGCTAAGTATCTTGACCCAGGTCACATAGCTAATAAGTATCAGATCTAGAATTCAACCCAAGCAATCTAGTTCAGGAGGCCATATTTTTACCTAGTATGTTATGTTGCTTTTCTGTGGGAGAATATTGCTAATCACATTCACCTGTGGATTCTATTATAATACCATGCATTCAGCGGGGAGGTTAGAGCCTATAATTCATTCCCTCACTAAACATTTATGATGAACATACTCTAGCTTTAGCTGCCTGAAAGGAACACAAAATAAATAAATCGTAGTTCAAGCCTTAGATAAACTCACAGTTTAGAGGAGGATATATGATTATTACATAGTGAAAACAGTGCTTCTAGAGCTATGTCCAAATTGCTATTGGGGATATAAAAGGGGAGTGATCAACTTCATGGGGAATGTTAGGGAGATGTCACAGAAAAGGTGATAAACAGTCTAAGTTTTTAAAAGACAAGTAGAAGTTTCTAGGAAAAAAGGGAATGTAGAAGGAGTAGGTACCCATGTTTTGGATAATAATAAAGATTCATTGGTTAACAACAACAAAAATAATTTGGTGTGCATATAACAAGGCTATCTGTTTTTTAAATGCCCTAAGACTTCCAAGATATGCTCTTTAGATGGTCTCAGAGGTTCTTAGAATGAATCCAAAGAATTCTGGGGAACTGATACCTATTCTGCTTCTATAACCAGAGTTCAAGAAGTGGCTGGATCAGTTGAACTAGCCTTAAGAGTTTGAGGGTAATAGATGAGGAATATACTGCAAATCATATTTGCATTATATAAAATGTCGAGATTGATGAGGTATACCTGGACCAAGTGAGGGAGTATCAGCACATATTCAGAACAGACAATGTGTAGGCCTTCTCTAGCCTTACGCAGAAACACTAGGCATGAAAAGGGACTAGTTTACACTTCTAGAAAGACCTGCAATCTGCACTCACAATTGTGTGATCCCTGATTAGATGGGGGCACTAGGAAGCTTACATCTTTGTGCTAGATGTTGACACTAATCTTTCTTCCATTTATTAACTGCACTTTGTACTGTACTCTTAAGTAAAATGTGTTTGATTTATTCAAAGGGTATCTATGTTTTGTCCTTCTGTCAATTCAAGCCTGCTAATAAATCTCTCCAGTATGATAGTTGAGCAAGGCCTTGAACAAATATATATAGGAGTTCAGAAGAGGAGGTTACTGTTGATTAAATAATCAAAGAATTATTGGAGGAAGGGGCATTGCAATTATGACTAATAGAATCTATCATCAAACAATAAGATTTCAGTCTGCCTCAGTACTTTACTGATTAATATATTCACTCATTCGATAAGTTAATATATTAAAAAATATTAAAGTCTTTCTGGCATTGGAGACTCCCTGTCCTTTACAAGGACTAATTTTACAATTTATAAAGAGAAAATTCTTAATTCCCAGGTTTTTACAGGTATCTTATGATACTGACCAAGTATGTCGATAATAACAATAAACATTTATTTCATAGTTCTTTATAATTTACAGAGTATTTTTAAAGATTATTGTCTCATTTAATTCCCCCAGGAACAATGTGAAATATTAGTCATTTAGTGAATTGCCCAAGACCACATGGCTAGTAAGCAAACAAACCAGCTTTTCTTTATTATCTCACTATTGAGTCCCAGTTCCGATTGAACCCACTTTGGGAATCCTCTCAACCCATCAATTATTAACCCCCTCTCCTTTCTCTGAGAATTGCCCTTCCCCTTATCCTCACAGATATGTCTAGCCTTGGGCAGCCATGTGCCACATACATTTCCACTCAGGCCGTAGTTAATTGTATACACTGAATGAAGTATACACTAAATCAAGCCAGAAAATAATATTTCCTAAAGGAAGACTTTGGCAGTTGACACTAATATAGGGAAAATTTGTCTCTCCATGTGCCAGGATATAAAGTATGTAAATTTAGGACCTATGAGGGACCACATTCCACTCTGAGAACAAATGTTAAAGAGTCTGAAGAGAGAGGGATGAAATAGAAGCACAAAGAGAATCAAATTACAGACAGAAAAAAGTACCTAGTGGCTTTGCCATCCCCATTCTAGTCCTTTGAGAAGCTATATTCTTAGTCCTGTATTTCATTTCCTTTCATCTAGTAAGAGTTGGTTTCCATTACTTGAAGCCAGGGTCTTAAATAGTTATATTGCAAAATCTGTGTAAGACTAGTTAATATTATCCCATTCACTAGGATACAGTGGCCAAAAGAGATGAAAGAGAAGGAAGAGAAAGGAGGAGGATGGAAAGAAGTCGGGAATGAAGAAAAGAAAAGAAGAAATGAAGGGAAACAAAGAGAAGGAAAGGATAGAGGGAGGAAGGAAGGAAGGAAGGAAGGAAGGAAGGAAGGAAGGAAGGAAGGAAGGAAGGAAGGAAACATTCTATAGCCATTAGCCCTAAAGAAAGCCAAAAATAACAATGTGCTTCCCTTGCCTTGAACATCAGAGGAATATAATTACACGTCATATCCAAGTTAATTCATCCACACCGATACCCTCAGAAGCCATACCATCAGCAGAATAATTTGCTATAATGAAAGTCAAAGTAATATAAACATAGAGCATTTTCATTTCCATAAAGGAAATTCCATGACACCCTTTGCACATGACCTTCCTCTAATGTCCCTGTTTTGCCATAAAATGACTGTAATTTCTAGAACTAACATCCCAAGGGTAGCATGCTTCCTGTTTCCAATGACAAATCAAATAGGATAGGTCAGTATGTGAGCAAGGCTAAAAAGTTTCTCACACGTCCAAAATCAAAACTGAGAGCTGAGGATGATTGATGATTATAAACTACTGTACCCTCCGGCAGAAATCCTTATAAAACTTGCTCAATGTGATAGCGGTGGAGGGGTGGAGCTGTTATACAAAATGTAAATAAAATGTAAAACAATTAAAGAAAACAAGAACCTGAATCATTCTGAAAAACTGGAATGTCACTTATTGCCATTTATCTGTGCTTTTGAAAGGAAATGTGCTAAACAACCCAGTTATCTGAAAAAGTGAATGATTAGGGGTCTCAGACTTTAGTTGTCTTTCTTTCTAAGAGCTAATGCAGAGTTCATAAAATTTTTTGTGCCATAGACCTCTTTGGCTTTCTGGTGAAGCCTATGGACTCCTTCTCAGAATAAAATTTATAAGTGCATAAGATAAAATGAGTTCAGAAAAGTAACTGAAGTTGAATTACACTGAAAAGTAACTGAATACAGCTATCAAAATATTTTTTTAAATTTTGCGCTATGGTAATATGTAACATCTTTATTAATATATTAAATAACAACATGGGTAATGAAGTTAATAACTACCATAATTCTAACATAGTAATTAGCATGAACATTTCAAAAAACTATGGTGTATAAGAAAATACAAAAATAGCTATGATTTTTATTGTGACAAAATCACAGGTATATAGTAATTCATTGTAGCACTCCTTGGCTCCATGGTTTGAGCCAACATTAGTAATTGAAAGAAATGCTAAGTTTCATTTTGAGATTAATAAAAATAAAGATTTTTTTCTGTGAACTTGAATTCACAGACTTCAGGTTAAGAACCTCTAGATCTCTCCTTTATAAACATCGCAAATATAATTGCTGTTCACCTAGTGTGCTAATTAACTAAATAAATACAAGCTTTTACCTTCTACAACTATTAAGACTTCACTAAGTGATCAGAGAGCACAGACAGAGCTGTCATTGCAGCTGGCAAGGGAAAGATTGAAGTCCATGGATGTGGGCATCTCCGATACCTCTGAGAAAAAACATCCAAGAAATCTACTTTACCACTTAATTGGCCCCCAGACGGGCCCTGAAGAAGGATGAGTGCAGTTGACTTCCTTCAGTTACCTCGGCCTAACATGAAAACCCATAATGTGCAAATGACAGTCTTAAGTGTCTACGTCATGTTGCCGAGTATGTTTCTCTCTGCAATACTTTGATTAAAATTCTACCAAAAGAAAGATTTGTTTCACCAAAATTATAAGTTGGGAATTGTTCATTAAAGTATTAACAAAATATGATATTGGAATTTTATAATAAGAGCATATGTAAAACATATGAAATACTCGAAAAGCAAAACCACAAGAAGGAAGTACAGATTTCTTGCTTATTTGGTTGATTGTTGTTGGGATTGGGTTGCCTTTGTTATAAAGATTTGGAGAAACAGTCCTTAACACAGGTACTACAGCCAAAGTGGGCATTTAATGATGCATGAGACAGTAAATGACCATAAAGGAAACAATGACTAGTAATAGGCAAGATTTTGATGGCATTACGCAACCCAAAATTTATTATTTGCCCACCTAAAACCAAGTATATTGGTTTCCTAAAACTGTAACAACAAATTATCATAAAACCGTGGCTTAAAACAATAGAAAGTTATCTCCTGCAGTACTAAAGGTCAGAAGCCCCAAAACAACATGTCATCACGGTTGGTTCCCACCAGAGGCTCGAAGGGAGAATCTGTTCCATGCCTCTCGACTAGCTCCTATTGGCTGCCAACCACCCTCAGCATTCCTTGGCTTGCGACTCCATAATTCCAATGTCTGCTTCTATCTTCTCCTGGCCTTCTTCTCTCTGCATCTTTGTGTCTCAAATCTCCTTCTCCTTTCTCATAAGAACACTGATTACTAGATTTAGAACCCACCTAAATCCAGGATGATCTCATCTCAAGATTCTTAACTGCATCTTCAAAGATGCTTTTTCCAAATAAGGTCATATCCACAGGTACTACAGGTGAGGACTGAGATATGTCTTTTAGAGGGGACACAATGCAGCCTACTACACCAAAGTCCTAAAAGTCCACATACTCTGGCTACAGAGGCTTTGGGTAAGAAATGACTGGAGGCAATGCAAAGCATAAAGCTTTTTTTTTTCTTACAGACAGTATTGGTAGATACTTCTATATTTTTAAAAACTGTACATCATAAATTCCTAGCATTTGCAGATCTGTGCAATAAACACCAGGAATATATGTAGCTACAGAATTGAAATAGAGTTGGTACAGTTTATATAGATGAGACAGAAAGTTAAGATATTTTAGAGACTTAACTTTGAGAAATTAGACACAAACCAGGAACTCCGGGTAATATTCTTTGAAATGAGATATGCCCAGGCCAGCCCTTGAGGGTGTGGGCCAGTGTAGAATGTGAAAACAGAATGAAGACAGATGTTTCCTTAGTCACTGCTGCTTAAGGGTGTTCCCAGTTCTTTAGTGAAATAGGCTATGTATCATCCAATCCATGCTGAAGCTATGACTGATTTAAGATATGTTGTCTATATTTGTTCTTAAATTATTTCTCTGTGAGTTTTAAATAATTTATAGTGTATCTAGTGGTATGTAGCCAACTCTTTTAAACTAATGCTTTCATGTTTACATAAAGTCCTGAAATAGTGGAAGGGGGACTCTTAATGTAGTACAAAGAAAAATGGTATCTGAACTGGGTAGGCCAACTAATGCCTGCAGTCAGATTGTTCAAGAGAGAGAAAACACTGCCTGATGCCCAAATATGAATATTATTTTTTGGATCCAACACCCTTCAAATATCCCAAGATTTTGAAAGCTAGGTGCCAAGGTATGGTGTTGTGGCTGTCCACATCTCTAACTTTACAAATATTTTTCATGTTTCAAAATAGAAAGCATATTCATCTAAAAATTAGAAATAAGCATGCTAAGGTATAAATATTTATCAATCTATGTTTATTTTATTTAATGACATAATACTGTATTTGTAGATGTATAGTCCTTCTTAGACTTACTAAAGAGAGTAATCCTGTCTTTCCAGAAAGGCCCCTGTCCTAGTCTTCGTCGGTATCTCCCTCAGTGCCTAGCACAGCTCCTGATGTATAGTGAACTCACGACCAGTGGTTGCTACAAGATTTGCTAATGCATTATACTAAATGGTTGCTCCTTCTTATGGAAAGTACCACCTACACATGTGATGACCTGATAGATTCATGTTGGATAAACACTACTAAATATTTCTGCCACTGAAGCAACGGTGAAACCTGAGCTTGGGGAGCAACTAATAGTGCCAGTTTACTCTGTGCAATTTGTAAAACGGAGTTATAATTGTGCCTGACTCAGGGAGGGCGTTGCGAGGTTTAAATAATTTCATACTTGGAAAGTGTTCAGAAGAGTGTCTGGCACATAAAAAGTTATATGTAAGCATTTTCTTAGTAGTGATATTGGTATCATTATTATGCATTAGCTTTCCAGAAATAGGCTTGTTAGGAGTAAATACAATCATATATCTTTTATTCAGCATGGATAAACATCTTCCAAATTATTGAAATAACTACCTTTAAGTTGTCAGTCAATCCATCGGTCAATATTTATTGAGCACCTATTATGTGCCAGGCACTGTTCTTTAGTCATACAGTAATACAGAATTGAGATGACAGTCCCTGCCTTCAAGAAGTTACTTACACTCCTGTGGAATAAGGAATACATAAACACATCAATTTTTTTAATGAGATACTTTTAGATAATATGAACAGCAAAGAAAATAAAATTGCGTAATTGATATGTAGTGCCTACCTGAAAGGTGGAAAGATAATTTGAGCTAAGAAGGTCATTAAAGGCTAGAAGAAGAGAAGTTGAGCTGAGAATAGAATAATGAGGCAATCACTTGTAGATCTGAGAAAAGACCTCTCCAAGTAGAAGCAATAGCAACTGTAATGCGCAAACATTCTGTAATAGAAACAAATGTTCAAAGTTGATGCATTAAGTCATTACTTGAGTGCTTGTCAAGGGAAAGAAAGAGAATAACTGCAGGAATGAAGTCTTTATGAAGGTAGCATGTGATGATATCCTGAGTTTATCTGTAGGGAATGGCCTTAGATAGGGGCAAACAGACTTCGCAGAGTATGAGTGTGAATATGGTAGGCTCTTAGAACTAGTGGTAGGAAAATTAGATAGTAGTGAGATTGTAGCATGAATGAGTGGAAGGGAAGAAGAGGTTTAAGGAGTAATTTCAAAGAGTTAGAATTGAATATGCTTGGCAAGTACAGTAGGATGGCACTTAGTGTGGTATGCCTTTGCCATATGTGGTCATGGTTTTGAAATGATGAGCCAGAACAATTATTTGATTTTTTCTAACAACATTTAGCTGCTTAAATGTTGGTGTAAAGTGGGCAATTAGTTGGGTGAAACCGGGGCTGAGATTTTGCCAAGCAGGGAAAATGGACAGAGTTGGCCCAAGAATCAGGAAGCATTTCCAAGAAAATAGTCACAGTAATATACAAAATCTCAGCTTGGTAAGAAGAAAGTGAAAAGATGGGTGAAGAAAGAACAAGTGATGAATATAAAAGATAAATAACAAGAATAGGGAATTGGAGGTCTTGATGAAGTTAAAAACTAGCAAGAGTGGGATAAACAGAGTAAATGAGCTAGATGAATAAGAAATGATCAGAAAATGAGGTGTTTGAAGTGAAAGTATGAAAGGCGTTAGTTATGAAAAGGTGGATGTGGTAACTATGTAAGTACTACTTAAGGGAGAAGGAAGGTAGATCAGTATCTAAAATTGACTAAATTTTTTTTATAATCATTTTGGATAGAAATGCCATTAAAATGGTTTTTAGACTATTCCTTATATTATTGGAATAGATAAAACATGATTTTTTTTCTGGTCATAATAGGATTATCAATATAAAGATAAATTATATTATGATATATATGGTAATTCCTTCAGCATTTCCTGATTATTTTGACCCTGCAATAAATTATCCCAGACATTTATATTTGGAGTCACTATGCCAGTTGTTCATAGTTGTTTTAGTTTTCCTGTCTCTTCCTTTGTTCCTTTCCAGCATAGCCTGAAAATTGGACTTCTTAGAATTAACTAAAACATGCCTGAGTGAGGGTCTTCAAGGCACGCCCACAATAAAGTCCACGAACTTGACTGAATGAGTGTGGGTTTCTTAGGCATCCTTTCCTAGGCCTCATTCTCTCTGGTCAAAGGAGGCTTTATCTTCAAAGACAAGGAAGGGGCACCAAGATTGATAGATGCCAACCCCCACCAAAACAAATAAATAACTAAATAAATAAGCTTTTATTTCTAGCAAGTAAATTTTGGTGAGATTTGACAAACTATTTAGATTTCTAGCGTTCAATGAAAATATTTCTCTTATTTATAAATGGTTTTCTTGGGGAATAGCTATTAAGCTATGAATAGCCCTGGATTTCAGTTCAAAGTTAAAATAGTTCTGACCTAGGGTTTTAAGTAATTCACATTTAAATGACATAAAAATTTATAACCTCCCTTTTAACTGCCTCCAAATATTATTTCCCTGTGGACTTCCTCATGTATAAACTGGATCATGTAATCATTGCTTTACAAAATGCAAAAAAGCACAAATTAATATTCCCAAATAGCCACTAGCCTAACTAAATCAAATATCTAAAATGATCCAGTAGAGTAAGCCATTTATTTTGTTTTTGTCATCCTCCTTTTTTTAATGATAAAAGTATTTTTACTTGCAGCAATCAAAAGCACATGTCCACATCCCTTTTCCAGTTATTACATAAAAACGCAGATGCCACTTCTGAGGAATCGAAACTCTTTCAGTGACTCCTGTGCAGTTCCATAATGTGAAGAGACGCCTCTGCTCTCATTTACATAATGAATGCTGGCCATCCTTCTATAGCCTGTTTACTGTAAACTCCTGGGACTTGGTAAGCAATATCTCACTACAGAGACACTTCCAGAAAAACGCCTGGAAAAAGACTCTATTATATTTTCACAAAATGCTATTTCAGACATAGGAGATACGAAGTTGAAAAAAAAAGTAATTAAACGAAAAGGTGATGGATGAAAAAGGCGTCTGAAAAAAAGCAGCACCCTGGGAATAGCAAGAGATAAAGTAGCTGGAGGCATTTGGCCTTTTCTGAACAATTTTAGCACAAAAACATTTGGCAATCAGTGGAGGTGGTTCCGTGAGCATTCTGCTTTAGTTGGTGAGCAGAGGTGGAATCTCACCAATACATTTTATACATGAATGGTTTCAAAGGTCTTCAATCTCTAGATACCTTTTATGGGTTTCTATCAGTCCATCGTGTTCCCTTCAAACCATTCACACAATATTTATTGAAATAATTCAAACGATATTTGAAAAAAAAAATTTTCAATAAGATTTATTACTACCTACAATAATCCTTTGATGTTTTCTTACTAGAATGAAACATATTTTAAGAGAGTTACTGATTTAGCTGAAGGGGGGAGGAGCAACAAGCAACAGTCACAGTATTTTCAAAAAGTATAACAATTCAGTGTGCCTCTCATTATGCCTTTACTGAGACACTATTATGTGCCAGTCATCATTCTAGGTGTTATATAGATAGCAAAGCACAAATTACGCAAAAATTATTTGTCCTCAGGGCTCTTTCATTACAGGTGAAAAGACAATAAACATAAGAAATAATTCATTTACAGTGTGTTAGAAAGTAATGAGTGCTATGGAAATAAAGCCAAGATGGGAGCTAAGTGTGTATGTGTGTAATTTTAATTTTTTCACATTGTTACGTGAAAAAAGAAAGATATAGAGAATGTGACTAGTAGGCTGCCAGATGTATTTTTTAAGAATCAGTATATATGCTTTTATATGCATAGCCTATCTATGAAAGGAGTCTAAGAAATCATCAACATGATTCGATGGTTGCCTCAAGGCAGAAGAACTCAGTGTCTAGGGAAATGCTCTTTAATGTATCCCCTTAATATCTTGAATTTTGCTCCTGTTTATCAATTTTTCAAATAATTTAAATTAATTCTTGAAAATGAAGTTTTACATAACATAAAATAATCTACAGTAGTTAAATCAATTACTTGGCAAATAATCTGTGAATATAAAATAAATCATCTATATTTGATATTTCCCGACCAGCATGATTGAAAGAGTTTAATTGTTATCTTAAGGCAATCCTAAGCAAGAAAAGTAACTCTTATCAAGTAATTAATCTTTATAATCAAAAATATGCAGAAAAAATAGCCTAATATTTTCATTGTTCTCATTCTTTTCTTTTCCTCCTATAATCTGTTTTATACTCATCCCATTGCTAATTCTTTTGGAAGGTAAACAGGATAATGGATGAAGCTACATCCACTCTAATTTTTTTTGTCTCCTTTTTAGTCTACGGAAATCCAACCCTTTACTGGCGCTAAGCACAGACTAACTGGACCTGGTATCACCTTTACCAATAATTTCCAGTAACCACCACCCACGGTTGAATCAACTCAACTAAGATGTTTTCATATCTCTTCAAACTACTTTGAACATCTTATTGTTTGATAACATTATAGCTAAATGACCTCATTTGAAGTCAGCAGGTATGGCCTGGGCCACATCCAGGTTTCTAGTGGTGGTAGTCCAGAGCCCTGCCAGTGCCCCAAGAGTTTCCAAAATTAACACACACTCTGTGACCCAGGGAATCAGAGACTTAGATAAAGAGGACAGGGATTTCTTGCCCAATTTCAGTTCCCAGAAGTAACTGCCCTTTACCATTAGTCAATGACATTTTCCAATATTATCATTCACTCATCTCACATATTCATCTCATCCGCTTTACCTTCTCTTGAACACTTAGTGATAGAATCAGGTTCTTTAGGGCATGTCTTATTTTTAAATTCTTTATTGTCATTCCTGACATCATCACCTAGCCTAGTCTCTAATATTGTCAGTGTCTGGCATATTTTCCCATTGGGACTTTTTTTGGGTACAGGTGGGTGGCAAAATGTTGTTTGGTTTGACTTCCTGCTCTGTGTTGGCAGGAATCTTAGAAACTGGGTAAAACCAGGTCAATGGCCTGGGTTTCTTTACCTTTTGCAGTTTTACACTTTGGGAAGCGGGAGGAGGGAGAAAGGGATTCTAGTAGCCCATTTCTCACAGAGTAAGAAAGAATTAAAAAAGAAATTTTCTGGGACAAGAAATTAAATTTCAAAGTCTACAAGGAAGAAGCTGAGAAACTTCAGCCACAGAAATTATTTACCTAAGTTCCACATAGCTAAAGAAAACTCAAAAACATTAATTTTTATTTTTTTTCAGAGAACAAATATCATCCTCATTCTGATAGCACATTGTGATGAAATCACCTTGGTAGGCAGTATGATTAGAAAAGCAAGACTGAGCAGGTGCCCTTCTCATCATACTCAATCCCATTTCATTAGTCAGGACTATACAAATAAGACACCCAATTGGTAACTCATGTAACTATAAAGCCCAGGGTATAGAGCCCTCTTCAGGTATGGGGCAGTTTCAGAAATCTGTCTCTTCCCATCTCTTTGTTCTCCTTTCCTTTAAAGTGACTTCTTTCTCAGGCTGGCTCTCTCCTCACAGTTACCAGGTTTACATTCTAGCAGTGCAACAACCCTCCCTAAAGAGTATATTTCTTTCTAGGTTGTTTCACAAAAGATTCCTATTGGCCCAGCTTAGGTCACATGTCATCACTGAACCAATCACTATGGACAAGGCTGTGTGCTTTGATTGGTCAGGCCAAAGTCATGGGTCTATTCCTGAAACCCCAGGAGTGCTGTCACTTCCACCTGGGCCACAAGGACTAAGACTGTGCAAGGGTATTTCTCAAAGGCAAATGAGGATATGATTAGCAGAAAGGGAAATGGATTCTGCAAAGCTAGAAGAGGAGGTCAGTGAAGCATCAAGGGGACAAAATTTAAGGAAACACTCATTTTTCTGGTTCATGTAGGGTTAGGTTAGAAAATGAGCTCCTCCTTAAATTTTGTGCCCTATATTCCTCACTCACCCTTAGTCTTGGCCCTAAAAGATGGGCAAGCAAAACACAAAATATTCATTATATCCATATTCAAAAATATCTCCCAGAGTGCCTGAAATCCCCACCATTGAAGATTCTTTTCTTTGGGTTAGACAGAGACATCTCCAGGAGTCTTTTAATTTCCACCCTCAAAAGACAGAGGGCAAATCTTTTAGTCAAAAAGAGTTTTCCATATACATGCTAATTAGAGACTATAAGTCAATTACCTTCTGGGCCAGCACCATTTGAAAACCTCACCCAATAACAACGTGTGAGGCACTGTAAGAAGAGGCCATGGGGAAGAGGGAGGAATGGCCAAGACCTGAGAATGTACAGAAGAAAGTCCCTAAGAGGAGAAAAATGACATAGAAAAGGAGATACAAGATGTTAAAGGCACACTTTTGTTAGGTAGCTAGTCAGAAATGAGTGACAGGGGAATAAAAGAATAGAGGCCCAGCTCTGTAACCATAGAAATTTCCTTTGAAGACTTTCCTCAAGCACCTCCCAGAGATACCTCCCTTTTAGGGTTATAAATTACCCCAAATCCTAGAGCACAAAAAAGCCATAAAGCTGCTGGCCTAAACTAGCCACAAACACATGAGCAGAAAGTACTGCCCCTAACTTCAGCCTCATTATACCATCATTATAATCTCATGACTATGCCTGGAAGTTCATGAATCTAATTACAACAGACTGAATTCTGTACACTAGACAAAGTTATATAGCAGCCAGGTGTCAATCAAGGTGACTTCACTTGCCAATCACTTAGGAATATCTTTAGGCCCCATCATGGCCCCCAAATATAAAGCAGTCCTCTCCCTCTTCCCAGGCTGTAACCCATTCCCTGCCCCTTAGGGTACACAACCTCATTTCCACATGGCTAGCCACTTTTAGGCTTGACCTGCCTTCTACCTCATAATGTGCTTTTAATAAACAAATATTTATCATATTCACTGAGTTGAAATTCATTTCTTCAGCAGTGAAAAGGACCTAGAGGGGTGTGTGTTACCAAAACTCCAATTGCTCCAATGGTAACTCTTTTATTCAATCATTTACTAACATTTAATGAACATTGGCTCTAAGCCTACTCCATCGCTTTCCTAAATTCTGTCATATGGAGATATTGAAGTAGCAAGCTGGCAAGTGAGGATGTAGCAGGAAGGACTAAGGGCACAGAAATGTGGAAATCTCCAAACAGAAACTTTTTGTTGATGTGCAACATCTGGGAAGGCTTATCTGGAGTTCCGGTAAGGCTTCAAGGAGGACAAATCCTGCCAACAGCAAGTCCTTGGGTATTTGAGTTGCTGGAATTTTTGAAAGCTTAATTTTCCCCTACAGCAAGGGTTTAAGGAAAGACTAGGAGACTTATGAATTGTGTGTCCCTCCCAGGACCCAGGGGAAAATCAATCTTTAAACTACAGATAAATAAGTCAAATGCCTCTTAAGTTTGGTACTAATAAAGATGATTATTCCTATCCTTCATATTCCAGTAATTTAATCTTCTCTTTCTGGGACTCTAGTTGCCTTTGGCAAAGAAAAGAGCTTACATAATTGAAGTATATATGCCTGTCCTAAAAATCAGGCTTGTTCGACTTCTTTTGTCCTCCTAATAATAAACATATAAAGCAATGATCCTGTTATTAGTTGGAGGTTCCATTTGGAAATATAATTGTCCATTATGTATACTTATAATGAATCCCAATAGTATCCAAAAACCAGAGTCACTTTGGTCCAATACAGCCCATCTGTCTGCTTCTGGTGACAGATATGTCACCAAGGTATGCATAGTGGATGGCCAGATGCCAGGAACCTTAGAATCATATGACTCTCTTCCCTGTTTAGGGAGCAGCCTTCTGCATAAAATGGCTTCCATGGGATGTGCCTACAAGTAGAGAATGTGATGGCTAGAATGTCTGGTCCTGTATTTTCACAGGAACTATTTGCCTTATAGTCCATCAACAGCTAACGAATCAGCACATCGGCATCCTGGTTTTAAGTATTAGGTTCCGTGTGCTAAGAATCAAGTTTCTATGCCTACGAAGCTTAGAGCCAGATGCTAGACCAGGGGCAAGTCACCAAAACTGTACTGACCAACCATGAGGCCTCTTGGGGACACACCAGGAAGCTTTCTTTCCTAGTTACACACCCTTTCTCGCCCTTTTTAGTCTTCAAACTGGGAAAATTGATGCTATAAAATCGATGAATACCTTTTTAAATTCTTCCTTGCTCATACTATCAGATTACATTTTTTTCAAGCTCTAATGTAATTGGCAGTAGATTCGTTAATGAATGTAATGAGTACCTATTATATGCAAAGCACTGTGCTAGATGCATTGGAGAAGTATAGGCTGAAAAGGATAGGGTGTCAACCCTCATAGCTTGCACTCCAGGAGAATAGATACATACACAGTAAATTTTTAAGAGGCAATTTTTCCTAGTGCTGTACTAGAAGCACAGACTACACTATATAGAAAAAGAAAAGATTAATTGCAATTAGTGGCTCAGAGAAGACTTCTTGAAAGACATGGAATCTGAGCTGACTCCAGAGATGCTCTGGGAAGAGCTGCTATCCAGGAAAAGGGAAAGTTGACTCAAATGTGCTGGGAAGAGGCCTGAGGTGTGACCGAACACCTCGTCCATGGCAAGTGTGCCATGGAACTTAAGACCAAATTGGGAGGACTCTGGGTTCTAAACCACAGAGTTTGGGAGTACAGGCATACTTTGCTTCATAGATTATCATCATTAGTTAAATCTTAAACCACCATAGCTGTGGTTTTTGAGCTCCTCCAATATAAAAAGACAAATCAGTGCAATTATTCAATATGTGTTATTGCACATCATTATGCAATATTATATAGCTATAGATATATATCAAAAATAAAGTATCCTCATCATCATCTTTCTCTTCTTTCATTTGGCTTATTTCTTTCGAATGATTTAATCTACCTAAATTAAAACCTCCAAATTCAAAATCATCCAAGCTATGAGCCTCAGGGGTTCCAGATAGAGGGGAAAGATGTCACCTTTTAAGGCGAATCGAAGCAAGATGGCAAAATACGAGAAATACCTGGAAGCCTCGACCAGGTGGTACTTTCTCAGCTGCTCAAAGAGGCCCCTCCTGCTCATTCAGTAAAGCGGTCCTTCTCAGCCTCTAAAAGCCTCAATCTGCCTAGTATGCACAGATCCTAAGGGCTCTGGGGAATACCCTTAAAAAACTTTGCAGCAACATCTGTGGCAAAGCTGCAGAGGCAGAGCAGGAAGTTCTGGTCCTTCCAGCTGCCCGGGATTCCCACTTGAACTCTTTCCTGGAAACGCTGTAGTCACTCTTTATCTTGCGAAATCTAGCGGGCCCTCCCTCCCTTCTCGGTCTTCTTAAACCGAGGAGAGCTGCGAGCCGCAAGCCGCAAGCCGCAGCGCTAAGCTCGAGCGCCGCGAAGCGCCGCCCTGTCGCAGCCTAGCCCCGGCGCGCCAAGCTACAGCTGCGCCAAGCTACAGCTGCCCTAGACCGAAGGCGCTCGGAAGCGCCCCTCTCGCAGGTGGGTCACACTGCCGGCTATTTGCCTCCTACTTTTCGCCATACAGCGCCCCCACCATCCCTTATATGCTTCTGTCAACCTCAAAACCCTGCTTTCAGGACCCCACTCCCCAAGCCCGCTGGCGCTGGCAAGAAGGTGCTCACAGCATGGGAGACCACCTAGGAAGACCAGGTGCTGTA
>NW_006494610.1:2583665-2588079 GCF_000325575.1 Pteropus alecto
CGCCCTCCCCCTCCCCTGCACCCCTCAGGGAAAGGCCAGCCAAGGGTATTCTGGATCAGTCAAGCCATTCATCAAGCATCTAGCTTACTGGTATTTAAACTCTCATCTCCACATCCACGGTGGAGAGAAGTCACACAGGATTTTGGATTCCTCTCATTATCTTACTTCTGGATAAGAGCAATCTTGTAGTACTCATCAGAGGGAGCCTGGAAGAGTGTAGGTGCAGCAGCCTCCGCAGTCTCAGATCTGAGGTCACTACCTGACCAAGAGCTGAAATTTGTCCTGAGATCTGCAACCACTTCCATTCCTGAGCTTGGTTTAAATTTCCTTCTATAGTTTGGCTACTGCTTTTTCAGAGAAATATTATTTGAAATGTAATTTTTTGTAAAGAATAAATAAAACCTTGGTTCCCTGTTTGTCCAGAGGCAGCAAGAAGGTAATTTTTTCTCTGGATGGTAATTCGGGAACTTTCTTTAGAAGATGACTGGTGTGATGGAAAGTGAACTGGATGCAGAATGGGGAGGAGGGCTGAAGAATTCCATTCTTAGTTATAACTAGAAGCTCAACACCTCAGCCTCAGTTTTCACATATGTAAAATAAAGGCTATTGGACCAATGAATCCGCATAGTCCAACTCTAACGAGGTGAAAATCCATGACTAGAGATTGAAATATATTGATAATCTTATGGTTAACACTTATGACTTAATGCTATAAGTATAACCAAGTAATTATTCTCTTCGTAATCATTCAGGTTTCATTTTTATAAAGTAACTACCTAGCTATGGAGAGAGTCTCTTCCCACATGAATATCTTAGACTTCTACCACATTTATCATTCAGAGAATATCTCAGTTTTCAAAACCATTCTTCAGCCTTGCTGTGTGAGAATGTCCTATTCCCTATAAATGGCAGTCTCATAAATGTCACTGACATGAAAGAACACTTTTCTGATACAGTAGGTATAATTTTATAAAATGGCACATTTATTTGCAGCAGTAACTTTTTTGAGATATGGCCTGTTACAAGGCCCCATGTTTTTCAGAATGCTCTGATTTAGCACAGTATGAAATTCTACCTGCATATATTCTACCTGCATGGCAAACCCTGCCAACCCATAAAACAGAACAAAGCACTCCCTATTTACCAGGCTTCGAGGTGTTAAAGTAAATACTACATATGTATACTGAAATTGGGTCATAGCACTTTCTCCAACTGGCAATGTTTACAGTTCTGCTAAAGTTCACATAGCAACTTCAGGTTGGGAAACCAGCGTAAACAAGGCCTGAATCATAACTTGAAAACAATTTCCAGACTTCTGCCTTGCTTAATCTTGCTGTTGTTAGAAGTAACTAAATAAATTTTTATAAGCCTTTTAATAAATTGTAAACCTTGGGCCTTGAGCCTTGTTCTGAACATTTTTATGAAAAATAAATTCATTTGTCAAAGAATTTCAAAATTGAAGAAACCCTGAGCACTCTGCATTTTCCTGCTTCCTGAAGGACCATCACTATATCACTCTATAATTATTAATGCCATTATTAAAAGGATATAGATCTCCTTTTAAAGTCTCCTGAGTAGCTGATTCTGTAGTCTCGCTCAGAAACACAGTTCAGTGTTTCATGATTCTCACCATCTAGTTCTCTTTATAAATCATCTGAATCTTTTGTCAACTGCTATTTAAAAATCATTTCTTTTTAAAATCTTAAGACTAATAAGCTACTGACAAAAAATAAAATAAATAAAATAAAATAAAATAAAATAAAATAAAATAAAATCACCCCTCAAACTTGAAGATTTGCTAGGGCACCACATATCTAGCTCCTTCTGCGTTGTCTTCTGAGGCGGAGGTAATTTATTAAATGTCTGCATCCACACTACCTAAAATTCTTACTGTAAAAATCTAGGATATTAAGGTTTCGTGGGTGGGATTTTTTTTTTTAAGTTGTAGTTAGGCCAGAGATAACAGAAATAAGATTTACAAAAACAAGACCTCTAAAGTCATCTGTTTGACTATTTTTTGTACATCCAAAGACAATGGGTCATTAATTATGAAGACTTCCTGAGCAGTTCTATATGATATCTTAAACCTACTCAAGATATTTCGAATGACTTTTATGGCATTTCCAAAATGATTTAAATGATCATTTGTTTGTTACTGTTGTTGAAAAGAAATCAGTCTTGGAATGAATAAAAGTAGGTAAATAACTAAAGCATAATTAATTCTTAAAACAATGCATGATAAGAAAACATACTTGACCTATTCTTCCAAAATCTATTCTTCCAAAATCATTAAGGAAAAGAGAATGCTTGCACTGTTTGAAGATCATCTTTCAGAAATACATCACTGCAGAAAGAATGCAATTTTCTACTAAAAGAAGTATTTCTACACTAATTAACTAGGCAAGATAGTGACGTACTGATCTAGATGCTTCTCCACAATATTCTAGAAGAGTATTCAACTATGCATGGAAGGGTCTTACCATATTGTACTTCGAGTCACATATTTTTGAAAACTTTTGAGAGAACTATGTTTATTTAAAATGTAGATTACATGATCAATCCTAATGTCAGGATGAATGAAATTTCCAGTTTCATCTTATAAGGAAGGAAATGTGTACAAAGGGTAATTTTGAAAAGTTAGCAACTATCATTCTGAATAAAAAGAAAGCTAAGAGATAATTTAATATAATTGTATAGCACACCTCTTAAAGGGTTTTTAGTACATAAACTAGTACATAAAAATGAGTACATTAATATTTGCCTCAGCTCCAAATACTAAAGGTAAAAATGGCATTAAGAACAGAGCTAGAGGCTCCAATCAGGTCAACACTGAAGAGCCTGGGAATTGGAGGGGGCAATTAACGGTTACACATCCCTCCACTCAGGTCCTCGCACATTATGTTGTAACAGTTTGATCATGTGTCTACATCCTCCCCAAGGCTGGAGCCCCTTGAGGACAGTCTCATTTATCACATCATCCTTCTTACATAGCACAGTGCCTGGCACAGAGAAGCTGTTAATAACTCTGTCAAAACATGAAGTCCTACCAAGATATTGTTAATGCTGAATTTTATTTTTGGAAGATACTGACCATTATTGGCATAATAGGTTATAAGCATGGATGTCCCCTGTACTATACTAGTTAATAGGGTCAAGTGTCCAGATTTCAACTACCAGCCATTTAGGGAGAAATATGAGATTGCTTTGTACTGTATAGAATATATAAAGTAAATAGTGGAAATTCTTATAACTGTTTTTAAAAAGGAGAAGGAAATTGCAGGAATCTTGGTGTTGCCTGTCATTAACCTTAATTTTAGTAACCCTATTAAGTTGCTATACTGGGTAAGTTTCATAATAAATTTGTAACTATAATACCTTGGAGTCTAATTCATTTTAAAAGGTAATTCATTTTAAAGAATGACATAATGAGAAAAAAGTCAAGGCCGAGAGAGATCTTTGGAAACATGGCAGAGTGAGAGATGTCCCCAGATCTCTCCCCTTGAAACAACAATAAGCTGAACATCTAAAACTCAACGAAAAACACCCAAACTGCACACCAGCACATCTGAGCGTGGGATCTGCATATAAGAGCTACCACAGGTCAGAACCCCAGGTGTCGGGCCGTGGATTGGGACAAATAAAGAAACTTCCTCTTGCAGCTACTGGAGTTCCCTATAGGAGGAAGGGAAGGAAAGAAGGTGTGGCGATCTCCCTGAAAAACCCTGCTTGAGAAAACTGTGAGCTCCCCGCAGCCAGCCAGCAGCAGTGCTCAGTCATCGGGGCAGAAAGCAGAGAAGTGGGACAGGACCGCAGAACAGCAAAGTTGATTTTTACCGGCGCCGGTTGCAAAACCGAGGCTGAGCCACAGCCCCCAACTCCCAACCCAGAAGGCTAGAGAAAGATAAAAAAGGCATCCAAATATGAAATGAAGAAGTCACACTGTCACTATTTGCAGATGACATGACTCTCTATATAGAAAACCCTAAAGACTCCACAAGAACACTACTAGAAACAATAAGCAAATACAGTAAAGTCTTTGGATACAAAATCAATGTTCAAAAATCCATAACATTCCTATACTTTAATAATGAAGTGTCAGAAAAATAAGTGGAAAAAATAATTCCTTTTGCAATTGCAACAAAAAAATAAAATACCTAGGAATAAATCTAATGAAACATGTGAAGGACCTATATAATGAAAACTATAAGCCCATATTAAAAGAAGTCGAATAAGATACAAAGAAATGGAAAGATATTCCGTGGTCTTGAATTGGAAAAATCAACATAGTTAAAATGACCATATTACCTAAAGCATTATACAGATTTAAGGGAATCCCCATCAAAATCTCATTGGCATTTTTTAAAGAAATGGAACAAAAAATCATCAGATTTGTATGCAAGCACAAAAGACCCAA
>NW_006494610.1:2589656-2597000 GCF_000325575.1 Pteropus alecto
TCACAAAAGACCCCAAATCGCCAGAGCCATCCTGAGAAAAAAGAATGAGGCTGGAGGCATCACTCTCCCCAACTTCAATTTATACTACAAAGCGACAGTAATCAAAACAGCATGGTATTGGCAGCAAAACAGACACACAGACCAATGGAACAGAATCGAGAGTCCAGAAGTAAACTGATATTGATATGGGCAAATAATTTTTGACAAAGAAGCCAAAAACATATAGTGGAGAAAGGAAAGCCTCTTCAATAAATGGTGCTGGGAAAACTTGAAAACCACCTGCAAAAGAATGAAACTAGACTGTTAGTACATATGTACAATGGAATATTACTCAGCCATAAGAAGAGATGAAATACTGCCATTTGTGACAACATGGATGGACCTTGCTAAACGAAATAAGTCATGCTAAACGAAATAAGTCAGACAGAAAAAATTGAAAATCACATGATATTACTTATACGTGGGATATAAACCTAAAAGCAACAAATGAGCAGGACAAACAGAGACTCATGGATATGGACTATATGCTAGTGGTTACCAGAGGACTATAGACTAGTAGTTATTAGTGGGGTGAGGGAGGAAGGAGGAGGCAGGCGAGGTAAAGGGGATCCAATATAGGATTTAGGGGGAGAGTGAAGTGGGTAAAGGGGATCAAATATATGGTAGCTGAAAGAAACTGGACTTTGGGTGGTAAACACACAATAGAATATACAGATGTCAAATGATAATGTACACCTGAAAATTATATAATTGTATTAACCAATGTTACTCCAATAAACTTAATTAAAATTTTTTTAAAAAAGGAAGACATAATGCAATTAAGGCAAACTGAGGTCATGAAAATTAAATATTGACTTTCTAAAGATTTTAATTAGTTTAACTTATGTGAAACATTTTAGCCCTTCTTTAATACCTGAAGGCATGTCATAAGATAGAAAGCCTATTGAACTGTTCAAACAAACTAAGTTATATCAAATCATTCTTATAAAAAATTATTATGCATCTAGTTATTTCTTTTCCAGTAAAGTACTTTTAGAACCCAAGTACTAAAATAATTTCTTCATTCTATTTCATTGCCCTGACATAGGTGGTATGGGAAATGGGAGGAGGTGAAGGAGAAAGCAATTAGCAGGTTGGTAAATGGTCATTGCAATTAATAATGTAAATGTCCCACTGGTTGGTTATCCTAGACTGAGATCCCAAACTGTGACTTTTTTATTGTTTGTTGTTTTTCTTCTTGAAGCATGTCTGGAAAATGGGAAGATACGTGTTTGGATGGGGTTACAAAAAGAGGTCCTCTAATCTGTCTCCCCAAGGGAACCAAGATTCTAGCAGCAGCATCAGATTTACAGTCCAAATTGTATGAACTCCATGTGTGGGGTAGAGAGGGTCTGGGACCTTGGCTGGGGTAGGGAGAGCCACAGGGATTCTGTTTTCATCAAGCATCTAGGAATCTTCTGAGAAAGGAGGCCCCTAAAGAAGCATTCAGTCATGAAGTACAGAGTCAGAATTGGAAAAATGTATCATCCTGTCAGCCCAATTATTTTCCCATTTCCTCAACACATGCCAAAGTCTTAGAGAAAAGGGGATGAAAGAGAAAGAGCCAGTGGTGTGCTCTAAACAGCTCTAAGGAAAGAAAAAAAACCCTGATTTGTAGCATTTGCTGATTTCCATGGCGTGAAAACTCCTCTCATGGCTGATGTCAAGCTTTCAGCTGGCAAACTGGCTCCCGCCACACCACTGAAAAGAGCTGATATTTAAAACCTAGGAATTAAAAGATATCTATCAACCAGCACTGCTCTCGGGCTTATTTGTGAGTGTAACACAGGAAAGGAGAAGGAGTTTCAAGAGCACTTTCTCTCCTGAGGTAAAAAATGGAGCAGCTGCAAGGCCAGGTCATGCCCCGCAGAGCTGATATTGGCAAACGCTAGAGGCACTGTGGCCATTGGGGGTCCTTGCCTTTGAGAGCCAGATTAAAAATGGAAGAAAATGGTGCTTAAAAGAAGATGAAGGAGACTATATTCATAGTGTGAACCACCCCAAGGAGATTTCTAAAAATGGTAAGGAGCTACTAGGGAGCAGAATGGAGTGTCCCCATCAGCAGGGTTTGAGGGGTGGGATCATATCCAATACCCCCGAAATGATTTGGCAATTATCAAATATTTAGATAATTCATAGTGGCCTCGATGTGAACATAAATGACTATTTGTAAAAAATTTATTTAAACAAAGTTAATTCAAAACTGAGATGATTAAATCATTTAGTAAATATCTCTGACTACAGTAGTCCTAGAAAAGCAAAACCTACAAATTTACGCGGAATATTAAGTGGGTTGTTGTAATCACCAAATTATCCAAAAAGTGATGCTCATGTTGTATATACAAGCCAAATGCCACTCAATTAGTGAGATAGAACTGTTTTTCTCATTGTGACAATCCAGGTCCTGGTACTGAGGCTGAATCTTTAGTGAACCACAGATTTGTAAGAAGTTATTCAGGATTTAGAATGTATGCAGAGGTCAAGGTAAATTAACTTAAAGATGACTGAATCCCTAACCTTGTTGTCATGAGCCCCAGGCTTTAATTAAATGAACGAACCAGCCTAGACAGTAGATAATAAACCTACCTGATAAAATTCTTGGCCAGGGAAGCAGAAAACAATCTTCATTTATCTTGACAGATGCAGCTGAGATCTAAATATAAAAACATATATTAAGATTTTTAATTGGACTAGAATTTCAGCAAAAATCTTAAAAATAAATATTATTTTTCCTACAATACAATTAAAATTACTACAGTACAATTAAAAAGTGCATTACTTTTCTTTCCTGGTAATTCATTGGGTGGTAGTGAAATGTTACTAACAATAATTTTTGTTGCAGCACACAACACAGCTAGTTCTGAATTTATATAGCAATTCACGTGTAAGTATATATCCCCACAGAACATTATATAAAGGTTATATTTAGTTATGCTCTGGTAACTTGATCAAACTATACAAGATTGTTTTTCCTTTTTTGTCCTTCTAGTGGGTAGCATAAAAAATAATCATCAGTTAATTAAATTGCTGTGAGATACATAACATTTTCTCACAAAACTATTGAAATAATCATTTTTTTCAGCAACCAACCTGTAGTGGTTTTTTAATTTAGATTAAGAGCTT
This sequence comes from Pteropus alecto, assembly GCF_000325575.1. NCBI lineage: Eukaryota > Metazoa > Chordata > Mammalia > Chiroptera > Pteropodidae > Pteropus > Pteropus alecto. Next base: position 2,592,819 of record NW_006494610.1, read on the forward strand.
TTCTGTTAGTCTATGGCTATTACTAACAGAGCTTCTTCTAACTACAAGGCTAAAATAAGAAATATACTGTTATGTTTTCAAATAACGTATATAGACTGAAGATTGAACCATCTAAAAAAGAAAATTAGTAGAAAAGCCCATTGCTTATGTGGGGGCACAATAACTTTTTAAAAACTATACTCAGTGGTCTTTTCAAACTAGTCTGTTAATTTTGCTACAGTAATATATATCTGTCAGTAAAAAAATATATGCTTAAATGTGAAAGTTTGCTTTCCCTAAAGAGCCTTGATCTTACTAAATACAGAAATAGCTCAGTGAATAAATTGGATGGGTTTATGTGTTAGTGTAAGGTTTTTCAAAAATACTTTTAAATATTTTTGCTTTCCAATTGTCCCTGGGATATAGTAAAACAAATGCCTTGAATCACAAGAAGGCTGGCATAGTTGCAGAACTTCCTCCTGCCCCTGTGACTTGTGATGAAAAAAAATTGACTGATGGGCTTCAGTTCATTACAAATATGTTGTCCAGTCATCTGGGGCTTTCAGGTTGAAATTCAGAAGGAATAATAGAAGGAAGGACCAAAACAAACAAACCAACAAACAAACATACAAAATAAACACACAAAAAACCCTGTTTATAGACATCAAATTAAAATGGAAAATCCTGTCACATCTTATAGAGTTTAGAAGTGTTATTTGTATTCTAACTCCCTGGAAGCTGCCAAGCCAGATCACTGGATTCCTGTGCTACAACACCAAAGTGGAGAGGAGTTGTTCAGAGGAGATACAGTCAGAGGAATTAAAAATCTTGAATGAACTATTTCAGAATTCAAAGCTGAATACTCAGATGGAGAAAGGGGAAGAATGTCTTTTTTTAAATAAGTTTTTTAATTTTTCAGTTACAGTTGGCATACAATTTTATGTTTCAGATGTACAACATAGTGATTAGACATTTTTATCTTACCTAGTGATCAGCCCGATAAATCTAGTACCTACCTGACACCATACATTTTTATTACAATATTATTGACTATAGTCCTTATGCTATACTTTACACCCCTTGACTATTTTGTAACTACTAATTTGTACTACTTAGTCCCTGCCTCTTTTACACCCAACTTCCCATCCCCCTCCCATTTGGCAACCATCAAAATGTTCTCTGTATCTATGAGTTTGTTTGTTTTGTTTATTTTCTTTAGATTCCACGTGTAAGTGAAATCAAATGGCATTTGTCCTTCTCTGCCTGATTTACTCCACTCAGCACAATACCCTCTATGTCCTTCCATGTTGTTGCAGATGGCAAGATTTCATTTTTTATGGCTGAGTAATATTCTATTGTGTATATGTACCACCTCTTCTTTATCCATTCATTCACTGATGGGCACCCATGTCACCTCCATATCTTGGCTATTGTAGATAATGCTGCAATGAACATATGGATACACATGTCCTTTCGAAGTAGTTTTTTGAGTTTCTTTGGAGAAATACCCAGAAATGGGATTACTGGGTCCTTCTTTGTCTCTTATTATAGCCTTTGTTTTAAAGTCTATTTTATCTGGTGTAAGTATTGCTACCCCAGCTTTTTTGTTTGTTTGGTTGGTTGGTTTCCATTTTCATGAAATATCTTTTTCCATCCCATTACTTTCAATCTGTGTGTGTCTTTTAATCTGAAGTGAGTCTCTTGTAGGCAGCATATGTAAGGGTCTTGGTTTCTTATCCATTCAGCCACCCTATGTCTTTTGATTGGAACATTTAATCCTTTTATATTGAAAGTAATTGTTGGTAGATATGTAGTTATTACATTTTATTATTCATATTTTTTATCTTTTCTCTCCTCCTCCTCCTCCTCGTAATCCCTGTAACATTTCTAATACTAGTTTGGTGATGAACTCCTTTAGCTTTTTCTTGTCTGGGAAGCTCTTCATCTGTCCTTCAATTCTAAATGATATTATGCTGGGTAGAGTAATGGTTGTAGGTCTTTGCTTTTCACCACTTTGAATATTTTGTGCCAATCCTTTCTGCCCTACAAAGTTTCTATTGAGAGGTCAGCTAGAAGTCTTATGGGAGCTCCTTGTAGGTAGCTGATTGCTTTTTTCTTGCTTCTTTTAAGATTTTCTTTGTCGTTAACTTTTGACTTTTTAATTATGGTGTGTCTTGGAGTTTAGGTTCATCTTGTTTGGGACTCTCTGCACTTCCTGGGCTTGTATGTCTATTTCTTTTGCCAGGTTAGGGAAGTTTTTCATTATTATTTCTTCAAATAGGTTTTCAATTCCTTGCTCTCTCTCTTCTCCTTCTGGTACCCCTATGATGCGAATGTCGGTATGCTTGATGTTGTCTCAAAGGACCCTTAAAATCCTTATTTGGGGGGATTCATTTTTCTTGTTGCTGTTCTAATTGGGTATTTTCTTATTCCTTATCTTCTAAATCACTGGTTTGATCTTCTGCTTTATCTAATCTACTATTGATTCCCTCTAGTGTAGTCTTCATTCGTTATTGTATTCTTCATTTCTGAAGTTATTTTTTATGTTTTTTACTCCATTTTTATGTTTTCTATCTCTTTGTTAAAGTTCTCACTGAATTCATCTATTCTTTTCCTAAGCTGATTGAGCATCCTTATAACCATTGTTTTGAACTCTGTATCTGGTAGAATTGTTGTCTCCATTTTGTTTAGTTCTTTTTCTGGAGCTTTGTTCTATTCTTTCATTTGGAACATGTTTCTTTGTCTCCCCATTTTGGTTGTCTCCCTGTGTTTGCTTCTATGTATTAGAGCTGCTATTTCCTCTGGTCTTAGAAGAGTGGCCTTATGTAGTAGGTATCCTGTGGGGCCCAGTGGTGCAGTCTCCCCTGTTACCTGAGCTGGGTGCTCCATGTACGTCCCTTATGTGGGTTTTATGTACCCTCCTATTGTAGTTATGCCTTGGTTGCTGTTTGCACATTAATGGAACTGCCCCTCAGGCTGATTGGTTATGAGGACTGGCCATCACTACAGTGAAGGATATGCTTCAGTAGGACTCTGGTGCCTGCCCAGTCTGTTCTTTGAGTGTGCTGTCCTTGGACGCAGCCCCAGCTGGTGTTCCATCTCAGTCTGAAGCCAGCCACGAGGTGTACAGGTCCTGGGGCCTCCTGGGAGGGGCCCCACTGCAGGCAGAATTCAGCTGAAGCCTTTGCCGTGCCCAAGGCCACCTTGTATGAGCTACCAAGCAATCCCAAAATGGCCACCACTCCAGCTGGGCTTGGAGATACCTCAAGAGGTCAAGCCTCAAACCAAGGCTGGCTGTCACTAGTAGGGCAGAATGTCTTTAATAAAGGTTTCATTCAAATGATAAACAGGATATTGTATGGCACTATGTAAGAGTGGCTGTTAAGGAGCATCACCATAGATTTGTGGGTAGATTTGATCTAACTATAATTTTGTGGCTCGTGGAAGACTTTTCAAGGTGTCCTTGAGAGAATTACATGAGCAAAGCTTACCTGCAATTTGACACCAAGTCTTCAGTCTGGCTTCCTTGACTCTCTTCCTGTGAGGCCTGCATGACATTCTTGCCTCTGGTTTTTGTAAAAATAGGAATTCTAGCCGCTCAGACCCAGCCAGTAATTACTTAGGAGAAAAACTATAGAGCAGGTGAAATGTTTCTGCATTCCCTTGCAACACTGTTCCACACTCTGTTCTCTCTTTCTCTCCCTACAATCCTTCTCAAAAAAAAAAAAGAAAAGAAAAATCCTTGTCTTTTTCCACTTCCAGTGGTTCTCAGCCCTGGGTGCTCCTTAAAATTGATTATTTGATTTAGTTAGTTAGTTTGTTTTTTTTAATGTCTGGGCTCTCCCTTAGGCTATTGATTCAGAATCTCAGCAGGTTGTACCCTAGCATTTAATAGCTGCCCAGCTGATTTTAATGTGTGACCAGGGAGGAGAACCACTGTAGCAGGCCATTAACTGAAAGCTAACAGGCAATGGTTTACATTCTTGGCTCTGCAGTACAATCATCTGAGCTGATTTAAAGAAAAAACTGCCTGGGCTCTACCCTAAACCAATTGATTCAGACATTCCAACAGTCTGCTCATCAGTGTTTTCTAAAAGCTCTCCGATGAATCAAGGATGAGAAACACTGGTTTCTAGTGTAATCCTGCGCAGAGATATTTGCATTTTATAAGCCTTAGGGATTCTAAAAAGTTGCTTTGAGGAA
>NW_006494610.1:2597040-2608382 GCF_000325575.1 Pteropus alecto
GAATGTTGTCCCACCCATTTCTTCACTCTTCGCATCCCCTCCAAACCTAACTCTGGAGATGGTCTTTCTTTGTCTACTTATGATTTTATTATGGCTCCAAGCACACTATTTCTATTACTCAAAATTGTGTGTTGTGATATCAATAGTTTTATCTTTATAGCTGTTTTTGATTATCTCTATTTTTATGTGATTTTTTTTTTTTGCATTTTGAGTTTGTATAGATATGAAAAATTGAGCAAGTTTAAAAACCAATAAGACTTCTAATAATGTATGTAACTGAGGTTGAATCTTTACATAAAATATTTTTCCTTAATTGGTATTTTCTGTGGATTTCTCAGAATAAAAGATATAAGAGGAATACATGGCTAATTCAAGGCTAATTGTTTTCTCTCAGGCATATCTGCACTAGAGAGAGGGGAAGATTTTCTTTGCTTTCTCTTCTACAAATTGTCTTATACACATAATTATTTATATACTTTCCTCTTCATTCTGTGAGAACACTAGGGGAAACAGAAAATGGCCCATTTTCCAAGAGCAAGGCAAGAAAGTGCCCACCTTCTAGATGGGACATGGTTGAATTGTTGAACCTTGCTCTTTCTAAGAGGAATGGGGAATAGGATCTATTGCAGGGCCGGGGAGGGGAGGAGGGCCATTTTGCCTCTGGCTGCTGATACACTTCAAATTTTTACTTTACTATATTCTCTGAAAGAGGTTTATGCATATACAGAAATACACTGCTAGGATGAAAAGAAGTTCATCATACAACTTTAACTTTGTATTCATTTATCAGATATATGTACATTGCTGTTATGCTTTAGTATGAATCAATATTTTAATACAGCCTTTGATTATGTCCTAAACAAAACAAATATGTTGCATTGTATTTTTGGAATATGTTAAAAAGCATTGATTTAAAATATTTAAATTATATATGTGTATATACATGTGTGTGTGTGTGTGTGTGTGTGACAATTATATATGTGTATATACATGTGTATGTGTGTGTGTGTGTGTGTGTGTGTGTGTGTGTGTATATAAACGAGGTTACTCTAACACTTACATTGAAAGGCAAAGGAACTAGATTATCTAAAACAGTTCTGAAAGTAAAAAAGTGGGAAGAATCAGTTTACCCAATTTTAAGACTTACTATATAACTACAGAGGCCAAGGGTAGACACATAAATCAGTGGAACAGAGTAGAGAACCAGAAATAGACCCCCACATGTGCAGATAACTGATTTTTGACAAAGGTGCAAATGCAATTCAAAGAAAGAAGGATGATCTTTTTAATAATGATAGAAAAGTAATTAGATATTGATAGGCAAAAAAACCAACCAAACAAGAACCTTGGCTTAAACCTCACACTTTGTACAATTAACTCGAAATAGATAATGAATTTAAATATAAAATACAAAACTTTAAAACTTTTAGAGAAAATATTTAGGACCTAGGGCTTGGTGAATAATTCTTAGACATGGCATCAAAAGCACAATCCATAAAAGAAAAAAACAATATACTGAATTTCATCAAAGTTAAAAACTTTTGCTCTTTGAATGACACCGTTAGAAAGATGAAAAAAACAAGCTATAGACTGGAAGAAAATATTTGAAAACTACATATCATACAAAGGACTCATATTTAGAATATATAAAGAATTATAAACGCTTGACAGTTAAAAAAACAATCCAATTAGAAAACTGCAGTATATATATACTTTTTACCAAACAAGACATTCAGGTAGCAAATAAGCAAATGCTGTCCATACCATGAACCACAACTTGACAATAAATAAGAAAGAACTATTGATATTTGCACCAACTTGGATGGATCTCAAGGGCATTACTCTAAGTTAAAAAAAAAAAAAGTCAATGTGAAAAGTTCACATTTTGTGGGATTTTATTTATATAACATTCTCAAGATGACAAAATTATAGAGTTAGAGAACAGATTAATGGTTTCCAAGGGCTGGGGGAGGCAGAGACTGGGTAAGTATGACTATAAAGGGATAGTACTGGAATAGCTCTGTATCCTGATTGTAGTAGTGGCTACATGAACCTACACATGGGATAAAATGACATAGAAATATACACACACTTTGTACCAATGTCGGTTTCCCAGTTTTTCTATTCTATTATAGCTTTGTAAAATGTTACCAGTGGAGGTGTTAACCAATAAAGATCTGGAGATGTAAAACAAATTAAAAGTTTATTTGGGGTCTTAAAGGATTCAGATCCTGAAACATAGATTCAGGTTGCAACCCAAGTTGCCTTGTAGAAGGCAAAAAATACAAAGTGTAATTCTTTCATGCAAATGAAGGATTGCTGGCTAGGTTAGCAGAGATTGTTTAGTTCTGATATGCAAATGGGGGTGGTGAAAACTACAAGGAGGAGGTAAAGTCCATATGTGTCCATAGAGTAGTTATTCTAGGATATTTATGAGTCAGCCTTGAGCTGAGTTTAGCAACAGGTTTAGCAATTTAGCAGCTCTAAGAACCGAGGCACAGGATGTGCATAGGCTCCACTTCCTTAATAGCCTCCTGACTTTATCTTACATAAAGTGACTCTCTTAGCAATGCTCATTCCATTTTTTTTTCCATTATCAGAGGAAATAGTGAAGAATACACAGGGACCTCTTGTACTATCTTTGCAATTTTCTGTGAATTTATAATTATTTCAAAAGAAAAGATTTTTTTTGTTGTTAATAGCAGATTGGTTGACTATAAACATTTAAAATATGCAAGTTTTGTAATCCTGTTTGGACATTTCCATGGTTTTAATATGTTAAAATCCTCTGAAGCTGGAAGTGGCCTGGGCAGCTCTGATATCTCACCTGGGAGAAGTAAAATGCGCACTCCAAGGGGCCCTCACAACCTGTGAGTGCTGGGTGGGGAATACCCCAGAAAAATGAATGCTTCCTTAGGTTAGCAAGGCCTAGAGTGGGATCTGTAGACAGAAGATGATGGGCAAGACTCTACATGACACACTTGGTCCCTCTTATCACACACACACACACACACACACACACGCAAGCGTGCGCATTTCAGTGGCAACTGCCACCATGGCTTTTGCAGTCATCTTTGCCATCTTCGCATCCGCATCATTGATTACCAATCTCTAATCTCTGCAAACACCCTTGTAGGATCACTTTACCTGTCTTGGCCATCCTCCTCTCAAGGAGCCTCTCTGGGAAATGCTTCCATAGGAGGTAAAACCAGTCCTGGAGATTTTCCAAACCAGGAGATATTCTTGTTGTGTTTCCTGTTAAGGAACTGAGGTTTATAAAGAAATGAGGAAAGAGAAGAGACCACTGTGTTATGTTATAACTATTTTAACCCATTTTTCCTTTAATAACTCTGCTTCTTGTTTGCCACCTTTCTTATTTTCTTTATTCCTTCCATCCTACATCTAAGAGTAAAATAGGACTAGGAAACCTTTTTTAAAGTCTTCAAACAAGAAAACTTACTACCTCCATAAACCCATGTTTACACATGGGAACTATTTTGAATTACAAATACTATGAAATGAGTGTAACTTTTTTCTTTAGTGTAGTATTTACCGCAAAGTAACTCTTCAACTTACCTCCCTTGTGGTTTAGAATATGCATACATCTCATTTTTATATACTCCTATTTTTAGGATATTTTCCCAAGAGTTTGAAATTCAATTCTTCTACATAATTACTAACTTTCTATTTTTACATGTTATTTCATCATCCCAGTTATGGTAACCTTAGGTCTGATCATTTTTTTTTCCATAAAAAAAAATCAAAATATTATATTATCCTGGGTTGATTTGCAAGCAGAACTGTGACAAAGGCTTGTGTGCAAATAGTTTATTGGGGAAGTGATTTCAGGAAACAGGAGTGAAGGGCAAGGAGCATAAACCAGAGAAGGTGAAAAAGATAAGACAAGAGGGCATTAAGTTGGCCACTGCTACAAATGAGTGGTGTTCTAATCCATTGGGACTTTCTGAGGAACCTTATGAAATATATCAGAACTCTCTGCCAGAATATGAAAGGAGAAGCACTTATCTATGGAGTCCCTGTTGGTCTGAGTGCTACACAGATACAAGTATCAGAAATGCCTCAGGATAAAAACCAGGAGACACGAGATGTGGGGTCCCAAAATGAGCTATTAGGCAGTGGAAGCTGAGCAGAGCTCAGTTCTGCCCAAGTACTAGAAATAGAACCAGGAGGATCTGATGTGGAGCTCAAGATGTGTCCAACACAATTACCAACCTTAGAACTTCTATACATTGATAAAGAGTAACTAACTGCCCAATGGAATAATTATATTTAGCTCTATTAAGTCAGCCAATAATATTTTAACATCACCTTATTGGTTTTGTATCTTCAACTTGCCCAGTGATGTCTCTGAAAGTTCAAGAGTGAAAATAAATTTTAATGGTTGGGGTAACAGCCCAAGTGTGTTACGTTGGATTGCCAAGCTGCATTTTAAGAAGGAAATATCAAAATAAAATGTGAAAGAATTACAAATGAGAGAAATTCACACTTGAGCTGTTTTTACATCTATGTTTTGATAAAGTCATACGCTCTAAAGCCATTTCATGTAGAGTTTTATTTTTAAGAAGTGGGGAAAGCAGAAGTTTCTTAAGAATAATTGAATGCTGTTTCAGATAAATTTTAAGTATTTCCAATAAACACAGTTATAGGAGCATAATTAACCCTTAATTTACAGAATATAAAGGTTACATTAATTAGATAATTAATAGGTTGATTAATTTAATAATTAATGGATTATTAAGTAATCCAATAATAACCAATTTATTGTCTCAAGAACTATTTTAAGATGCCTTAATTCATTTGATCCTTGCAAAGTCTCTAAAGTAGATACTACCCAGATCTCATTTTAAGGATGACACTGAGACACAAAGAGTTTGAATAACTTACCAGAGGTCACACTGCTCATAAGAGGTGGAACAACAACAAAAAATAGTACTGTATAGTCAATATCTTCATTTAAAAAAAAAAAAAGTTTACGGCAATTTAGATTAAATGAACACAGTGGCCAAATAGTCAAAATAGAATCTGGAATCACTCTCTCTTTGCAATAATTAAGATGATCCAAGTGAAAATAATCAGTAAAGACATCATCCATCTCATTACAGGACACCAGCCACTTGATCGAATCTTTATTTTGCTTGTAAATATTCATCCCTGTATAAAGAGAGAAAAATAATATATTAGGATAAAAGAATAAAGAATTGAGGGGATAGCCAGGCAGACTGAGAATTTTTGTAACTAAGCGTACAATAAATGTAATATCATTGCAAAACATGTCCACAGTAAGTGTCTTGGTTTTTCACTGCATCTCTTTATCCAGCAAAAGTTTTCCACCAATGATTTTGTTGACTAAAACCCATATAAGAATATATATGACAATTTTTACTGCTTCCAAATTTTGCGAATACCCTTAATTCAGAAGCTTAGAACAACATCAGTCAACCACTGTTTCCTGGAAGTAACTCTCATTAATTTTTCATACTTTGTTGGATATTTGTGTTATTATCTTTCAGTTATGGAGAAAACTACAGATACAATTCCTCTTACTATGAATTCTTCAGAAGAACAAGGGACTGTGTGTATTTTTGGAACTGGAGATTTTGGAAGATCACTGGGACTTAAAATGCTCCACTGTGGTTATTCTGTTGTTTTTGGAAGTCGAAATCCCCAGAAGTCCAGTCTGCTGCCCAAAGGTGCAGAGGTCTTGAGCTATTCAGAAGCAGCCCAGAAATCTGACATCATATTCCTAACAATCCACAGGGAGCATTATGATTTTCTCACAGAACTAACTGGAGTTCTCAATGGCAAAATATTGGTTGATGTCAGCAACAACCTCAAAATCAATCAGTACCCAGAATCTAATGCAGAGTACCTTGCTCAGCTGCTGCCAGGAGCTCACGTAGTAAAAGCATTTAACACCATCTCAGCCTGGGCTCTCCAGTCAGGAGCACTGGATGCAAGTCGGCAGGTAAGATTAAATGATAAATTTATGCTCAGTCTTTAAAAAGTGAATGTTTTAATGTGTATTTACCTCAAAGATTCCAAAATATAATTCCAAAATAAAATACCGACTAAACATTTCATACTGCTGATATCTATGTGCCATGAATAGTTCTCTTGGGTTTAACCAAGCAGGGTAGTCAATTGTGATTTATTTCCCACTGTCTGTACTCTCAGTTTTTTTTAGTTTGATGGAACCCAATGGCGTCAGTCTCTGGAGGCCTTTTGTCAACACTGGAAGAATAACACAACTAAATTATTGATGGATATCCTTTCCATTCCCATTACCATTGTATAAAACTTGTTCCATTTATTCACTGAGATTAGAAACAATCCATAAATGATGCAGCACCCCCAAATACAAAAGAAAGATCCAACTATTCACATTGTGGAGAACCACATCTTATCATATTAGTGTGGAGTGCCTAAAACCAGTCTCAACTTGAAACCCTGGTACTTAGTTATCCAGTACACTTGTACAAGTTTGAAACATTATCTTGTTAAATACGTTGATTCAATATCCTTGTTTGAAAAGCAGTTCACTACTACATGTCTTTGTTCTGAGTGGTACTTAATATAAACTTTCACAATAATTACTAAAGAAAGAATAAATACAAAATGAATTATCTTTAACCCAGGTGTTTGTCTGCGGAAATAACAACAAAGCCAAGCAAAGAGTGATGGATATTGTTCGTACTCTTGGACTGACGCCATTGGATCAAGGATCTCTCAAGGCAGCCAGTGAAATTGAAAACTACCCACTGCAACTATTTCCAATGTGGAAGTTCCCCTTCTATTTGTCTGCCGTTCTGTGTGTCTTCTTCTTTTTCTACTGTGTTGTAAGAGAAGTAATTTACCCTTATGTTTATGAAAACAAAGATAACACATTTCGCATGGCTATTTCCATTCCAAATCGTGTCTTTCCAATAGCAGCACTTACACTGCTTGCTTTGGTTTACCTCCCTGGTGTTATTGCTGCCATTCTGCAGCTGTACCGAGGTACGAAATACCGCCGATTCCCAGACTGGCTTGACCACTGGATGCTCTGCAGAAAGCAGCTTGGCTTGGTAGCACTGGGATTTGCCTTCCTTCACGTCCTCTACACACTTGTGATTCCTATTCGTTATTATGTACGATGGAGGTTGGGAAACCAAACCACTACCCAGGTAAATCTCTATTCACTTGTATTCTCCTACTCCTTAAATCAAAGAGGAATCTTGCTATGTCATATTCCATTCCCAATTATAGGAAATCACTCTTCTAAGCATCTTTATATTTTAAAGTAACTAGAATTAGACACCTCATGTCTGTTTCTTTGTTTTGTTTTTAATGAATCCAGTTGAGGTCTCATACAACTCTTGAGAATGAAAGTTAACTTCCCAGGTTCACTTGGGTTCAGATCTGTAGTGCTAAGACTGCCTGGGATCATGACAAACTGAAAGATTTGGTGGGTCAGGAAAACTTATGACACCTACTTATATTCCTTTGGGGACAGTCAATAAATGTAAATCAATGTGTTTTCAAGCTTCTATTTTTATGCATGCTACTTGCTTTTGGAAGTCAGAACCAACTATCTTATAAGGGGGCTGGTCCAATATGTTTACAGGAATGTAGACAAATTCACAAAAGGGTGCTTATAACTCCATTAACATTTGACTTGAGGGAAATTGTCACCAATTTAGCTTAGAAAACTAAATAATTCTGAGCAAATGTCAGGCAATATATTCTGTAGAGTCAAAAATTCAGAGAGAATCAAGTCAGGGAGTCTAAAAGCAGTCCCAGAGGAAGTGCTATATATAAGTTCTAGTTTGGAAATAACTGGTTTTGATCAACCTTACTTCAGTCTCAAAGTTTATTAGTCAATAACTCATTGATGGTACTTCTGTGGTTTTCTCTACATTACTTCCCCCAACAAATACAGGGGAAGTTCTTGGGTAAGAATCACATTTACTCTTAATCTGTAGTGTGACAGACTTGATTCTATAGTACAACATAATAAACCTGAAAGAACTCAGACATTGTGTGTGTGAATAATCAGCATGTAAAGCAGAAAAACAGAATTTTGATGTAATCATTTGAGAACATCAAGTTTTGCTTGGGGAACAAGAAACCATATGGTAAAGAAGGTTTAAGTAAAAGTTTACTTTGTTTTAGGATGTATAGGGTTGATTAAAACTCCCTATATGACTCCTAGAGTCAAGTATAATAATGAAGTCCCAGCAGAACCAATTAGTTTTTCTACCAAAAACATAATTTCTAAGTGCATTTTTACAGTGATTTGCAAATGATTATTAAGAAATGTCATATAATTTGCCTTGAGCAAATAAATAAACCATGCAGAGATATTGTCAGTCCCCTTAAAAGTTTGGGCCGTTTGTAAAAAAATGTAATTTTTAAAATTGCTTATAATTTTTCTTAGGCAATATCCAAGAAAGAAAATCCATTTAGTACCTCTTCTGCCTGGCTTAGTGATTCATACGTGTCCTTAGGAATTCTTGGATTTTTCTTGTTTGTGCTCTTGGGGATCACTTCCTTGCCATCAGTTAGCAACGCGGTCAACTGGAGGGAGTTCCGATTTGTCCAGGTGAGGACTTCAAGATCTAATTTACTTTTATTGCAAAATGAGTCTGGCTTTACAAATATTCTTATTCTTCTCTCATACCATGCATAAATTTTCATTTTGCTCCATCACTTCCCTAGCAATCTCATAAAAATAGCAATTGAAACAAGTTCAAATTAGAAAACGCTAAACTCTGGTACCAAAAGGCAGATTCCATAATGGTTTGATTTCCTAGCAGGACATCCCTTGCCAAGATTCCTGACTACTCCCACAGCCACAGCTATGGGTATAGAGTGAAAAGCACCAACAACTACTAAACTTTGTATGTGGAGGTATACTAGGTATAAGGTGAAGAAAAACTCAAAGACAAAATTTCTACTTCTGAAATCAACCTTAGAATATAGATATTTTGATATGTAAAGGCATATATTAAAGTTTAAAACCTTTGAAGCAAGAAATGCTAGAATGTCATCATACCAGACAGACTCAGTGCTGGCCTGTAAGAAGGAAAACGGTTTCTTCCCACAGATAAACTACCAGACACGGTTAGTAACTATTCTTATAGACCAGTGGTCCTCAAACTGTGGTACCTAGACCAGCAGCATCAGTATCACCTGGGATTTTGTCAGATACACAAATATCCTGGACCCACTAAGACACAATGCATCAGATGCTCTGGACATGTGACCCAGGAATTTGTTTTGACAAACTCTCCTGATGACTCTGATGAATGTTCACTGTGAACCAGTATAATTAGTAACTGAAATTAGATTTGAAAATATAGAACTATTTGAATTTCAAAAGTCTTGCAGTTTGTCTCAGGGACAAAATGCAGTCAACATTTTCTCATGTTAACAGTTATTCAAGGCATTAAGATAGAAATAAACATTTAGCTTTAGTATTTAGGCCAAGCAAACAAAAGTAAAGTTCGGTAATTGCTCTTTATCGTGATAGAAATTAGCTAGCATCTGCTCTTAGTCAGTAACAGAGACTGCTGTGGTGCTTCTTGAGAACCTACTGTGTCTTACTCATCTCTGGCCTCCAGAAAAGGTGTTTTAACATTTGGAAAGAAGGCAAGGTAACTCACTTATCTTAACTAAAGAGTTTACTCCTAGGAAACTGTCCCATTCTGCCAGGTTAAGATGAAACCACCATGTTATTTGTAAGAACAATCATTTTTAAGTAAAATATTTATCATCCTGAAGGAGGGTTAATGCTTTCTTCTTCAGTACTTAGCAGAGTGTTCTAAATATGATAGGTTTCAAAGATTTGTAGTTGTTAATAAATATCCTTCATTAGCTAAGAGTGTTTTGCTTTAAAATGTAAATAGCGTCAAAGTACATATTTTTTTTTCTTGCTTATAGTCCAAACTGGGTTACTTGACCTTGATCTTCTGCACAGCCCACACTCTGATATATGGCGGAAAGAAATTCCTCAGTCCTTCGATTCTCAGATGGTGTCTTCCTTCAGCCTACGTGATAGCACTCATCATTCCTTGTACCGTGCTAGTGCTCAAGTTCATCCTTATCCTGCCATGTGTCAACAAGACTCTCACAAGGATCCGCCAGGGCTGGGAAAGACACTCAAAAGTCTCAAATTGGCATTGAATAGAAAAACAGATATTTAAAGCAAATTTCAATTCCCCCTGACTTCTCAACCTAGAGTTCTGTATTCTATGTTTAGAGAAGAATGGGCACAGTTAAGAAAGCATTCTTTTCTCACAATGGTCTGAAGTTTGTGAACAGAGAGAAAATGTTGTCAGACAGTTGAGAAATTGGAAGAGAACACCATTTTATCTCAGATTAGTGATGAATTAGTGTAGGTCCCTGCTTCTTTTCCCTGAGGCAGCGGGGCTGAGATCCAGATTAGCTTTGTGGCTTCACACTCAGAAGCTTCTCATTGTGCCTCCCAAGCATAATCTAATGTTTTACAAAATCCAGGGGAAGTATATGCAACTTCCTTCTCTGGTTCAAGGGCTGAGTGGAAAGGAAGAGAAAACAGTAAGGTGGTGGCCACCGATAAAGACTTTACGACCTGTGTCTGAAGATGAGAGCCAAATGAAGTAAAAGGAAAGATTTGTTTTGTTTTGTTTTTTTCAACGTGAAGGTGATTATAAATATTGTCCTAGAGAATTCTGTAGTTAAATATGCTCTTTGATTTTGCTTTTACCAATATGAATGTGTACAGTGAGAATTATTTTACAACACAACAAAAATATCACAGTATATGCAAATCTATACAGTTGTCATAAGATTCCTCCTCTTCAAGGAATAGGTGTAGGAAAGATTGAGTTAAAATTGAGGGATACCCACTTGGATTTTCTCAAAGAACTATAAGCAAGGAAAGTTTGATAAAAGCCCTTGCACAAAAAGTTCAAATAAGCCAGAATTTTAAATAGCAAGCTAAATAAGTTTTGTGAAGTTGCACTAGATAAGGTTTTGTTTTGTTTTAGGTATTGTGGTATGCTTTGTAAATAATGCATTCCAAATATTTCAATATTAATCACTTATGAAATGAATTTCTTGTATAAAAAGGTAGTTTCTATAATTTTTCATAGTTCATTATAATTTTAAGCAGTGAAATTAAATGAATAATGAAAAGTATAAGTTTGATGTACGGATGAGAATTATGGAAAGTCTTAGGGCAGAGAGATGTGAGCAGTAGCTGTTACGTGACACTTAGTTCTTTCTCAGATTCTTGCTGGAATGCAAGATAATTCTCTGTTTTTCTGTACTGAGAGTTTCATTTCCTAGATGACCTTCAG
>NW_006494610.1:2608438-2618641 GCF_000325575.1 Pteropus alecto
TACATGTTGCTAAAAGGAGCCTTGTGTAAGATCTTCCCACATACCAAAATAACCAAAATGCTTTGGGTTTGACATTTTTCCGCCTGCTCTATTAAGATCATTTATTTTTCTCTTTTTTACTTTTATTATCGTATTTTATATGACATATGAAGTGATTAAAATATATTAAAATATCACCCATAATCCAGGATATTTTTCTATAAAACTTTTTGAAAATAGTTCTATCCATACTGTATATTCAATTTTATACCTTTCCTTTTTTACGTAATGTGTTAGCGGCTTTGTTCTCTTACTTACGTGGTATATGTATTTAATTAGTAGTTGCATAACACTACATCAAATGGGCACTTATTAATCACTGCCATCATTAAATATGTCGGTTACATTCATTTTTTACTAAAACAAATAACATTTCAAAGAATATCCTAGCACTTACAACTTTTTTACATATTTTCAATTATTTCCTCAGTATACTTGCCAAAAATTGGAATTACAAAACTAAAGAGCTTTTAATAGCATTTAATATATATTGCTAAATTATTTCTAAAGTGACCTTGTCAATATCACTGGCATTGGATGAGGGTGTGGTTTCATCATACCCTTATAGATTTTGTTTCATATTTCAATTGGCATTCACTGAGAAGATACACAGAACATATGATCCATTAATGTATCTTTGATCCATCCAAGCAAGGATACAATAAGCTGGAAGACTGAACAGAGCTGTGCTGTGTGATGCTGATCCTGAAGCATCAATGAGAAAGACAGGAAAATGACACTACTCATTCACTCTATTTTATGTAAAACAGCCAAGTGTTTTAGGGTTGGAGCCTGCCCTTTGGCTAGAGAATTGGTTGCTTAAAGATTAGCCACTATCTAAACAAGTTCAATAAGATTAGGCTGACCTAAAGAAAGCCTTTTGGGCTAACCATGCTCATTTTTAGTAAAACAGCAATATGTTTTTACTGGTTCACAGTTCATCACTAAAAATAGGAAATACCACACCTAGTAACAAAAGCTTTCCTGGAGTAAAATGGACTCTACTTTTATAATGCAGTAAAAATACTCTATCTCGGTACTTAAAGTAGAAGCTATCCATGAAGCCAGAGCTAAAGAGCGCCCCCGGTGGTTTGACATAACACTACATTGCCAGACCTGACCATTGGCCTCAACCGGAAAGGCTCCAAACCCTACCAGCTTGACCAGAGAAGACAATTTTCTTTCTTCTCTCCTGAAGTCCCTACCTTCCCAAATCGTCAGACTAATTTGACCATCCTAACACAGCCAAATCCCACAGTTTAGTGAAGGTGGAAAGAATGAATTTGGAACAGATGGAAATTGCCACATTGAGTGAACTGTATTCCTTTTAACAGATTCAAACTGTTTTACATAAAAAAAAATTAGACTAAATGTCTTCACTGCTGGTGTGTTTCCTGTATTCTAGGAAAATTTTTACTAAGCTCATAGACCTTTTGTTTTTATATGTTTAAAGACGACTGCTTTTGTAAATGTGTACTCATTAAACGTTATTTAAAAAATATTTTCTAGTTTTATTTCATTCTGGTTTTGACTCATCTGCACTGCAAGGAAAGCGATGAAAAGATTTTGAATCACAGTAGTTTTAGCATCTGGAACTAAAAATACCTCTCCGCAGGGTTAAGAAAAAGGAGAGGTAGTACATGGGTTTTAAAGCACATTAATGGATTTGAAGCTTCATGCACTATATGCTTGAGTTCAGTGAGGAGATGCATTCCAATATCCTGCATGTTTCAGTTTTACCCTCAGAGAGAGGAGCACATCAGTTGGTCAAACTGATGGGACTGAGCATACTACCCTACACTGGACTTCCTTTCTTCCAGGTGGATGCCACCTAGACAGGGCTAATGACTTGACAAGTGGACAGATTTCAGGTTGGATTTCAGCCTGTGGGACCTGACATTACAAGTGGACAGCTGTAGCCCCAAAGGGTGTTATCATTCTTTCAAAAGCAAAATAAAAACTGATAGAGAACTGTCGATCTATAGTCAGCTAGAAGCAAATAGAAAATCCCCTACTCAAAATCTACTTCAATTCGAAATTGCATTAAACAGTTCTTCGTGTATTTATTGTTCAGGGATCACAGAAGAGCCAAGATAATGATGAATGTACATAATGAATTTTATGTTTGGGATCTCAAAAGATGCTGGACCCCCTCTCCAAATCAAGGTAGAATGGCAGTCAAGGTGCTGCACACACCGCTCGCAATTTTCATTCTCCATCACCACAACCATCTTCCACACCACCACCTGTCTGTCACACACACACACACACACACACACACACACACACCCCAAAAACACCCTCATATGATCCAACTCCAATTTCCTACAATGATTTAGGATTACAATGCAGAAAAATCCTCTACTCTTTTCAAGAAGTGTTCAATAGAATTTAGGAAAGAGAATAAGTCACTCTTCTATGTATTACCTTTCCTGAAGCTTAAGGCAAAGCCCTAAACTCTTATATAAGAGGAAAGAAGAAAAAGACCCAAACGAGGGAGAAGGATCAAAGGTGAAAGAGAAAGGAATGGGGGTCAGAGAAAAAGGGAATGTGGATGAGCAGGACAGTGCACCCCACCCTAGTCCAACCAAGACAAAAGCTTCCAGTTCAGCATGTTTTCAGCTACAAGGGAATCCTGGAAAGCTTTTAATAATGTTTATTGTATAATACTATCAGCAAAGTCTGAGATAAAAACTTGATATACATTACTTAATCCTCATAACAATTCTCTAAAGTACTGTTAAATAAAAAACTTTTATAGCCGAAAGCTTTTCTAAAAGAAAAGATTTATTGAGCTATCCAGAAAAAGGACCAGGTCCTGGGGCATGCAGCCTAAACTACCGGCGGCAGGAATGGGTAGAGAAGACAACACATCTGCCATCCTGGAGTTGAAAGGCGCTTATATACATCGAGTCTGGGGAAGAAAAATTTAAGTCGTTTTGAAAGAATTTACATTGGCTATAGCGTAAGGGGGTGGGAGAAGGTGAAGTGGGGCATGATCTGGGATAGGTGCTGAGTCCGTAAGGTAGAAATATTTGCTTCATTAGCTTGGTGGTGGGCAACAGTCTGGAAAGTTCAGGCGTAAGCACCTGGTGGTCGACTACTTGGCTATTCTCCTTGGATAATCATGGAATCAGCTACCTGGAAGTTAATTCAAAGTTTCAACACACATCCAGGAATGTTTTGTCCTGCAATTGTTAACTGATTACCCTCTTTTGTTGGTTTTGTCCTGCAATTGTTAACTGATTACCCTCTCTTGTCTCATTGTTACACCCTCCAGCATACTGAAATTTAATTTAGGGCATTTCAGAATTTTTCTTTGTCAGTACATACTCTTATTATTCCCAATTTGCAGAAGAAACTGAGCCTTGAAAACACTGAGTGCCTTTGCTTGTAAAAGGAAGAGCTAGGATTTGAAATGAGACAGTCTGAGTCCAAGGCCATTTCCTTTCAATACCACAATATAATGGAGGACACTCGTGCTGTCCTCCAAAATGTCCCTTTGAATCCATAGATTAGGCTGGATATACTGAACCACTGGGAACTCTTTTTTTAAACAGTTTTTTTTAAGGAAGCTCATTACCACTTTGAATATTCCCGATTGCACCATCCTTAACACTCTACATCTGCCTATTGTTGATTTTAATACACCGTATAAGGTTGTAGTGACGTGAGAGCTATAGTTTTTGCATAAAGTTCAACTCTTTTGTAACTGACATTTTAATCGTCCTGTTCCAGTCTGGCCACAAGCTTTCTTAAGCATCAAAAAGAGCTTTGTTCATTCAGGTGGAGGTAGGCCAATGAGTAGCAATGAGAGCACAGATCCTCTCCAGGAGCTGAAACACAAATGTTGTCATTCTCTCTGGTTTCACCTTAGTGCTTTGGATACTGAGTAAATGTTTCTTCTTGAGATCCAGTGACTCACCCAGGAAACCTCATAACACTTTTCATTTAGCATTTTAATATTAGCTGAGAAACTTACTGTTAAAAAAAAAAAAATGATTCGGTTCCATTACCTATAGTTGCCAGTCTCTCAGCTTGTAAATACGAAGGGCTGCATGAATGTGTTGCAAGCAAGAAAAGCACTAAGGAAGTAACACTCTTGAATGCATTGGTGTCTTTCCACAATGCCAGGTTTACTGAATGGAACCTTCTCAGATAAACCAATCAGGTTCCCACAGAGGTTAACACACAACACACAGGAGAAGTACAGTCTTACGTGACAGAGCAAAGGGATGAAAGTCCTTAGTGTCTCCCAAGTGAGGTCTTGACAGGCAGCACTGAGACCTGTGCATGGGTCCTAAGCCAGTGGCTATGACTTCAGAAGGTCAGAGTTTTCAGCTCTTTGCTCACCTGGTCATGATGCTATCGGGTCAGGCTCGAGCATTGTCTGTCTAAAGAGTTCAGTTTATGTGGACCTTTCAAGATGGGATTCTCATGCTTATTGGCTCCTGCTGATGAAGCTCATCCAGGATAGTCATAGCTGATATTTCTGTGGTTTTGGGTGTTCCAGTTACACTCTCAGGGTGTTCCCATTATGTGCATGTTGACATTACTCATTACTGTCATGGCTCTCATGGAATCCATTTTGTAAAGTCCAAAAAAACCCTCATTTTTTTATGCTTGATACAGAATGGAAATCATAGTATATCAACATTTATCAGAACAGGATCAACTGGAATTAAACTTTCCCCTATGATTTTTAGAGAGTCAACAGATTTTTAAGGAACATGAGTGTATTACAGTTAATACTTGAACAACATGAGTTTGAATTGCACAGGTCGACTTGTATGTGGATTTTTTCAATAACTACTGTAAATGTATTTTCTCTTTCTTATAACTTTCTTAATAACATTTTATTTTCTCTATTTTAATACAGAATATGACAAATATACAAAATATATGTTAATCTTCTGTGTATGTTATCAGTAAGACTTCAGGTAAACAGTATGCTATTAGTAGTTAAGGTTTGGGGAGTTAAGAAGTCACACATGATTTTCAACTGCATGGGGAATGGCACCCTAGCCCCCATGCTCTTCAATAGTCAACTGTAGTTTCATTTTTTACTAATCTTTTCTTTTATAGAAAGAGAAGAAAAAGAAACAGCTAAAGAAAGCAAATAAAATAGAATACTTGGGGAAAGAAGAAAAATTACTTAAAATTTTTTTAAAAAGAAGAACGACAGTTACTGTTCAAATTTCATTAAGGCAGAGTAGTAAAATCTGTGAAGATGGAAGAGACCCACCACCAAACGCAGGGATTTATTTACAGTCTCAACAGCTAGCCAGCCAAACGGGCTGAACTTTTCTCATAAGAGTACTGACTAACGCCAACAGTAAATCTCTTCCATTTTTAGGCATTCTGGGCAATTAGAAAATTCTCTCCTATCTAACCAAAATTTTCCTAGTACTTCACCCATTGTTATTGCCATCATTTAAAGTAGTGTCTCTTCAACTATCCAAGATAAACTTTAGTTTTTTTGGTTTTGCTTTTTTCCAGTTCACCATAGACCACTGTGTGTATGTGTGTAAGTGTGTATAATACACAAAACCACATACTTAAATATTGTGGCACCATCAAAAGTTTCCAAACTTTTAAGCTTAATTTCTAAATTTATCAAACAAGACACAAACCAGCACCATCTGCATACCGCACTGTGAGTAGCACTCCGGGATAGGGCCTAACAACCTGGCTTGGCTTGGGTTCCTCTAGAAGCCAACCCTGAGGCAAAGATTCTAAAGCAAATAGTTTATATGAAATGAAATCATTAAGTATGGAGAATAGAGTAGGAAAGTAAACAGAGCAAGGAAGGAATAAAATATGGGTTTTCAAGCCAGTTCTTGTAGTAGTGGAGGCCAAGCTAATCATTTCCTATAACGGTTGAAGGTTGTTCATAAGGAACTTTTCAGTGTCACAGCTGACATGGCACAGACCACTGACCCTGGTCGGTCACTCCCCTCACAGCCCGCCAACCATTAAATAACATGAGGAAGTATAAGATGTGTATAAAAGGGAAAGCCCAGCTGCGATCGGGGATCAGCTTTGGATGTGAATTCACTGAGCCCGAGCCAGCACCAATAAATGCTACTTCCTGCTTATTGCCTCAGTACCCCATCTCTCTGTCCGAGTATTCTGCATCATTTCACTGTGGGTTCTACTCCACTGAGAAACTCTGAGAGACAGTGCCAAATACATCTAAGAGTTATCCCATCAAGGAGAAAGAAGGACGGGAGTTTTAGGCACCAAATCCCTGTTTGTTATCGGATGAGAGAAGCTTCTAGGGTATTAGCGTACATGGTCTTCTGACTTTTCCAACATGCTGGCGGCATATTCCACCATGCCCAGAAAAAGAAGCCTGCAGGCAAAGTTTTACAGGTATCCACACAAGCAGCTTTTGGCTTGTAGAGGTGAATGTCAACAGGTTGTGTGTGCAGTACTGACAACAGCTATACAATCCAAAAGAAAACTGTGGGGAGGGTATGAACAGAGAGTTCACAGTTGCCGGGGGAAGACTCTTAAACATATGAAAGATATCCTACTTCATTCATGGAGAGATGCATGAAAATTGAAACTGCACTGAGATGCCATTTCTCACCTAACAGATGGGCAAAAAGCCAAGAGTTCGAGCATATACTCTGTGGGTAAGGCTGTGGAAACCTGCGTTTTCATATATTGCTCCTGGATATGAAAACTGGGAGCACCCCTATGGAGAACAATTAGACAACATCTTTCTAAATTAATAATGCGTAGTTAAATTTTGACCCAGGGGCACACTCCTGAGAATGTATCCTATAGATATTCCTGCAAGCATTCGAAATGAAAAATAGTCATTGCTATTCATTTTTCTTGTTTCTTATGACAGCATCATAAAAACAGAACATGGGTAAGAACTCAAGCATCTGTCTTTGGGACTGGTTACTTGTGATGCTTTCACAGAATAGAATTCTATGCAGCTATTTAAAATAAACGGGGCACCTTCTTTATACATATATGAAAAAATCTCCAAATTTATTACTAACAAAAAATCAGGATGCAAAATAACATGTATAGTTTGATTCCTTTTGTATATGTGTATTTGCTTACAATTGCTTGAAGAAACACTAGACAGATGCAAAAGAAACTAATAAAAATCATATCTAAATAGGATGGGGAACAGAGGAGTAGAAACAGGATTGGAAGCACTGTATATCTTTTATATCATTTTGATTTTTTAATTACATCAATACTGTAGCTAATTTTTTAAATAAATTTAATTTAAAAAGTAATTGGTGGTATATCCCTGCTAAGTCTGTCTCCAGCTAAACCTCTCCAGCTCATTCGCTCTTTCCTCTTATATACTAATTTCCAAATCTGTCATCGCTCTGCTCCTTCTTCCTTGGATCTCCTATAAACATTTCAACGTTCCTTTTAAAACATAGTTCCCTGAACCAAAAACGGAACTCCAGACGAGGTACAGCCAGATTAGAGTACGATGTGATTGTTGCCTCCCTTTTTCTGGATCATGCATCTCTATTAGTATAGTTAACCTTTTATTAGTTTTTATTTTTGATAGTCACCTAATATCAGATTGCATACCATAATATGCCTAAGTTCTTTTCACATAAAATGTTAAGTCCAGTCACTCCACAATCCCCATTGCCCCACGAGCCCCATTGCTACCCGCTTCCACAACTGATACCACCCACGCAACACTAATTGCCACAAATATTTTTAAACTTAAGTATAAAGCAAAAACAAATAAGTACTCTGTACTATCTTCACAATAATTCTGAAAGTCTGAAACTGTTCTAAAATAAAAGGTTCATTTTTTAAAAAACAAATAACCCACCATATCCTTATTAAATTTACCTTGCAGAAAGTAACCTCTCCTTCCAGCCTGGAAGACTGTTTTAAATATTAATTGCATTTTCCAATATACGTGCTGTCCACTCATTTCCTAAATAGAGCTTTCATGTCTTTATTTTAGTTTTTAATAACAAATATGGAAACATTTTATCCATAACTCTAACTTCAACTATAACATTTCATAGACTATGTGAAGCCTAGAGATTATCTAATCTACTAAACTCATTTAACAGATGTGGAAACTGAAGCCCAAGAGAGTAAAGAAATTTCCGCAAAGTCACACAGCCATATTGCAGCAAAGCAGAATTAGACCACAGATGACCTAATTCCCAGGCTAAGAGTTCTCTGGTCTGTTTGGAGGAGGGGAGTCAGTTTGATTTTGGTAGATCAAAATCAAAAGAGGACAGACTGATCTGGAACAGTATATCCAGTTAGCGATTTTGGACTTTTCTGTCAGTGATAAGTGGTAAAGCACTCTACCTTAAAAAAAAAAAAAAAAAAAGAAAAAGACAAATAAGACTAAAGGAACAGCATTATCTAATGGTGTATTTAGATCGTCTGTGACTACTAGAATATTAAATAATTATGAATAGTTTTACCTCTTTTCACAGTCTTTAATTAAAATAATATTTAAATTCTTAGTAGATATTTTAGGAATACCCAACAGTAAAAAGTTGTCCATTATTTAATCCCTGTTGGAATTTTCCCCCACATAAAAAAAGACTTCGTCAAACTGCTTTAATAAAAAATAAATTTACAGTAAAAATGTTTTTTTAACTAGATAAATATATAAAATAGGCTTCAGTGGCAGCCATGGCGATGACCTACTCAGATGTCCCTTTAAGAGAACCTTGTGCAACGGAACATAGCTGATTGACAGCCTTCAGCTGCCACACCTTGGAATACACCACCTCATTCACCTAATCCTAGTTGTCCCTGGGCTGCTCCGGGCCAAGGACTGTGCATGACAGAGGTACTACAACCAAGTCACCGCTGCATCATGCAAGGTTCTTCTATCAGGCAACTGCTGCATGGGTATTTCTCATTGACCCAGCTAAGAGTTTTTCACAACTGCACTACAGTTTGAATTCCTCTTACCCAGTCTTCCCCTCAATTTCAACTTTCCGAACTGTGAGACCTGCATTGCAGTACAAAGGCTTCCTCCTCCTTTATCCTTCAAGTCATTCCCTCCAATATATCTCTTATGCTATCTGGTGTCTGCTTCTTGGCAGAAATAACTGAAAAAGTATCAGTGGCAGAAACGTTGCAAAATAAATTAATTTTATTAATAATATATCTAAATGGTCATAGCATTCATTGTGTCTTTCACCCAAATTTACCCTTCAAGAGTTAAACAGTTTCAGTAATTACTGTATATGAAGATAAGGTAAGCATGCATTTGTGAAAATGCATGTAACAGAGTGCATTAGGAAAGTGCTAACCAGAGTTAGCATCTACTTTTCCAAGCTCCAGTCCTCTACCCATAAATGAGAAGATAACATATGTTTCTAAAGGTCTAATGATATAAATACCCTTAAAAACCCATACACAAAAGAAAAAATGTATTTCTATTTCACTGAAAATTATGAAGTCTTAGAAAGAGGCTAAATGTGGTGAGGAGATAGTAAAGGGAAGAAGCTTGGGTACCAAAAGTTGAAAATGGTTAAATCTGAGAGATAGGTGTGGATCTAACCTCTCCTCCACCTGGAGACTGAAGCAGACAAAGGAATGAGGGTCGTGGAATGAAGCATCCCAAATGCTGAGAGATGCCTTACTGAGTTTTAGTAAGATACAAAGGTTGTAGTAAGATTCTTCAATGTAGTGAAGTGCTCTGAGAAACATCTCCAAGACCACCTGAAGCAAAGTGCCTCAGTTGAGTCAGCACTCAGAAGCAGTATCATATGGCCATAGGATCCAGAAGATGTCAACCACTGTGGGCACAGGACCAAACCCCTCCTCCATCTTCCAACCCCAAATAATTCCTGGATTCTGCTTTGATAGAAGGGTGAGGAGAATAAGCCACAAAGAGTTAATTAAACGGAATCTGCTATTGGCTGGATGGGTGGTAGCCCCACAAAAACTTATTCTGGTTTAAAGAATTAAAGAATTGTAGAATTCTTTATACTCAAGAGTTGTGCAGTAAAAATTTTGGAAAGATAGACAATGAGAATTTTCAAATGTCATGAATGAATTGGGGAAAAAAAGAGCAAAGAGTGATAAATAAGAACTAAATTAAAAAGAACACACAAATTGATGCCACGAATGCATTGTAAGGAAATGGAAAGAGAAAACTGAAGAAACTCAAGATATAAAGATATA
>NW_006494610.1:2618682-2639894 GCF_000325575.1 Pteropus alecto
TGCAGAATTAGTATGTTAACATTTGTCATATATAAATATATATATGTATATATATGTGTGTGTGTGTATGTATGTATATATATAATATATATATATATGTTATATATATATATATATCTTTATATATATATAAAGATTTAGGAGAAAGTAATAGGAATAGCTACCAGAAAAAGAAGATCTAATATACATGTAATTGGAGACCCATAAGATAGCATCTAGGAAATGGAACAAATGAAACATTTAAAACTGTAATTCAAGAAAAGTTTCTTAAATTGAAAAGCTCTTAGATCAATATACAAAGGAGAAATGACACAAAATGGTCAACACTGGACATATCTTAGTAAAATCGATGAACTTTAAAAACAAAGAAAAAATTCTTTAGGCATTCAGGAAAAATGAAAATCAGATTGGCATGAATTTTCTGAATAGCAGCATTTTATAGTAGAAAAAATATAAACTAAGGATTTATATCTACTCAAATTTCTCTTCAAATATAAAGGTCACAAAGAGTTGCAACATACTAGAGCTCAGGAAATGTTGTTCCTATAAGATCTTCCGGAAGAAGGTATTAGAGAACAATCCAGCAGAAGAGGATTGCAGAAGCTTTAGCATAAGGCTGAGAGGTAAGCACTGAATATATTCAACTGTAGAACAAGGGCTAATAACAAATATAAATAAGGGTAATGGATAAAAATATCACTTGAAGCTGATAAACCAAATAACAGTAGATTAATTGTACTCGAAACAACATACATTTTGTTTTTTTTTTAATATTAAAGATTAAAATTAAGACAATAAAATTGGATGGTGGGAGAAAGGAAGAGGTGAGGAAGCTGTAACTAGCTATTTTAAGTACTGATTCTCATAAGAAATAAACAGGTAGTGTCTGAAGAAAGAAAGGACTAAGTGCATTAGCATAAAAATAATAATTAGAATAAAAATGAAAAGTATTCCTAATTATTATCAGATATTAAGATATATTTTTAAACCAATATAATTAAAACAGTGTGATATAGACAAATACAACAGAAAAGAAAATGGGTAAATAAACTCAAGTGTTTCAAATTACTGAGGAATTAGGTGAAATACAATAGAACAACTAGACTTATACTTGGAAAAAGTCAAATAAAATCAGGTCAGTACTTCATACTAGGATAAATTCCAAATAAATCAAAGTTTAAATGTAAAAACTAAAAACATACTAAAAGAAAACATGGGAAAATTGCCTTATAACCTGAGCTGAGGAAAACCTTACTATTTCGAAATCTAGAAGCTATGAGATAAAATATTGATAAATCTAATTGTTACTTTTCCTTAAATATTGGCATGACACAAAAACAATATAAGCAAAGTTAAAAGACAAATGATAAACTGAGAAAATATATTTGCATTTAAATGGCCAATATTCTTAATATATTAAGAGTTCTTACAGATTGAGAAGAAACAGAGTAACAGAAAAGTGGCAAAATAGATGAGCAGACATTCACCAAAAAAAAAAAAAAAAATGAAAATGGCACCTAATCATATGAAAAGATGCTCAAACTCACTCTTACTCAGGGTAATGCAAATGAATGAGCTACAATTTCTCATATATCAAATTGGCAAACACCCAAAAGTCTGACAATATATTCTATTGGCAAGGTTTTAGGAAACAGCTGATCAGAATACAAAATGGTATAGCTCCTAGGCAAAGGAATTTGATAATATCTTTTTTAAAATATTACTAGCAATCTATCTAGCAATCTCATTTCTAGGAATGTACCTCTATTCTGGTAAAAAAATTACTCATATGCAAAATATATTTTTCTAAAGGCAAAATATAGAACAGTACACATAGTGTAGTAACATTTAGATAAGAAAAGAGATAATTAACGTATACACAAGTTTGTTATATTTACAAAAAGAAAAACTAATGAAAATAGTTATCACTACATCATTGGTTCTTAAACTTTAGCATACATAAAAATCATCTTCAGAGCCCGGCTCCTAAAGTTTCTGAGATAGGGCCCAAGAATTAGCATTTTTCACAATTTCTTAAGTGATGCTGAAGCAGCATTAGAGAAACCACACTTTGCTCCTAAACTTAAAACAAATGGAAACAATTAAACCTATCAATATCAAATTAATGATATAACACAAAGAATAGATTTATTTCAAGTGATTTTTTGACTATTTTGAGTGTATATTTTAAATGGATGAGCTCTAATTATAGAGCTTCAAATAAATCTTAAACTTAATTCAATATCTATTAGTAATACTGTATTAATTTGAAACTAGTTTGCACATATACAGATATATGTATACATTTACATATGAAGATAAATCAAAAGGTGTCAATATTGTTAAGAACTAATATTAGCGTATGAGAAAAGAGATTAAAGTTAAAGAAGTTAAATAAAAATTCTACGATGTTAAATTTTAGTTGAATATTGATATTGAATATCAATATTATGTCATGATTTTGTTTTTCTTTTCAAAATATGTATTCCTTACGTCTATAACCGCAAAGGTCTGGAGGACAGTGACCACTGAAAAACAAGAGTGCTCCTCCTGCCCACATTTCATTCTCTAAGAAGTATTTCCCATTAAAAGGAACCAGAACTTTATGGCAGAATTCCAATTCCAGATTTGGGGAAAAATACATGAAATGGGTTTGTGACAAGTTATGCCAGAAAGCAAGGAGACAATCAAAGACTAATAGGACATGTCAGAAGTAAATATAAACAAACAAGAGCAAACATAAGGGAAGAATCCCATTGGCAAAATATGAGAATAATGAAACAAATAGTTACTTAATTGGAATTCAGTTCATTCTATCACTCAAAAAAGAGGAGGAGGAGGAGGAGGAAGGGGAGGAGGAAGAGGAGAAGGGCAAAGAGGATGCTTCCGGTGGAGGGGGGAGGGGGAAGGGAAGAAGGAGGAAGAGGAGAAGGTAGAGGTGGAGGAGGAGGGGAGGGGGAGGGGAAGGTGAAGGAGGAGGGGAAAGAGGAGGAAGAGGAGAGAAAGGGAAGGAGAAGGAAGAGGAGGTAAAGGTGGAGGAGGAGGGAAAAGAGTGGGGTGGGGGCGGGGAGGAGGAGGAAACCCAAAATGCACACACATATAAAACTCTAGTTGGTCAGCCTTATATTTAGAATATAGATCTATTCCTGTGGTTAAGAACTTTCCATCATCAACTAGGTCTATTTAGTTACTTTGTAGTACAGAGAAGGCAGGATAAATGTTTCTTTTCTTTCTACTGCCAATTTGTATTTAGGAAGTATCAATCAATTAACAAGTATTTGGACAACGTACTATAGGGAATACAAAGAAATATAAGAAATGATCAACTTATAACCACCTGGTTTACAACTAACAATTGTACAGCTTACATTAGCATTAATAATTTAAATTTAACTTTTTCTGAGTATCTTATATAGGCCAAAAATGAAAATGCAAATGCTTAAGACATTCCCCTTCATGACTTTTATAAGTAGTGATCATTTCCCTCTTCAAGGTAAAATCTGGTTGGTTGAACTTGGCTAATTAAGGTGAAGTAAAATTAAGCAATTATACAACAAATTAACTGTAGGGGCAAGGAAAAGCCTTTTATGATATCCCTGGAAAGAGGACATAAGAGCAGCATAAGCTTTTATGATCTAAAGAGTGAAGAAAATGAAGGGGAAATGCAATGCAAAAGGGATAATTGGGCTAATTCAAATATGGCCTGGGCATTATAATTATTATTAGGAAATTAATATTAATTTTGTCAGATGTAACGGTGGTATAGTGTTTATGTAAAAGTGTTCTTATTGTTTAGACATATATGACATATTTGAGACCAAAATATCATGATGTTATTTATTTAAATCACTTCAGGGGCAAAAAATGTGAAATGAACTGAAAGGGTATCAGATACTTCTGCCTGTTGCAGATGTTTGTCTGCTGTGGAACTTTGATCCATAAAATTGGAGGAATTTTTGTTTGTCTCCCCATGCAATATGCGCTCATCTTCTGAGAACCACAATGCCAGATTAGAGTTACTATTCAGCTAGATATTAAATATGTTTTTAGGCTCTTAATCACACTGATAGAATTTGTCAGATAATCCTATTTTGCTCTCATTTGCAATATTAGATTGTAAGATAAAATATATCACACATTAAAAAATGTATTTACCTCTAGTATACATCTTAAAAATGTGCACCTGGAATGAGATTGAATCTACATATTAATTTTTGGAAAAATTGACTTTATTATTTTGAATCTTCCTATTCTTGAACACGGTATGATCCTTTTTACTAGGTCTTGCTTTAACATCTTTTTCTGTTTTATAATTTTGTACAAAATGATCCTACACTTCATTTGTTAAATTTATTTCTAAGCATATTATTTTGTTATTATTGTTTTTATTGGACATGGAATAATTTTTATTTTTTAATTTTCTGTTTGATGCCAATATAAATGTATACAGTCTAAACATGTATATAGATTGGTATATGCATCCAATGTATTATGTTGAGCTCACACCTGGGAACATGCTCAGCTGTATTAATATCTTTAAATTCTTTAGAATTTATACATAAACAATCACATAAACTGTGAATCTATCTAATTCTTATGTGTATATTTCTCTTTCTGGTCTTATTGCACTGGCAAACACTTTTATGAAATGTTAAATAAAAGTGGTGATGGCTGAAATTGTTTTGTGGTTCTTTTAGACAGAAACGTTTCCTAAAGTATATAAAATAAATACATCTTTTAATCTATTGTTTGTATTTCACTTTTTTAGATGCCAAGTATAGGTTAAAGAAGATAGCATCTATGTCTAGTTTTAGAGCTTGTATCATATGTTAATTAAATTACATTGACTGTGAGTGTTTTACATTAATAAAACTACCCACTTGGAATACTCCAACTTGGTCAAATTGTATTATTTCAGCTATACTTTGCCAGATTTGATTTAGTAATAGTTAGGATTATTGCATTGATACTGTGCATGAAATTGGTCTAAAGCTCTTCTCTCATGTTATTTTTCTCTGGTTTTGTTTTCAAAACCAGCCTCATCAAATGAGGTGGGAGATGTTTCCTTTTTATTTGCTATAAGTGGTTGTGAGATTGGAATTTTGTTTCTCATACGTTTGTAGAATTTGCTAGTAAAACTAACTGAGTCTTTCTTTTATGTGTGGGATAACATTTGATTATTGATTCAACATTTTAATGCGTTAGCTGCATCCTACGAGTTTTCAGATGTAATGTTTTAGTTTTCCAGTGTTAAGTGTTTTCTAATCTCTCCTATAATCTCTCCCTTGATCAAAAAGTTGATTTTAACCGCTTTTAACTTCCAAGCATACGTTAGTTATCTTTTTTGTTAGCGACTTCCAGTTCAATTACATTGATCAGAGAATGTGGTCTCCATGATACCAGCTCTTTGAAATTTGTTGAAACTTGCTTTACGAACTGATACATTTTCAATTACATAAGTTCAATGTGTCCTTAAAAAGAAGGTACATTTTCCTGCAGTTAACAGCAATGTTCTATATATTTCCATTAAATTAAGCTTGTTAACTTTGTTCTTTTAAACCATCTTTCCTTAATCATATTTTTGTCCGCCTGATACATCGAATACTGAGAGAAGTGTGTTAAATTTTTCAACCGTGATTGCAGATTTGTTTCTTTTCTTTTGTAGTTCTATTGGTTTTTATTTTATATAACTTGAAACTACGCTGATGAGTATACACACTTGGAATTATTATATATTCTGGGTAAATAAGCCCTTTATCAAAACTATCCTTAATGTGCAGTAATGTTTCTTGCTGAAAGTCTATTTTGTCTGATAGCAAATCGCTACATTGGCCTACTTTTTGTTAGTACTTGCCTTTTATTCTCTCTCCCATCTCTCTTTTTTTAAAAACTTTTCTGGATCTCTATATTTGAGGTGTATATATTATAAGAGCATAATATGTATACTTTTTAAAGCTAATCAATTTTAACTGGAGAGTTCGGTCCATTTAAATTGATTGTGATAACTGATATATTCGTAAATGTCCTATGTCGTTCTTTTTATGTTCCTTTATAATAATCCTATTTCCTCTTTTTTGCCTTCTCCTGGATTGGTGGACTATTTCTCCTCATTCCATTTATTTCTTTTCCTGCTTTGAAAGTTATAGCCTATTTGTTTTCTTACGGTAAGTACTCTAGAGATTACAACACGCATATTTAACTTTGAAAAAGTTTAATGATAACCAATATCTTTACTCTTCTGAATAATACAGAACCAAAAATGTTTTAATTCCAGCTACCATCCCCTTCTACTTAATGATCGTTTTGCTTGATTTATTCATTGCTTATTTATTTACTGTTTCTCCACTCCAAACCCACTCTTTTCTATTCTGCTCTGTGCTGAATAGAGACTATTCAGACTCTATTTCCCAGACTTTCTTGCCCACTGACTTCCTACTATATTGTTACTAGAGACACAAAAAAGAGGTGAAAAGTAAAAGAAAAGGAGAAAAGCATTCCTTCTACTTTTCCAGTTCTGGTCAGTATTGCCAGCAGCAACTTTGCTGGTCCAGCCCTCAGCTTTTTTCAGAACTCCCACCACCAACCTGGCAGTCTCTCTCACAGCAACTAGCAGCCATCAGGGGTGCTCCCTCTGAGAAGTCCAAGTTGCAGCTTACTACAAATGGAGAAATTAATAAGAATGAAAATGGAAGGCCGGTTCCAAAATAAATATAATGCTACCCTGACACCTCGTGGATTCTGTCAGTATAGCAAGGACTCAAGCTTCAGTGAAATTCAGTGAAATTATACAAACACCAATGAACAAGGTATGTATGTATGTTTTGGGTATGGAGGGGGCATTAGTGGACAACTTCCTCTGTGGTCTATTGCCTGGTCAATTTTAAAAGATAGTCTATATTGAAAAGAATGTGCACTTCATTTGCTGGGTACACAGTAGTCCATGTGTACTAGATACTGCTTGTTAATTATATCATTCTAGTCTTCTCTGCTCTTATTTTCTGCATACTTGATCTTTTAATGTCTGAGAAAGATGTGTAAAATCTCTCAGTAGGCTGGATTAGTCCATTTCTCCCTGTAGTTCCATCAGTTTTGTTTTCTAAAGTTTGAGACTGTGCTGTTTCTGCATAAAGGTTAATGACTATTATCCATTCTTGGTGATCTGTAGAATTTTTTTTTCCCATAAGATATCATTCTTTAGCCCTTATACTTGAGAAGAAAGTGAGTACAGAAGCTGGCTTTTACTCAGAAAAGCAAACTCTAGTGCTCTTGGGATTCTTATTGAAAGCTGTGCAGGGACTAGAAGACGTCAAACAGAGGCCTAGAAAATCAAAAAGAAACCTTTCAAATCACACAGGAAAAAAATCACCAAAGAGATTCAATTCATGAGGGAAAAATATTAGAGAATTGGAGGATAAATCCAAAAAATCTAATATGCAAACAGATGTTCCAGGAATAAAAAAAAAAAAAGAAAAAGAAAAAGAAACAAATGGAATGGGTTATAAATAAAGAAATAATAGAATTTTTCCCAGAGCTAGAGAAAGACCTCAAAAAGTTCCAGGAAGTGTCACCAGCTATCATCCAAAAGATCCTAATGTTTCTCAATACTAAAATATGTCACAAGCTATGCTTGTTTACAGGAACTGAAAAAGGATTCCCAACAGAAAAGACCAAGATGCCGAGTGCAAAGACCAAGACAGCAATGGGACATCGTGTACAAAAAGGACTGTGCGCAAAAGGGCCAAGTGCAACAGAGGGACAACTGTGCACACCTAAAAGAATTCAATCGCTCCACGCCACAGCCTAAAAATACAAAAGGCTCGTATTTGTACCAGTCGGGGAGGAGTTGCCACAAGAGCTCACCCTTCTCCAGTCCTTGATTAAAGAATAAAGTATCTGCTCTGCTTTACCAAACTCAGTCTTGTTCTATTAGCGTAATCGGCACTGGGCGGAAGGACCTTGGTTTGGGTCTCTGGCCCCTAAAAGAATTGGTAACAGAGGACTGATTAAACTACATATACATACATATATATATACACACATACAAATATATACATATATATGTGTATATATACAGCCAAAGTACATTCTAGAAACTGAAACTTAAACAATAAAGTGAAACCTTACAAGCATTCAGACAGAAGAAACAAGTTGCCTATTAATGAGATTGGCAATGAACATCTCCTCTGCAACATTAGAAGATAGACTGGCATCCACATAGAGAAAAGACCTGTATTCCAACTATGCCATGTTGGCCATAGACTCAAGGATAAGCAAGGATTCAGAAAATAGATCTAATTTAAGGAAAGACTCAAGGAAAGATTTCCAACAACAAATGAATGTGAACAGAACACTCAAGATAAGGGCCTATGAAGAAGAGATGAAAAGAGCAGTAAGCAGTAAAATTTCCAATGTAACCGTATTTAAGTTTAAATTAATAATGATAAACTGGGGATATGGAAAATACGTAAAAACAGGAAACATTGGAATAGAAGAGACATAATGCCAGAAACAGTCTAATGTGCTCAGCCATTCCTTGGAGCAGGTGGTTGAGATAGGAAAGAAGTAAAAACATTCAAAGGTCAGAAGAGACTAGGAGGAGAGCAGGGATGAAAAGTTATTCCAAAGGTCTTATCTTTTGGGGGAGGGGCAGTGAGGAAACTGAGCATTCTGGTGACAGAAATATTGGATATAGTGTTTTCTACTAATAAAAGAAAAATAGATGTCTAATTATAAGTGCAGAAAATTAAGAAGTATGATGAAACTTAAAATTTAATAAGGAGATAAAACAGTAAACAACCAAGTAAAAATAAATGTAAAAGTACTATGGAAAGAATCTCAAGAACATTGGCCAGGGCATAATACTCCTATGAATTCTCTCATGTAAAGACACAGATTCAATTGAAATGAAACTCAATTACAGGCTGTTTAAAAACAAACAAACAAACAAAAAACAGGAGTTTGATTACTTTAGATATCTCATATAAGTGAAATCATAGCAATTTATTTTTTGTGCTTGGTTTATTTCACTTAGCATAATGTCCTTGAGGTTCATCTGTGTATAGCATATGAGAAGTTTTCCTTCTTTAAGGCTACATATTATTCCATTGTATGTATATGTCACACTTTTTTGTATCCATTTTTCCATAGATGGACATTTGGGTTGCTTCGAAACGTTGGCTATTGTAAATAATGATGCAATGAACATGGGTGTGCAAATTCCTCTACCAGATTCAGTTTTCAATTCCTTTGGATTTACCCAAAAGAGACATTGCTAAACTATATGGTAGTTGTATTTTCAATTTTTTGAGGGATCTCCATACTGTTTTCCATAGTGGCTACATCATTTTATGATCCCAGCAACAGTGGTACAAGTGTTCTAATTTCTCCACACCATGGCCAGCATTTGTTATTTTCAGCCTTTTCTTTTTTTTTTTTTTTTTGATAATGGCCATCATAATGGGCATGAGGTATTATCCCACTGTGGTGTTGATTTGCATTTCCCCGATGATCAAAGATGTTGAGCATCTTTCATGTGCTTATTAGAAATTTGTACATTTTCTTTGGAGGAATGTCTATTCAAGTCCTCAGCCTAATTTTAACTGGGTTATTTGTTTTTGTTGTTGTCGTTAGTGAGTTATAGTTCTTTATATATTCTGGATATTAACCCTTTATCCAATATAGGGTTTGCAAATATTCTCTCCCAATCTATGGGTTGCCTTTTCACTCTGTTGATTGTCATGCTCATTCTTAAACCAATCACTAGCGGGATGGGATTACTAGTTTTGGAAAACCAACCAACACCTGGGGTGTAATGGTTATTGGAGAATCCATCACTTAGGCAACAACTGTCAGGACACCTGCTTCAATTTTGGGTTTCATCTCAATTTCAACTAGAGAAAAGAGTTTATTAAAGATAATTATTAAAAGTAATTATCTCAAATAGATATATGTATACAGCCACAAGTGTAAATGAGGACACTGGATAGAGCCCCAGGTGACCTGGGTTCTTTTTAGGACTCTAAGAAATTGCTAGCAGCATGACCTTGTCAAATCTCTTAAACTTTTAAAACTTTATCTGTAAAACCAAAGTGCAGTTTCATGATTCCAAACTAAATCATTATTTTTTAAGATATTTATAAGCCTTTCAAAAGTGTGGCATCATATTACTGGGTAGGTAGGTGTGGTCAGGAATGAATGCGTGTGGATATAGGTTTGTGAGGGTATGTGTGGGCAAGGATGTGTGTGCATGTGTGTGTGTCTGTGTGTCTGTGTGTGTTTATAAGTAAAGGAGTGATAGAGCAAAGTGAAGAGGAGACGAAGGACAGGATGAATCTCCATCAAAAACACCTCTCCATTTTACTGATTTATATTTTATATGTGTAAGATATAAGCCCTTTATTAAAGATGTTGCCATTTGCCTTTTAATTTTGTTAATGGTAGGGTTTTGTTCATGTGACAATGCTTATTTATTTGTTTTAATTAACGGGGCTCTACTGTAACTGTTCACTAAAAAATATTACAATATACACATAAGGAAAATTTAAGGAAAAAAAGCCCATAAACTCAACACCCAGGGATAACCACATTTACAACTCAGTCTACAATCCAGATCTATAGAGGGAGAGATTGCTCATGACGTCATTGAACATCATTACACACCTCTCTATTTATAGCTCTAAATACCCTCATATCCTATTGATAGTATAAACTGGCTATATAAATCCTGTGAGGCAATTTACAGTAACTATCAGTAATTTCAAAAACCTCGCCCCACTTAGTCTAGTTTTAAGAATATGTCTAAGAAAACAGTCCAGAATGTAAGCAAAATTTTAACTATGATATTATTTCAGCATTGCGTTTAATAATAAAAATTTGCAAATGAATAATATGGCAATGATCGGTTAAAGTGTAGAATGATCATACTACACTTGAAACTCTGTGGTCATCAAAAATGGTGTTGAATTAGAACAGCTAATAAAAAGATGTTCACTCAATATGTTAGGTTAAAAAGCAAGTTACAAAAAAGTGTACATAGGATGATCCTATTTTTAAATGTACAAAACAGCCTGGAAAGAAACACCAAAACATTTATAAGGATTTTCTCTGGGTAGTAGGTGATTTTTCTTTCTTCTTTTCATTTATATTTTACAAATTTTAATAAACATGTATTATTTTATTTTTAAAACCTACCACATATCCTACTATTAAAGATTAATTTCAGGTAAAAAAAAAAGTTCCATTGCAAAATGCTAGCATTTTGCTTTGTTTATGTTTTAATCAAATTACTTTCTACAGTTAGTTATAAGAGGTCTTCCACATCTGATGGACAGGAGTTTAAATGGGGCATAATGATGATTTTAAAGCTTAGAGACTCTTCAAAGAAGGCTGAACTGTGAAGCAGGGACTTTGAACATTCACAGAGCACAAGAGGGAAAATTAAGGGCCTGATAGCTGCTTCCAGAACCTGGAAGATAAGAACAGAAAGGAGCATTTGAGTGTCCTGAAGAAAAACTTTTGAAGTTTTATCTAGATGTGTTTAAAATCCCATTACAATCTACCTTTGGTTTTCCAGTCAACATTAAGACCATGGCCTGAGCCCAGATAGAGCTCTCTCAATCTTTGAGTTCAAAGGACACCCTCCTGCCCTTTAGGCTACAGCTAGTGGTGTGCTGGTAAATTTTTAACAAAGTTCTCTATGAAGGAAAAAAAACTTTACATGTACATATATATACACACGAGATCATTATAAATTTTACTGATATAAAGTATGTGTAGCACACAATCTATAAATAATAACAAAATATACAATACTTTTTATTATCAATTTCGCATAGCCAATTGAGTCTCACAGAATGCTTTTATTGATTTTTGCCAAACTTTTCTATCCATAGCCAACCTATGGCTGGAATTTGACCACGATTTGACAAATGGAGTTGTATACCAATCCACTAACATTTTCCCAATAAGTTTATTGCCAAATCTGCTATGTGATTTACTGTTAAATACTGCTCATCCTCAAAAGTATTTTCAATAGACTGAAACTTATTTCATTTTCAGGACAACTGATTGCAATGTTTTCTTTTCAGCTATTTGTGTAATTGCAGGGATTGGAACATTGTTTATTCTATATTATTATGTACAGTCCTGAAAATCATTCGAATCAACTTCATGTTTTTAAATTAAACTTAACACAATATTTTTTCATAGCTGGTTATGGTGAAATTAATTCTACAAAAGGCTAGTAAATTGTTCTAATGAACCAAAATAATTTAAAATGCTGGAACAATGTTTCCTCAACAGTCTGTGCAATTCACAATGTAATAGCTGTAAACACAACATGCTTTTAACTTTGACCTGTTATTAATATTTCCTCCAACATGTCAGCTCCATGTCAAGTAGACAAGCAACAAAACAATAAATCAATCTCTTATTTATAAGTACAAGTTGATTTCCATCGTGTGAATATTCCTACCATGGCCAATTGCGAGCTACTAAAATGACGTGACTGGGTCTGGAGTTGGGAATTAATGTCTGAGCAGTAAGTACTCCATTACACAGTATCAGTGCAGAAAAATAATTAAGAAATGATGCATATTGAGTATTTATTATCTTTGTTTTCAGTAAGTTAAAAAATTTAATTTATAATATTGATAGTGTTTAACAATGGGCTAGCAAAATTCCTGAAAATTGGCTCTTAATAGCCAGCTCCACTGGCACAGAGCACAGATCTGTAAATCTTCAGAAGTTTCTGATAGAGGCAATAATTCCAAAGGAATGTCAAATATTGAGATGTGTATATGTTTAATACTGTTGCTATTGGCTCCTGGTTGCCTTACCTAAGGTAATTCTTTCTAACGTTGAAACACACCTATTTCAGAGAAGGCCTCTGGAGCCTATGGGAAAGCTGCCTACACTGTTGAATGTGTTTATAGTTGGTTACTGTTTGCCAAGGATCAAGAGGGCAATGTGATTAATCTGCTACTATAGTTTATACTTCTTGATTCTTCTGCTTGGCCACCCTGCAAGGGCACACTCCTCTAAGAATCAATAGCTTCTGCTTCCAAGATCTCACATTAAGATGCAGGTAAATAAAAGATATATATGTAATGTTAAACAGTTCTATAACAACTCAAATATTCTAAATCTACTGTTAAAAAATAAGAAAGTTTTTAATCTGTGCAATTCTATTAACTCATTTTTCAGGCTGAGAATATCTGTCAAATTTATTTTTTTATAAAATAGCTGAATGCTCTGTGAGGGGCAAAAATTTAAGAATGAACTGTAGAAATAAATATGGTAAAGGAAATTATTTAGAAATTAAAGAATATTGTAAAGAAAATTATTTTTAAATAGAAAATTGTGTTCTCAATCATGAGATTTTAAAGAGTATACAGAAATGATGACTGAATTTCCCCATTGAGACTCTTAGTATAAACTCATAGAATATTAAGCTCTCTACATAGCTTCAGCTTCCTAGAGAATTTAGTGCCCCTAAATTTCTCTCATCT
This sequence comes from Pteropus alecto, assembly GCF_000325575.1. Lineage (NCBI taxonomy): Eukaryota > Metazoa > Chordata > Mammalia > Chiroptera > Pteropodidae > Pteropus > Pteropus alecto. The sequence goes on from NW_006494610.1 coordinate 2,632,191, forward strand.
GCCAAGAGAAAAGTTTTCCTTTTTTTCCTGTTGCTCTGAGAAAAATGGATCAAATTTAAAGTTACTCCTCTTATTTTAATAAAATGTCCACAATACAAAGTCTTCATAAAACAGTAATTCTAAAGCATGTAATATAATTGAAGATAAAATATCTAAAGCTCTTCTGATATGTTTTAGACTGAGGTAGTTAGATTGATTCTCCCATAAAGAGTCTGAGATACTTGATAAACCATTGCTTTTCAGTGCATAATAAACTAAGTTTGAATACAACATTAAAATACAGCATAACTGATCCTTTGCTTACCACAATAGTAATATCACAATTTGTATTTTCTCAAACAAAATAGTGAAATGAAAATCAACCCAGATTCCTTTCTCAGCTTTGCCACCGACTTCCCACTATATGAAAACAGGCAAGTAACTTCCTGAAAAAAATTATATAAAGTAAAAGACACCTTCCTGTTAATTAAGAAATCCCCAAATTCCCAATTTACAAATAACTGACATGTATAAGCTTCAAACAAGTTTGGCTTTCTGGAAACAGCTATTCTCCCTGGTGTCTAGGAGTCAAAAAATAGTCATTTTTCCTTCCTCAGAGCTCTAGTTTAAAATTTTTCTGCTGTTTTTCTTCCTCCCCAATGTCACCCCCCAACACACATCATATTCATAGAACTGATAGAGACTATATCCCTTTCTCTCCCCACCAATTCTGGCTTTTTACTTCACCTCTGGTTCTGGGTAGACTTTGTGACATTAGGACTGGCAGGACAAAGGGACTGAAATGAGAGTAGGCAGAAAACAAGCCTAAGTGAGTCATCCCTACCTCGCTCTGTCCTGGATCCAGGATTGGTTGTCGTCAGACAAACACCGAGGGCTTTGAAGAGCCTCTGAAGGCCTGCATAGGAACCAGTCATTAAGTGACTTTTACAGGAGAATACACCCTAGGTTGCAAACAACCAGCTTCCATAATCCAGCCTCTGTTAGAGTTGGGGATACCTTGTAACACACTACTAGTCCGGTGCCCTTATTAACAGGCATCCTCAGGCAAGGCTGATGCTGAGCACAGGTGATGTTCTACCTGGGAACACAGCTCCCAATATCCAGTATTTCCCAAACATGGCAATGGCTACAAGTATGAGTCGCAGAGACCCGACAATCAGTGTGAGCCTCAGGGAGGGCTGATTAGAGACAGTTCCTAATTACAGGGTTCATTTTTCCACGTCCCTTTGCCTATGAATATTTATACCCTGTTTGTCAAAAAAGTAATTGCCTATCCTAAAACCAACCATTATAATGAGTAATAATAGAGCTAAGGAAGTGTTCATTATTTTAAACAATTATTTAAATGTAGTATTCTGATTTCTGAAAAACATTCTATGAGAAATAGGAGGGAAATCTCCCAAGTTCTGATCCAATGGAATTGCAGAACCATAGAAGAAAGAGTCTTGAGAGAACAGTGTGAATATGAGAAAAGATTTTAAGTCAGAAAATGAGTACTTAGTGGGATATTACTGCTGTTAGCCTGGTGACTTAGAACAAGTCAGAAGGCCTCAGCTTCTTTATTTTACAAAGCGGGCATAATCTTAGTGGTATGGCTGTGACTGGGGTAAAGTTAAGAGAAGACTATTGGAAAACACTGTGTAGCCTACAGAGCATTATTTCATCCAGTCCTTTACTGAAAGTGTAACCCTGCCCTTCAGCATCCCTTATAGCCTTTGCTTCATCACCTCCAGTGATGGGGAGTTCATCCCTAATTGGCCATTTTCAACAGCTCTAATTGCTACAAAATTACATATATATTATATATAAACTACACATACATAGATCATATATACTTACATGTACATGCATACACACACTTGCACACACACACACACACACATACACACATCCTCCAAAATCTGCTTCCTGGTTAATCTTGATCCTTCCTCCTGGCTAAGAGCTTCACTAAGAAAAGAAGGAGATCAATAAGAACCTGTTTCATAGCCAAAAGGCTATTTAAATTTCAATTAAATTAATTTTTATTAAATTTATTAGAGCGGCATTGGTTAATAAAATCAAATAGGTTTCAAATGTACGATTCTGTAAAACATCATCTGTATATCACATTGTGTGTTCACTACCCAAAGTTAAACCTCCTTTCGTCACTATATATTTGATCCCCCTTTACTTTTACCTACCTCTCCCCCACCCCCTTATTATCTGAGTCCGTGAGTCTCTGTCTTGTTTGTTTGTTGCTTTCAGTTTTATATCCCACATGAGTGAAATCATATGGTTCTCAACTTTTTCTGACTTATTTCACTTAGCATGATAATTTCAAGACCTACCCATGTTATCGCAAATGACAGTATTTCATCTCTTCTTATGACTAATATTTTAAAAAATCAACTGGAAAGGAAAAAATTTTTCAATTAAATTAATTTTTTAGTTCCTCATTTCGCCTGCTTATAGACACATGTTATTAGTAACTACTGTATTGGATGGCGCAGATATAGACAATTTCCAGTATGATAGAAAGTTCTATTGGCCAGCTGTGGTTCATGATTTATTATTACCTACAATGTGCCAGGAATCCATTAAATACTTTACATGCAATTAGATTAGAGTAATATACAAATTAGAATTAAAAGAAAGTTGAGACTTCAATCTGGAAAGTGTCATTGCTCATTTCTTCCTGAGATGTTAGACCTGTAATTAATTCACCTGCAGGAAATGGTGAAACAGAGGCAGTTACTTAGCTAGATTATTTCTTTCACCACTCTTCTGAATGAGGAAGTTCAGTCTAGATACTACACATTGTACTTCATGTTAACTTTTCTCCAGGGACAAAGAAAGAGTCCACACTGCCTTTTGTCTTGAAAACATAAGTAGAGATGGATTGAGGAGTATATACCACAAAAGAACACTATCCTCACTGAGAGTCATATTCAGATAATGCCACCACCTTGATTGGAAGAGTGAAATATTTACATCAGGCTAGGTCAGCCCTTCAAGAGTTCGAGCCACTCAGTTGCCTTCTCCCAGGCTCAGTTTCTTCATCTTCTTCATAAAACAACAAGATTGAGAAAGGGGATCGCAAAGGTTCCTGTGATCCCAATGACTTCTCCAAATGACTAGGATCCATATCTTATCTCTAAACCTCCTATAGCTTTTTCCCTAACTCACGATGCTGCCACAATCCTCAATCACTGTGGTATGGCTGTGTAACCCCTGCAGTCTTTTACTAGGACTTAGTAAATTGTTAGGACATATAACACAGTATTCTAGCTCCCAGAATGTCCATATCAGTCAGGAATCCCTCTTCTGACTAGTGTATACGCCTTGGGGGTTCTGTTGCTGGGTTTCTTTAAATGGCTTGAGGAATGCAGTGTCCATACCTAGGATTCTGTGACTTGAAGGTGTAAGAATGAGTTTTTATTCCACTGGAGTTTTTATTTGGTTAAAAATTAAAATAGACAGAATGAGTGGGTTCTATTCTTCTAGGTTATATTTAGGAATGAAGGAAATATGTATCACTCTTGGAAGATTTGTGTGGTCTTGCTCGAGGCTGACACCTATGACCTTTGGAGAGTTTTTCTATCTCTAGGATTCTTTTGCTGCAGCCCCTCCTCTGCCCTAATTCCTCAAGAAGCAGTATAATGAAGAAAGAAACATGAGCTTGGTTTATTATATTTGTAGTTTGTTTATATTTTAAAACACTCATACTTTAGAGTTAGGTAAATCAGGGGTTGAAGACCTGGTGTGTCACCTTGGGGAAGTTACTTAAGCCTTGGTTTCCTCCTCTATAAAATGTGAGTAATTGTATCTCCTTTTGAAAGTGATGTTTTTTCAGTGCAATACCATAAGGAAGTATCTACAACACTGAGCACATACCAAGAACTTTGTAAAGTTCCTAATTTCTCTTAGTCTCCACCTTCACCCCTTCTATTGGAATGAACATCAAAACCATAAAAGTAAATTGCCTGTATTCACCTCTGTTTTTGTAAAGTTATTATTCCTGAATTTTTAGGTTTGACAGTACTCAGCCTATGAATAAAGAAATCCATGTTACATGGATAAACATTTAAAAGCTAGCTTTGCAGCCAGCTTTGTCATTGTGCATGTCCTCTGGCTATTACTACATAGGGCAAGACCCACAAGTCAGGTTTCAGAGTTATTTTGGCCATTTTACTGGACAACGGTGAAGACTCTGAAGAAGTCTGAAGATTCTATACATAGGATCCTATCCTGGGGAGGTCAAAATTCCTTAGCGTGACTCAGAAGCTTGGAGGGGTTTCTAGCATTGGTTGGCAAACTGCTACTCTAGGGCCAAATCTGTCCCACTTCCTGTTTCGTACATCAGGAAGCTAAGAATAATATCAATGTATTTTAATTGTTGAAAATAATGTTTCATCACATATGTTAACTATATGAAATTCAAATTTCAGTGTCCATAAATAAAGTTGTATTGAGATAGAGCCACACCCATCATTTGTGTATTGTCTAGGGATGCTTGCACACTACAATGGCCGAATTGAATGGTTGCTATAGAGACTATCCATACCACAAAGCCTAATCTATTTACTATCTGGCTCTTTACAAAGTTTCCTGCTCCCTGGTGTAGAGCACAGACTCTAGAGCCAGACAGCCTAGCAGCATAGGTCAGCTCTGTGTTGCTTCCACTTGGGTAAGTTCTCTCAGCTCCTGTTTCCCCAACCATATAATGAGGATGATAATAGTATCTGTCTCATAGGGTTTTATGAGGATTAAGCAAATATGTAAATTTGTGCTTAGAAGAGGGTCTGGTACATATTAAGTACTATTTATGTGTCTGTTGTTATTGTTAGTTGCCACAATTTTTTCTATAAACTAAAGAAGCAGCAGCTTACCAATTTGTTGGCAATAACTGTAAGAATTTCATTTGCAGCACTCTATTAATTCTTTAGCAGTGGGGGCAGTAGGAAGATGTCTAAAGTCAACTGAAATGACAATTAGCTTAGTTGCTTATCCACAAAGCTAATTCTGCATTATTTATATGCCATATACTTCTTTCAAATTTGAGTCTTGAAAGAACTTACATTCAACTTTGAGGTCAGCCTTCACTATCTATTGCTTATAGTTGGTTACCTCTTTCTGAAGAAATAAACTTCAAAACAGAGGCCAAGGAACAGAATAGAGAGCTCACAAATAAATTCACACATATACAATCAACTGATCTTCAACCAGAGTGTCAAAAACACACAATGAAGAAAGGAGGGTCTCTTAACAAATGATGCTGAGAAAATCGGATATCCATATGCAGAAGAATGAAATTGCACCCTTATCTTACACATTATGCAAAAATCAACTCAAAATGAATTCAAGACTTAAAACGTAAGACCTAAAACTATAAAACTCCTAAAAGAAAACAAAGGGGAAAAAGCTTCAAGACATTGGCCTTGTCAATGGTTTCATGGCTATGACACCTAAAGCACAGATTAAAAAAAAAAAAAGTAAACAAGTGGGACTACAGCAATCTAAAAAGCTTCTGCGCAGCAAACAACAGAATGAAAAGGCAACCTATGGAATGGTAGAAAATATTTGCAAACCATATATCTGATAAGGAGTTAGTCTCCAAAGTCTATAAGGAACACCTGCAACTTAACAGGGGGAAAAAAAACAAATAATCTCTTTAAAAAATGGCTAAGGACTTAAATAGATGTTTCTCCAAAGAAGACATACAATATTAAAAAGGGCTCAAAATCACTAATTATCAAGGAAATGCAAATCAAAGCCAAATTGAGATATCACCTAACACCTGCCAGAATGATTATTAAAAAAAAAAAAAAATAGACTGTAAGTGTTCACAAGTACGTGGAGAAACTGGAACTCTTGCACACTGTTGGTGGGAATGTGAAATGATGCAGCCACTATGAAAAACAGTATGGAGTTTCCTTAAAAATTGAAAATATGTTTCAGCAATCCTACTTCTGGATATATATCCAAAAGAATTTAAAAACAAGGCCTCAAAGAGATATTTGCACACCCATGTTCACTGCAGCATCATTCATAATAACCAAGATGTGGAAGCAACTCAAATGTCCACCATTAGATGAATGAATTTTAAAATGTGGCATAAACATACAATGGAATGTTTGTTTCACAACACACAAACATAAAAAAAGGAAATCCTATCATATGCTATAACATGGATAAACTTCAAGGACATTATGCTAAGTGAAATAAGCCAATGATAAAGACAAATACTGCATGATTCCACTTTTATGAGGATCTGAAGTAGTCAAATTTATAGAAACAGAAAATAGAAAGTGGCTGGACTTAGGAGGAAATGGAGAATTGTTCAATGGGTATGAGTTTCAGTCATGCAAGATAAAGGTTCTAAAGATCTGCTATACAACACTATGCATATAGTTAACAATACTGTACACTTAAAAATTTGTTAAGAGGGTATACTTCATGCTGTGTTCTTACCACAAAAAAGGAAAAAAAAAACCACAGAGGCCAAAGGAGTCATAAAATGTCTAATCTACCTCGATCATTGCTATGGCACTTGAAAACAGTAGTCTACTTTCTGAACCAAATAAAAAATAGGTAACACACAGTTTATTTGATATGAGACAACAGGGACTATTAGAATTTTTTTCAGGACTTTCATTTTTGGAATTCGGGTACCCAAAAAGAGGACTTGGAGGGAAGTTATATATAAGAGAAAAACAACGACCCTAGTAAAAACGCCACCCAGGAATTTGGAATGGAACACCGTCCACCATGGCAAACAAGCACAGTACCAGTCAGCAGATGCTCCAATGTTTGTTCAACGTTGATGACTCTAAATTTTTCTATGCAGCCTCCACAGCAAATACTGTGAATTTTGCTCACTAATGCATTTCTAAAAACGTTAAAATTCACAAAAACATTCTGCGTGATTGAAATTACACGAATCGAAATCCAACAAGAAGTCTTACATCTGAATAGCTTCAGACTGCTCAAGTGGGTGAAAAAGAAAAACTTGTGAAACAAAGAAAACCACTTTCTGAATCACCTAAGTGAAATTCCAACCTCTCACCTTCTTGAATATTTACCAGCACGCTTTGCTTGCTCTAAACCTTTCTAGTGTAAAAGGAAGAAGAGTCATTTTGGAGGGTTTATTTTCCTCATCCAGATACTAATTCAAACAACTCATTTTCTAAGAACGACCTGGACAGAGCTGCCCTGCCCAGTAAATTCCCTCGGTCCCCTCCAGGCCTTATCCAGATACGCCCAGCTTAACCAGGAAATGGCAACGCCCCCTACAAAGGAAACATGCAACTTGTTCAGTGAAATGTGCAACCGCAACCCACCCGCTGCCTTGCACACAATTTCCGAAGTTTATTCCTGTTTTCCAAGGGCGCTTTCATATTTTGACCTTTTGACGCTTCCTTCACCCATAGGCAGCTAAGAGGGGCCCTAATGCACTTAGCCACTCCCCCGGTCGGCCCTGTCCAATAAAGTTGTTTAAAATAAAAAAAGTCAGAAAACAGCCAAGTAGAAAGAAAAAAGGAATTCCCGGGGCCATTGATGTTGGATTGTGCCATTCGTTCCGAAGGGTGGGACGTCCCAGGTGTGAATAAATTCTCAGGTCTTAAGTCGCTTACCGGACTTTCGATGATGCACGGTCTCAGCAGAGAAAACATAAAGAAAGGGCTGGGCGCAGGCGGGGGCCGCGGCTGGGGCGGAGACGGGTGC
>NW_006494610.1:2639960-2645076 GCF_000325575.1 Pteropus alecto
GCGCGCAGGGCGGCGGCGCACTCTGCACCATGGCGTACCCCGGACACCCTGGTGCCGGTGGCGGGTACTACCCAGGTGGGGTAAGTGCTGCCTTCGCTGACCCCCAGCTGGGGCGCGACCCTTGGACACCGCGGACGCCGAGAGACTACACTTGGCGACTCCGCTGGGTTGCTCCCCAGGCGCCTCCTGTCCCCACCTTCTCCCTGTGGCTGCCTCGCCCCAGGCCCCAGCCATTCAGCCTTTCTCTGGCTCCCTCCTTCTCTCTGTCCCTTCTGTCTCCCCACGGGTGGCTGCGCGGGGTCCAGGTGCGGGTGGATTGCGACCCTAGAAGCCCACCCTGTGACTCCCGGATACGCGGCATGAGAGCGTACAAATTGGGTGTTGGCTTCCCTTCGGTGTTTCCCATTACAGCAAGAGCCATTTTAATCTAGAATGGTCCCAGAGATCCACCTCTCCCTTTAAAAGAAAAGGAAAAAAAGGTCAGGGAGAGACCGCCAGAGTAAAAGTCCCCCGGGAAGAAGGACCCCCCCTTGCCCAGCGTCTGGGATGCGCGTTGTCGTGGGAACTGTTTCCAGGAAGAATATTCCCTCGCGGCAGAGTAGCCAGGCGGAAACACCCTTTACCCACCCTGACTACACCTGTCTCAAAACTTTTGAAAATACCATAAACGCTATAAAAAAATTTAAGCCCTACTCTTAAATTGCTTGCCTAGGTTGCGTTTAGCTCAGTAACCTGGGTTTTTTAAGCTGCTTCACATACGCAGCTGTCAATGTCAAGACAATTCATTTTGGTCCAAGCCGCCAATTTTTAAATTTGTAGTGGGAATGGAAGGAAGGGATGATGTGATTGCAGTTAGAGTGTGCGTGGTGGTGGGGAGGTAAATGAAATGAAGGTCAGGCAATTGTCTGGCTTTGCACAATGACACTCAGTGACGAAAGAAGAAAACTTGGTTCAGTGGAATGATGCTGAATTTGTGCTTCCTATTTTACAGTATGGAGGGGCTCCCGGAGGGCCTGCGTTTCCCGGACAAACTCAGGATCCGCTGTATGGTTACTTTGCTGCAGTAGCTGGACAGGTTAGCTTTTCCCTTTAATATTAAAGAATGGTCAGAGTCTATATTTCTATTGGCCTTTGTTAAAGTGGCACAGAAAAACGACCTTTCCTCTGGAAAATAATCCCTTCTGCAAAAGAAAAAGAAGGAAATTTATAGTCAGTTATTTATTTCTGAATATTCAGAGCAAATTAGGACAAAGTGTTGCTGGTGTTTATGTTACTTAAATTCAGAATTAAACTTGTGATTGAATTAGGGTCATAATGGACAGAATATTAATATGCTTTAAGGTCTTTGAGGTAGAAAGATGTCTTCAGAACTGTGAATTGTCAAGGTCTAGGGTGGTTTCCAGAGGAAATTCCATATCTGGTAAACATAAACCCCTGTTCATACAACTTAAAGGCATGTGCTGGTAATTCCGTAGCCAGATTCTAATGGACACTTTCTTTGGGTTGAATTTGACTGTTAATCAGTCACCCCTTAGGAAATAGATGTTTATGGTAAAAACCCACCAGCTTCAAAATAAAGTTACTACGCTCTTCTTACTATCAAGAAGTTAATCTTGTGAACAGTTTCACTTTGATGCAGATGCTGTTACTAGGTCAGCTCTTCTGTGTCCTTATTAGATTTTGTGGCCTGTTGTCTCAAAGAGAGGATTAAGGACTGCTACCCAAGACCTTTCAGTTCTCTACGTTCTGAGTTGTATGACACGTGCAGGTGTACATTGAGGGAGGGCACGTCCCTAGCTCACAAAGTCACTATATATGGTAAATATGCTGTTGATATAAACTCTGATGTGTCCAAAGGGAATGTTTGCTCATATGGATTCAACTTAGCTTTGTTTTGATCAAAAGCTAGAAGTAACACAATCTCAATGTGAAAATGCTACAGAATGTTTTGGGATAAAAACCGAAGACCACATTTTAGAATAGCACTCTAAGAAATACAGTTTGAGAAATTGAGTGGAAAATTGAGTCTAAAACTGAAAGAGCTTCCCTTGAAGTATCTGCTTAATCTGTTAATGATCTGTATCTTTGAAACCACAAGATACAGCAAAGCTCAAGACTCATTCTTAGATTGCTTGTGCCTCCAGCCCTGTAAGTGACCCCAGCTGCTTAGCTTTCAGCAGCCCTGGCCCATATCAGCATATCCATCATCTTTCAAATTGTTGATCCTGCTCTTTATTTCTAACTTATAATACCCTTAGACTTAAGGATTTAGATATTTCATTTTAAAATCTCTAAACATAACATGTATCTAGTTCTGACTTAGAATAGGCATTGGGAACCTCTGTTTTCCATATATATAGTGGTCTGAAAAAACTATTCACCACATCATAAGCAAAGGTGATCACAAAGGTCTATCTCTGTTTGAACCAAGCTTTTTATTTACTGATATCAGTTGTGTACCCACCTCGTCCCTCCCACCCCCAAAAAGCTAGAAAGATTGTAAACAACTGTAAATTATTTTAAAATGTTTAACTTTGGCAATTTCTTAGTTCAGAGTAAGAGAAGACAAAGACAGAAATTATTTTTATTCATTAAAAAAATATGTATCCATGGAAGAAACTGAATTCACGTTCGTGTCTTCTTAAAAGAGGAACCTTATGCTTGAGAAAGTTTATGCCAAATTAATTCAGAAATTTAGAAGAAATGATGAAAAAATATTGGTAATACTAAAGTATAGGTGTAAGTAGCTTTCTGACTGTTAATTCTTATGATTATTTCAAAGTGTGTGAAATTGTCCACTTAGATATTAAGAAATATTTTTTGTTTATGGCCTCAATTATCCATTTGTGGAAGAGGATGTGACAATTTATCTTTCTTTCATTATGAAATTATTTTTGGAAGTAGGATGAGGAAAAAAAATGCCTATTTGGGGAAGGTATTCCTTTAAAAAAAAGTCATGCATGCTAATAATCATTTTCTTGGTTATTATGCTACCCTGAATACTGAAAATAAAAAAGGAACGAGAAAGTACAAGTTACTATTATGATTCCTCTTCCTTTTTTTTTTCCCAAAAGGATGGGCAAATAGATGCTGATGAATTGCAGAGATGCCTGACACAGTCGGGCATTGCTGGAGGATACAAACGTAAGTTGACAGTCCCAGAGTTTCTCTAGTACTCTTGAATTTTCTAGTTGAGCTGTTACTTGTGATTACAGATTTCACGGAAACTGAGCTTTTCTGATCCAGCAACATTTAGAATTTCAAAAACTAAATTCGGTTTATTATTTCAAAATGTGAATTTGAAAACAGTTCTTAATAAGTCATTCTTTTAGTGGGTTTCTTAGATTTGGGTTCCATGTGTCCGGAACCCTTCGAAGCAGAGATAGTTGCTGGGGCCTCCTTAACGTAGGATGAGTTAAGGTGCTGAGGTGAAACGTCCCGGTCAGGTATCATTAATGATAGGAATGTCAGTGAAAGAATGTCCAATCTATAGAAAAGTCTTCTAAGAGTTTATTTGAGCCAGAATTTTGAGGACATGCCCAGAAGCAAAATCTCAACAGATTGAGAAAATCTCCAGAGAACAGCAATTTTGCAGTCCTTTTATGTATTTTGAATCAAAGGAGAAAACGTAAGGAAGATACATGAAATCCATTGGTGGTAGATTAAGGGGGCGAGAGAAAGCAAAGCAGGGAGATCGCTAGGATTGGATAAAAGACAAAATGGAGAAAAACATACTTCTTTTACATTAGTGGGTATGGGATAGTTAATTAACATTTACAGGCCGTAGAGATGGTATGCAGGGAACAAGACAACGGTGAGGGGTTCTGTGGTCTCATGCACTAATCTTATGCTCTGGTGCCTATGGTTGTGCCTTGGAGGAGTCTGGGAAGAAAATTACTCTGACATTTCAAAGATATGCTATTCTAGATGCATAATAACAATGGACAGGGCTCACATAAGGTAAAGATTGACCTTTACTAAGGAAGATACAGCCTTGGGACAGGACTATCCGCCATGGCCTGTCTGGTTAGGAATTTATGATGAGACCGTTCTGGAGTGGTTACTTTTGGTCACTGAGCTTGTCAGGCTTGCCATGTGGCCCTTCAATAGCTTGTGAGGTTTATTAAATAGCCCCTTTTTCATTCACAATAACTAACGTTTACTGCTGTTTGCCAGGACCCTACTTTGTCCCGAGCCTGGTGGCACTTAGTGCTTTGAGTGGCTAGCCCTGTGCTCTTGGTCCTGAGTGTCCTGGCCCGCACTCCTAATTCTGAATGGCTAGTCCTGTCCCCCACCCCTAGACCTCAAGGAGCCAGTTCTGCACTCCTGATCTCTAAGCATCTGCTGGCAACATGAATGCTTGCCATGACATCCCCCAGGTCTTTCCTCTTTCCACAAAAGAGAATATTTGGGTTAAATAGGATAGGCCCTTCCTAATTTCTAAACTCTTTATTTACACTAGCCCCCCCACACACATACCCCTTAGTCCCTCACAGACTGGATCTGCTGCCTTGTAATTCAGCACCTACACCACCTTCCTGCCTTTTGAGCTCTCTGCCACGAGCTACAGATAGGGGACCAGTGAATAGATGCCGTATCCTGACAGGGCTTCTCATCTCTCTCCTTCCCTCCCTCCCTCCCTCCCTCCCTCCCTCTCTCCATCTCTCTCTCTCTTTCGGGTGTACTTACACAGGCATACATTATTACACTTACATTTCTGTCATTCAAAAAATCCCCCAATGGTCCTAATATTGATACGGTACATCAGTTTTAAAATTCTGCAACTTACAGCGGGAAATGATACGGGACATCTCTTGCAGTCAAATCAGATATTGACCAAACTGAATTAAAACGCTCAAACTAAAATTCACTTTTGAGGATTTATTGTGGCATTTTTTGACTGTCTGGCATAGTTACTAGCTCTCTTTTTAAACTAGCTCTCTTTTAAAACTCTGGTCTAAAAAAAGAAGCACTTTCTAGATAGGGGTTTTTTTTATTATTGTAGGCAGTACACTTAAATTGTTAATTGTTAACCTCAAGCAGTTGGGGCTAGTGAACAAAGAAGGTCTCAGAGCAGGGTTTACAAAAGTGAGCTATGTCACAACATACACTGTTT
>NW_006494610.1:2645088-2662478 GCF_000325575.1 Pteropus alecto
TACAAGAGGTGGTAGGTTTTAAAATCTGGCTAACAAAATGGGTTCTACATCCTTCGAGAGCAGTCCTTTTAAATTTCTTTTAAGAAAGCCACACTTAGCGACGGCCTTAGATCATTGAGCCAGAGAAGACATTTCCTGACTCATCAGGACCATGTAATTGAATTAATTTGCTTGCTGTCTGGTGGTGGAGGCTGTAATGAACCACAAAAGCAACATTTTTGAGAGATATCAGAGTGAGTTTTATAATACAGAAATTATACGTTAGCAGGTCTTTTAAACCGAGCTTTCAAACCAAAATAGCACAGATAAGGGTCAAGGGTAGATACTCCAGCCCAGTACATACAGGCATCTTCTTAACCAGTTTAAAAAGAAACTCATACCTAGAGGTGGAGTGGATGAGGGCAGTTGCTCTAGTCTGTGACAGTAACTCAGCTCTCTTTTCCTTCAGTGTAGTTGTTTCTCTGTGGCACAGTTGAGAGAAACAACTGGAGGTAGGGCTTTTCTCTAGGTCTGTTACATTGTGGATTTCTACTACAATAAAAGATGTTTGAGGCATTCTAGTAAAATGAACAAAAGAAAGTAAAATTGTAGCAAAGATTATTTTGAAATTATTTAAAATAGAATTAGCATCAAGCCGTTTCTGGGGGGAAAATACAAGTAAAATTAAGCAAGTATTTCCTTACCCACACTTATTAGACTTGAGCATTCTAGTTCTGTAGAACTGTCTGGAATGGTGAATTTGCTTTTTGTTCACTGCCAGTTTCATTCTCTCCCTTTTAAATTCTCACAAAAAAAAGACCAGATTTCTGTTCTTTCTGACACACAGTTCAAACCTGTCACTGTCCTCTAAAAAATCTGAGTAGTTCCTTGCTGCCTACAAAACAAAAGCTAAATAGCTTAGTGGGAATTTAAGATCCTCTATAATGTAGCCTCATTAAAAGGTATTTTCTCCCACTTCCTCTGCCTGCCCTGGACTTTCCTGTTTCTCTGCTTAAGCTGGTCCCTATCTCTGTTTGGCTCTCACCAAATGTCCCTCATCTTTCTGTCATTCAAGGCTGGGCTTAAAGGCTATTTCTATGAAGTCTTTTTCTTTCTCCTTTCTAGAAAGGAGCCTCTAACTCCTTAATCCCTCCTAGTACTTTCAGTGCCTCTATTATAGTTTACTGCTCTCTCCCTTGACTAGAGTTGTATGTGCATATGACTTACCTTTCCCCTAGACTGTCACTGAGGGCGGGACCCAGTTTCACATTTGTTATTTCCAGTGTTTTTGGTATCTGGATCCTTGCACATAATAAGTACGTAATAGGCATTTGTTGAGTAAATGGATATGGAAGATTTTCTAAAATGGACAAATCTTAGTCTTATATTCTTATTGGTGTTTTGACATAAGATTGATATTTGATAAGAGATTATACATTACTTGTACGTATCAGTTAAAATCAGATTTTATTTAAAAAACGTATCCTCTTTAGACTTTGAGAGGAGTACACAGCTTTCTGCAGAGGGATGAGAGAATGCAGTCTCATCTCTTCACTCACTTGTCCAACCAACACATTTTTTTTTTTAACACCTGTAGCACCTGGTATTCTGTAGTGGTCTCCCATCCAAGTACTAACCCAGCCCAACCCTGCTTAGCTTCTGAGATCAGACAAGATCAAGCACGTTCAGGGTGGCATGGCGGTAGACCCAACACGTTTTTAATGGACACCCACCATATGCTAGGTACGATGTGCCACCACAAACAGTGCCCGTAAGACATTGTGAAAGCACTAGGCTAAGTGAAGAATAGAGGCTGTGGGATCACCTAGGAGGGGCACATAACCCAGACAGAGGTGAGGAAGCTGAAACAGGCAAAGTTCCAGGCATGTACAAAAGACCCAGAGATGAGAGGGAGCATGATTCAGTCCAGGAACTGAGAAATTCTCGTAAAGATAGCATATGGGGGTTGAATGAAGAGTAGAAAACTAGCTGAACTTAGAAAATGTATGTGTGACCTTATGTGCCAATTAAGGTGTTCGGGCTTTATCCTGAGAGCAATGGAACACCGCTGCTGGGTTTTATATGGAGGACCATATACTACCCTAGCTGTAGGATAAAGACCAAATTGGGGGACACGAGTGTGGGGGACATAGGGAGTCAGGGATACCTGTTAGGTGGCCATTGGAGTCGTACAGCTGAGAAATGCCAGGGAAGTGACAGTGGGACTGCAAGTGTATGGATCCCAAAGCTGTCTAGACGGTGGTTGAATACCAGGGGAGAGGGAATTGATGCCGCCAGATTCCTGGCTCAGGTGACTAAGTGGATGGTGGTGCCATTCATAGAACCTAGGAGACAGGGAAGCTGTCTGCCACACAGCCCCTCAAAAACCTTGATAAGCCAAACATAATTGGCTGCATCCTGGTTGTCAATTGGCTGCATGTGGTTGTCAGGCCCTCTAGAGCAGTGGCTCTTAAACTTTAGCAGCCTCAGCATCACCTGGAAGGCTCGCTGAAACCAGATTGCTGGGCCCTGCAACTAGAATTTCTCATTCAGGAGGTCTGGGGTAAGACCTAAGAATTTGTTCTTGAACACGTTTCCTGATGATGCTGGTCTAGATTATACAAGCCGCTTTAATATAAATATATATCTCCTGGGGATCTTGTTAAAATGTACATTCTCATTTTGTTGGTGTGGAGTAAGGACTGGGATCTGCAGTTCTAACCAGTTCCCCAGTGATAGTAACATGGTTGGTCCAGGACTCACACTTTGTGTAGAACAGTGATCTTACCCTTGGCTGCCCACTAGAATCATCTGAGAAGCCTTAAAAACATACTGATTTCTGGATCCCATGCTCGGAGGTTCCAATTTAATTGTTCTTTGGTGATGGTGACTATTTTTAACAATACTTATTGTATAGTTGAAAGTTGCTAAGAGTAAATCTTAAGAGCTCTCACACACACAAAAAAGTAACTGTGAGATGATGGGTATGTTAACTATATTATTGTAATCATTTTGCAATATATACACAAATCATTACCTTGTACACCTTACACTTACATAATGTTGTATGTCAATTCTTTCTCAATAAAGCTGGAAAAAATAATAATAGTTGTTGTGTAGTGCATCCCAGGTATCAGGATCTTTTGAAGCTTTGGGGTGCTTCTCATAAGCACCCAAGATTGAGAACTGCTGGTCTAGACTAGAGTGACATCATACCTCTATACAGCTTAAAAGTCAGAATAAAAAGTTGACCAACACTTTCTCAAAAGGGTTGGAAAGTGTTGCGTCCTCTCACCTCAGAGATTTTTATTGTGGATCAGATGGAGATTGAAGAACCAAAATAGAAATAATCTCTAAGCTTTTATTTCAGGTTCCAGGATATGCCAAACACAGGAATCTGTTAAAAGTGGAAAACCTGTAGTTTATGCTGTTTGGAGACATTAAGTAATAACAGTTAACTCCATTGTGTTTTAAATTCAGTTTGGTTCGAGATAAAAATGAATCTAGTAAGAGCTATAGAAAATATCAGTTCTGTGTGCATCTTTATAAGCTTGCAGAATTTACACTGTTTTGCCCACATTACACTTGTTGCTTCTGCCTTGTAGCCTCAGTTTCTTTGTACTTCTATAATATCTCCTCAAAGTTACTTATTCCCATTAACATAATGTAAGATGCAAGGAATTCTTATTAATTTGCCAGTAGGCTGTTAGCCAATAAGTGTATTCTGTTGGTTGTCTAAGTATGGAAATGCCCTCCTAACACCTTCAAACTATAAGTAAATTGAAAGGGCTCTTGAACAGTGTCCATCACTGAGTTGTTCATTGGGTCTTACTCCAGGGAGCTCTCTTAACACAATTCTAGCGAATGTCTTTATCCGATTTCATATATAAGCTTACTGTATATGAAAAGAGGTCATAGGCTATTTGAGGTAGGTGGTACTATTCAGTGCCTGACAAAGGAGAAAGAACAACAACAACAAAAAGATTAGACAAAGAACTAGCAAACCAGCTATTTATAGTCAGTTATTAACAAAGTACCCCTACCTTTCTACTCACCATGGTGGATATAATACATTGTCGTTCATTATGGTGAACTGGACTCACTATATTACAGTTTCATAGGCAGAATTATGTAATATTTTTAAAAGACTATATAGAAAACTTTAAGCCTATCCAAGGATAGAGATAATTATACAATGAACTTCTCTATACTCCTCATTCTACTTCAACAGTTATCAATATATTACCATTCTTGTTTCGTCTATAATAACCCTGCCGTTTTCTTTTGGAGAAAATTCCAGATACCTTATCATTTATTATACCTACAAATAACTTCAGTGTATACTTCTCGGAAAGATAAGGACACTTTTTTCTCTAACTTCAAAACCATGATCACATCTAAAAATATTAAAAGGTATTATGCAGTACTTTTTAAAAGATTTCTATAAAGTTGTTAAAATCAAATTTGGGTTCTAGAAGAAATCCTTTCTGGAAAAAAATATACTTCAAAGCTCCATAAAATTTAGTTCCACAAAAATTGTGTAGCATTTAAAAACAAGTATATAAGTAATCACATTGCTAATTAATTAGAATTAGCTAATGTAATGAATTTTCGAAATTGTATTAATATTTTGTGTACTTTTCTTGAATTAACAGCTTTTAACCTGGAGACTTGTCGGCTTATGGTTTCAATGCTGGATGTATCCTTGATTGCTGTCTAGAGTATTTTTTGACAAAAAATTCTTCCTAAAGGAATTCATTTAAGAATACCCAGTAAACACAGAGTGACACAAATGACCACAAAGGAGTTTTCTGAAATCGTTAGCTTTAAAGATAGAATTTGGTGTGAAAAAGTAAGAAAGCTTAGAAGAAAGGAAGAAAGCTTGGTTATTTGAGAATTTAAGGAAAGGAGAACAGTATAGAAATCTGAGTCATCAGGAAAGCTGTTTTGCTTTAATAGTGATTGTTCAGCATGACTCACACCTGACCGTCAAGCAGTAGAATTTTTCACAGCACAGTTATTGGACTCAGTATAGTTAGTACTGACCTACGGGGCCTGGGCGGGCTTACCAAGGGAGCATTAGGGCCAAAGAGGACCCAAGACAGAAGCGTAAGCCGCATAGCCTGGGACACCCAGAAAGTGCAGCCCAGGTCCAGTAACAAGACTGCATTTCACATATGGCTCACAGTGGCCATCTTAGTTCCTTGTAATCATATCACAGATTATCTTTTTCTCCACGAAGAAAATATATACTCAGAGCTTTTTCTTCATAGGCCCTTTTTATCACATCACTAGACTGTCTTTTTACTATATCATACCAAGAAGAACGTATAACATTTTTAACCTTTTAAGCAGAAAGAACATTAAATTTTCTTATCCCTGATATTTAATCATTAGAAAATGTTACCTTCTTCCCTCACCACCCCCGCTTCCTAAAGAAAAAGCTCTAATCCTTAATTATATTCAGAGAGATATGTCAGGCACAATGGGTTTCAGTGAATTTAAAGAACTCTGGTCTGTACTGAATGGCTGGAGACAGCACTTCATCAGCTTTGACAGCGACAGGAGTGGAACAGTGGATCCTCAAGAACTTCAGAAGGCCCTGACGACAATGGGTGGGTATGGTTAACTGTTCATTGGTAGAAGTAACTTTTCATTTCTAAAACTAAATGCTACACGAAGGCAGTTCCTATCTTCTAAAAGTGTGTGCTCATAATTAAAATGAGTATTCTGTCTTAAAAAATTGTGCTTGATTATTTTAATGGTCCTTTGTAACCCTTTATTTATTTATTTTGTTGTTGTTGGATGATTTTTCTTCCTTTCAGGATTTCGGTTGAGTCCCCAGGCCGTCAATTCAATTGCAAAACGATACAGCACCAATGGAAAGATCACCTTCGATGATTACATAGCCTGTTGCGTCAAACTGCGAGCTCTAACAGGTGAGTTCTTTGAGACAGTATCATCTCCATAGGCCAAGAAACCACAGTTTTTATGACATTTCATTTCTCAGTGCTTCTGAAGTTTATTGTCCCAGTCTTTTTTTCTAATTTCAGTGGCTTTTTAACATTGCTGTTGAGCATATTTAGCAGAATTATTCCTTTTTTCCCCCACAATTTCTTTCAGAATTAGTGAGTAATCTGCCGTTAAAATAATCCTAACTAAATTCTACTAAATGTTCTAAAACATAACTAAATGTTCCAAAACATAATTTTTTGATCAGTGTATGAGCAATATTCTGTAATTTCTCTCTAGAATGCGAAATATTTGAAAAGCGGAATTTTTCATTTATAGTTCTCTTTCCTAATTCCTCCTGTTGGAGGTTTAAAATGGTGGTCATCTGTTTCAGGTGTAATTCTTAAATGAGGTGATATGAGTAATTTCCACTTTTCTAGTCCCTCTATTTCTTCTGTATATCTTTCCTTATTCCATTCCTTTCTTTTCTTTTTACTCGTTTTAATATCTAGTTTTGTAATTTTTTTTGCATCCTAACAAAATTTGAAGGCAGATTTTTTTTTTTTTTAATAAAAGTAAATCCTTTTCAATAGGACAGAGCTCAATGGGTAGAATATTTTATTGCAGCCCATTTTTCCTATTAGGGACTCATCCATATATTCTTTAATTAATATTTATATTATTAAGAAGTTTGAAATTCTTGCTTTCATCACCATTAAGTAATGGCCTTGGAAGTTGCACCACTTTTACTGACTTGAGATAAGGTGTTTTCTTCCAGCTCCACACCGAAAAAGACAACTGGCCAGCTTCCTCACATTGTATTACTTTGTTGTATATTAAATCTCATATTCATACAGTTGGCTTCTTTGATCTGTTATGTTGGCTGATTGTACAATCTAAATGCTACTGCAGTTTGAACCCAATGCCAAAATAATTACTGTGAGTTCACACAAGATGTATAAAAAAACATAAATTTTACTGTGGTGTTTTACAGACAGTTTTCGAAGACGGGATACTGGTCAGCAAGGTGTTGTGAATTTCCCATATGATGATGTAAGTTACAATAAATTCAAACTGAGTAGATAAATAAAATGTACACCAAATGGGCATCTCTTTTAAAGTTAGCTCTTAAGAACATTATCAGGATGCAAGAGAGTATTCAAGGCATAAATGATGAGAAAGAGTGACCATTCAAAATTTATTAATTTCATTTGTTATTCATCTTATCCATAGACCACTGTTTGCTTTGCATTAAAAGACCTGGGTGAAAGCCCAGCTTGTCCCACTCAGTAGCTGGGTCACGTAGGCAGGTTTCTGCATTGCTCTGAGACTGTTTGAGGAAAGAGAAAGTAGTAATGCCTTCTTGACTGGACTATTGTGAGATTTTTATCAGAAATGTCCTTGAAAAATACCATGCAGATGTTGTATCTGCTCTTGCCTTTGATAAACAAATCATTTCAGACATTGAGAAGTAATTTTAACATCTCAAAGTTGTACTTGACTCATCCATGTACATCAGGCAGAAACTTAAGTCATAATTTAAAACTATGTATTTACTAAATAGCCACACTAAATGAGGTAGGATAAGGCCATGTAACCAGTGTAAAGGTAACTAAGTGCCATCTTTGATGGCATTAGTTGAATATACTTAACAAAGTTGTTTCCATTTTTCACTCAGCCATTGATTTAAAAAACCACTTTTAGAATTGAAATCACTGAATATTCTAAAATGTTTCTCCATTACCAAATACAAAGATGCACATGCATTCAGTATAGCAGCTATCACAGTTACGTGTACACTTGAGACAAGCTTCTCGTCAGGTTTGTTTTTTCTGCTTAAATATGTGTTCTCTTTAATGTGCAACTTCTCAGGTGACAATCCCATCATTGTTTCCAAGGATGGGGAGGTGGCCTGTGGAGTGGAAAGTGCACAGGCCTTGGTCTGAGATGGAGCCACTTAAGACATATCTAAACATCTCGACCCTTAGTTTCTTGTTTCCTGAAGTGGGAGAATCAGCGTGTCCTTGCAGGAGTACTGCAAGGGTTTGCAGTGTACAGTGAGTGCCTCACAGGTGTTGGAAGAGTGAAAAAGAAAATTGATAGAAAAAGCGGTCTAGTGATTGATATGTGTTTAGTGGCGAAGCAAGAAACATTTCAGAGCACACATTGATGCTTCTAAATTGGGGTTTCTGAATTGCATAAGGGTCAGATAGATATCTTGTTTCTGTGAATACATATACTTGCATACTAAAATTTAATTAAGTGTATTTTAAGAGAATAAACTAAAGGAGCTCTGTTAGGGTAATGGGATAATCCTGTGCAGTTTGGAAGTCCCCACATGATATAACAAGATAAACTCAACTTTTTGTGTTTGGGTAGGTACCTTTGACCATGCTTATTGCTAGAGTCTTAGATATTATTTGGAATTTAAATAACTCTATCCTTTTGGAGTAAGATCTGCTTCCTGTAAGAAACTGTCATGTGAGAAACCCACTGGATTTTGTTAGACTGCTTCCCTCAAAAAATGAACCTTTCCGTACATCACTCTTATTTTATAAAGGATTTTTTTAAACCCACAATTCAAATTAGAATATGAAAATGTAAGCTGCCTAAATAAGCTAGGATGCATTCAGTGTAACTAACACTGACTTTTCTCTTTCAGTTCATTCAGTGTGTCATGAGTGTTTAAATCAAGAGGAGGCTGTATGAATACAATCGACATTCCAGCTTTAGTTCTCTTGTTCTTTCTCCTTGCCTTCATAATGTGTGTAAACTTGCATTGCCACTTTTCCTTAACAGCTCTTGTTAAGGTTTATTACTTTATGTACATCTGAAGTTTTGTTTTCAATTTAAATAATAAATAAATTCCTTGAAATTTTATTAATATTTAAGATCAGGTCTCTTACGCCATTTAGAACTTCCTTGAGCCATTGTCATACGCCTTATTTTTTTTGCTAAACCTCTCTAATGTAAACTTAAGTGTGCAAAATGTTTAAGGCACATTATATATCTGTCATTGTAGGACACTAAAACCTTTCATCAGGCTACAGCTGTTGTCATTCCTCTCCCAGAAGGGCTTTTTGCCTGGTATTGAAAGCCTTATATGTGGAGTAGCCTTATGTAAAATGTTTTAGACCTACTTGGATACAAAAAACCATGCAAATCGATGTCATGGTTCATGTTAGTGGAAACTTGCACAGGCTTTAAGGCTTATAGACTTTTCGATGGCCATATGAATGGACAGGGAACATGAGTGATTATTTTCTGCCTCTTGGAAACCTATTGAATAATTTGAGTGGTAAACACTGTCACCAAGATCTTTGTCATCATCCATGTAAACCTTTGTTAACAATGCTTAAAAAGCGTGTACATTATGAGCTTAACTATGTATAAAAGAAAATTGATAGAAAAAGACTATGGGAATATATGAAAATATAAACTGGTTATTTTTGGCTAATAGGGTTCTAGGAGATTTTCGTTTCCTTTATACATTTCAGTATTTTCCAAGTTTTCTACAATGTGTGCTTTCCTTTTAAAATCAGATGTTAATTTTTTTAAATATTGATATTTCCATTTGGATATGCCATGTATTCACACTTACATTTAAAAATATATACAGCAAAAGGAAAAAAAATACCAAAATGTCTGTGTGACTGCCACTGGAAGTCAGGATCATGAGTTTATTTTCTTCCTTCCTACTATTTTTCCACACGTTCTCTGATAAGCAACTATTACATTTATAATGGAAGTCTTTTTTAAAAAAAATTTTTAAACCATGTGCTTTCAAGTAAGATTTGGATTCTCATGCTGGCTGTGCCTCTTACTAAATATGTGGTTTGATCATTTTAGATAATCTCAGAGCCTCAGTTTCTCTGTCTTTAAAAAAGGAGATAATTTTACCTCCTAAGGTAGATCTGAACATGAAAAAGTGTGTTGGTTTAATGGTACCAATAATGTTTCTGTTTCTCAAGTTTAAAGCTGGCCTGGTTTGCGCTTTTTTGCAAGAGAGCTTAACAGATAAAATAATGAAATTAGCCTGTTTTTTCCCCGCCAGCAGAACACCTGTCTAATTTTAAGGCACAATGTGAGAGTTACCATTCTGATGATCAATTGGTTGGCAACCAAGGAAAATAAAACATTTCTAAGCATCTTTAGTCTCATTTTACTAATGATTTTTTTCAAATATTGCTAATATATATTCATTTCATAAATATTTATTCAACCCTAACGTATGTATTTATGTCAAGAAGTCATACCTGGGCAACATATCAGAATGTGAGGCAAGCCTGCTTTATATTACGTGGTGGGTCTAGGTTTCATTCCATATATATTATCTGTGAGACCACAAAGCTCAGCTTGAGCCTGAGCTGTCCAGATAAGGGGCAAAGAGGGCTTAGAGGACCAGGAAGCAGAGAACTCACCCTCAGAGTCACAATGTCTGCTGTTTCTTCAAACTCACCAGGGTCCTCTTAGGAAGTCATAGTTTAAGGAAAGGATTATTTCTTAGATCACTGTAATGTGGTAAGGAAGAGGGCCCTTGCTGACCCGAGGTTATGGGCCATAATTGAACCATCATTCTTTGATGAGTCCCACGGTGTGCTACACCAGCCATGGTTCTGAATTTGCTTTCGGTTAAGTGCTAAAGTATGACAAAACCATGTCTCTGGAAATAATTAATTCAGTTTTAATTATTGATACCTTATAGCAAGTCTCCTTATCTCCTCTACGTCTACTTTCACTTTCTTTCCGAAAGCATGGAGCCTAGACAGTATGTCACTGCAGTTAGAAAGTTTCCTTCCCCTTGACACATTTGACGTATCCATCCCCTTTCTTCAGTTACAGCCAAAGTCTTCATTACAAGTGAATCTTGTGTTGCCTTATTTCTGTTTATATTGGGTTCTGTGTTTCTTACAGTGCAGACTCACCCCCCTTCTTTAAAACTGTTTCTTGGTCTGTTTTTTCCTAAAGCATATAGTTGGAGCAGGTAAAGCTGAGCTCAAACCTGAATACTTCAGTCATTTGGGGGATTAAGTTCCTCAAATCACCTCAACTCAAGGTTTAATTTAATTTTGGAGATGTCTGCTTTAGTCTCATGCTTCCACAGATTCACCAGTTATGAAGTACTTAGAACCCTTTTCAAGCACTTCCGTGGGAGAGGCCTGGTGCTTCCCTGCGGGTGACTGGCATAGATATGCAGCGGTCTTATGTAATCACAGTTCTCACTCCCACTGAGCCAAGGTGGAGTTCAGGCTCCACATCAGCATGATGTTCCAGGTGGTATTGTCAGCCCACGTGATGGCATGTGAGCTAAAACTTCTTCCTCTGTCTGAACTAGACTTGCTTTTACTCAGCTGAGTGTTATTCTTTCACTGTTCATCGTAATGAACTATTATATGCCTAAAATACTATAAATACAAGAAATGGAGCTGTATGTGATCACTGTAAGCTTTTTTGCACTCATAATAAACACTTAGTCAATGCATTGTTTTTCTCACATATAACTACTTTTTCCCCAGACTGAGCTGAAGGCAGGGAATTGCAAGTGCCAGGGCAAAGACTGGCTGAAGTGCTGCTTGGGAGACGAAGTAGCCAGGTGGGACAGTTTTTAAGTTAACTCAAACTGAGCTCTCCAAGGCCCACTGTTTTAGAGTCTTACACAGGTTAGCTTATTATATAAGTAATAAGCCTGGGCTCTAGGTTAGGATACAAGAAATTGATCCTTGTTATGATAGGCAGAAAGTACAAAAAGATGAGGCAAAGCAGGTGGATAAATAGAGGACCTCTGCCTGTCACCCAGCTGAGGAAATTATCCAATGAATTGAGCATTCAGGCTTTACTGAAGAAGCATTGTATTTTTTCATCATGCTAATGGTCCCTGCTAGGACAGCATGGAAGGGAAAAGAAACCAACCCCTAACATTACCTCCACAAAGCTTCTGAAAGAGAAACAGCCGCTGGGAGACAAATAGGATAAAGGGAGTTATGCATCAAAATAACATAGGTCTTTTTTATTGAAAGTCACTTTATTGATGTTACAATGAGAGTAACAGAAAACCATGGTATCTTATTAGCTTCAGAATTGAATACTAATAAAATTGTGCCAGATATTTAAACCTCAAGTTACAGTGACCTTTAAAAACAGCAAAATTTTGTTTACCTACAATGTAATAACAACTTCATAACTTGAACAGCCATAGAACAAATCACGCTTGTTTAGGAAAGCAGTTGTCATACACATTTCAGTTGGTGTTTGCCGAAACCCAGTTAATTTTTAAAATACCTTAACCTGAAGTGCGGCGAGGCAGAGAGAATGTGTTAAAAAGAAGCCCATCTAAGTATATACACAATTATCTGCTAACCATAATTGAAACCATGCTGCTATTAACAGTCCCCCACCAAGTGACTTCTACTGTAGACATCACCCTTCAAAGATGACAGTGTGGAAAACACTAGCACAGACCTATACTGGCTAATATATAAACTTCTGTGTTTAGGGAAAATGCCCAGTTTCTAAAAAGTCTTTTGGGGATGCTAGACTGGAGGGGCAAGTCTCTCCCAGCAAGTTAAAAAAGTACATGCTTAATTATCCTGAATAAGCCTTTTGTTAAGCACTTTTGAAGTCAGTGTAAAAAAAAAATTCCATACAAAACAAAGATCTTGGGTCATTTTTACCCATTAAAAAGACTGTAGAATCAGTTTGGTTTTGTGCTGGATTAGAAAGAAAAAGGGGTTTTCTAATCAGGCAGTGATACACATGTAATTTAGGAAGAACGCTTGTATTATTACTGAATACATATTCATATCAGCACTTTCTATATTGTGTTATCTGGTATAACTTAGCACCTCTGTATTTAAAGATGTGGGGGCCATTGGCATTATTTTAGAGCTTTACCATCAAAACAAATCTATATATTGAAACTTCATAAAGAGGCTAAGCCCCCCAAATAAATGTAGATTAGTATATGTGTTTTTCAACTTGAGAAAAAATGCTCTTTTCATAATTTTTTTGAAAACTTTCTTGATGAATTTGTAAAAATATTAATGAGATTACTAGTCTCATTGTATGCCTTTTTGTAAAAAAAGAAAAAAAAAAATTCCCTGGTTTTGATTTCAAGGATACGTAAAAATATGAAATGATGATGCCAGCCTTGAAGCACCAGCAAGTATTGTATAGGTTCTCTGCACAATGCAACAGGTACACACCAGGCAATAGTGACTGGCCCATCATGGGCTGGACCACCACGAAGTATGTATAGAGGCAACAGTCAGTAAAACTGCGAAGCACACATCTGTGGTAGGCACTCTGCATTTCTCTTCCCACCTCCCTCAGTGGCCATCTTGTGTTCGGAGCTCTGCATGTACATCTCCATTCTGCTCCTAGGCCAGGGCTAAATGCTCCATGACCTCCCAAGTCTTGTTGCTTCTTATCTCCTCTCTATCCTGGAACACACCCTGACAACCAATCAGTGATTAACAAAATCGTGCAATCTATGCCCAGGTGCCAAGTGGGAAGACTAAGTAGCCTCTCCCTGCTACTCTGCCCCACTGTGGTTCTCCCGAATGCCAATTTTGGCAAAGAAGGAACTTAACCTCTATGCCAGTGAAAGCTCCTAGTCGGGAGAAAAGGGCTGACTGCTACTTAAGGGGGAGCGGCTTCAGAAGTAGGAAGGATCTGGAAGGATTTCTCAAACCCCAGAGCAAAGATGCTTACTATTCGTCGGGCTCTGGATATAAAGGACAAAAATACTAGCGGGTTTTTGTTTTTGAATGTTGTGTTTTTCTACTTATAAACTGAACCGGAAGATGCTCCATTTGGGGGACTGACAAAGCAATGAATAAAGTGTGAACAGAAATATTATCCCCTAATTTGTCAGGTCCTGCTGCATCTTTGTTTCCTCCGCATCTTCAGGTGTGGTGGAAAAGCTCCTTTTGGAATTAAAAGCACAGAGAGCATATGCTATGAGCATGCGCCAAAGGTTCCCAGTAGGTGTGGCTGCAACCCCCACTCCCACCCCCACACAGCTGCTGCCTCTCAGTAGATTTTCAGAAGTGGCTAGCCACCTCAGAATCCAGTAAACAGGGGGAGCTGTTTGTCAAAGTCCTTAGCTCTCCCACGCCTACTCTGATTTTGTGTCCAAAATCAGAGTAGTGTTACTAATTCAGAAAAGATCTCTTGAGGGGAAAAATAAAGCTTGAGCCTCAAATTAAGCCCTGTTCCATAGAAATGTCTGCTGCTTATAAATGTTTGCTGCTGTTAAGCCAGTAGAATGAGAATGAGAAATTCATCTTGACTCCATCTAAGTAAATAAAGCATTTGGGTGGCAGTTTTAGAGGAAAACATAGAAGTGAAAGGGAAAAGATCATTAAAAGCATAAATGGAAATGCCGCAAATGGAAGTCAGAGCATTTCATGGAAAATTCATGCCAACTTACCAACTGGTAGGATGGCATTTGAAATATGCTGCTACAGGGATGTCCACGGCAGCAGCTGGCTGTGGTGTCCTAAGCAGGCTGTGGCAGCAGCTGTCTTAGCCCCCTTCATTCCTTCACTCCCTTCAATCAGCACTGTACTTTGTTCTCCCATATACTCTGCAAGCTCGATATCCCTCCGATAAATTCCCTTTTCTTTAAAATAAAGTAAAATATAATCCACTTCTATTTAGGTAAGGATTTATTATCATGGTGAATAACACAAGGAAATACTTAAAGCACTAAATATATAAGTTAAAATAGAACTACATAACAGCAAGAAATGAAGAATGGATGAAATATATAAATGACTTGATTTTGAAACACTGAAAGAAATGAATAGAAACACTGTTATTTCCTCTGGTCCATAGGTAACTATACAAAGTAAAAAATAAAATCTAAAAAGGTAGGAGGTAAAGTAGCCCCAAGAGATCTGGGACCATGGACAGAATTAAATTTTGCAAATCTGCGAGAGAATTAACCAAAAAAATAATAAGGGGAAAAAAAATGTCTTCCTTCTCTGGAAGTATCCAGAATATCTAAATTTATCTTTTCAGCAACTTCTTTTAGAAACCCCTATCTTATTTTCAGAAATCTGTGCTGGACTGACCTTATGTATAAACACAATTTTAAAAGCCTTTTTAAAGCAAGGGGGGAGAGAAAGAAACTGTATTATCACTTAATAAGCAGCTATATCAAAATATGTTTGGCATTTTAATCCTACATTTGCTTTATTAGTTAACTTTTTCTTAAGGAACAATACTGAGTTTCTTGAAAAAAAAAAAAAAATACAGCAACTATAGCTAATTGAAAGCCCTCATTATGCTGCACTGTTTGAGCTTATTCCTTCCACAGATCGCATGGGGCCTGGGGATCACATTCTAACTAGGAGACACCAGAGGGGAACACCACTCCTGTCTAAAGAAAGAGCGGATGGACACAGAGACCAATTATTCTGACCAGTCAGTTCCTTCAGGGCTCCATTACCCCACACCCCCCATGTTGAAACTCTTAGTGGAAAGATATAAATGTTTCTTTAAGTCAAAGTCTACTACACTGTAATGACTATGGATTAAATGGAACATCTCAGGCAGTAGAGTTGTCAATCTGAAGTCTTATCATTTTTTCAGAAAGAGAAAAAAGGCATACAATGGAACATAAAGGCCAAATGACTGCTTTTCCCTGCTTAGCATAATAGTCCTATAATAGACTGGGGAATAAAATATTAGTTGCATGATACAAACTGCGATGTGGCCTCAAAATTCCTCTCTAAAATAGATATTTAAAAAAATAATGCTGTGCTTATATTTGGTATCATGGGTTCATTCTCCCTGCCTCAGTGGATGAAAAGTCATAAATATTTAAATTTAATATATCTAGAACACCAAACATGAGTGCACATATAGGTACTTCTAGAAATTATCCACAAAGATTATAAACGTCCCAAAGAATTCTGCAAATGGCTATAAGAATGTTTAAACATTCTTAGATACAGTATATACCCAGAATAAAGTATTAAAGCTACTATAAAATCATAGTCTCCCTGCAAATAAAACAAAACTTTTCATTCAGTTCCATACGAAGCTTATTACTAAGGAGGATGACTATAAACTATACATATCCACCTCTAGAGCAACCACGTCTCCTAAAAGGCACATAATAATGATTTTCGGTTGAAATAATTTTCACATAAAAATAATGGAAAAGGTTAGGAAAGAGAGAGAGGGGTAAGGAGATCTGTTGACTACACGACTAACCATTTGTGGATTCCTTCAAATTAGGGCTGTGTAACTGGAACTTGGGAGCATATATACATGAGGGACCTTACATTCAAATCTATAAACTCTTTTATAGTCAAAATAAACCTTATAACTTTAGCATTTTATACACTCAATACCAGAAAACATTCAGTGCACATCAAAGTGATCTTGGTCAAAAGTCACTTTATTTGCTGTATCATTAAATCTATCTGCCCTCCCATCCTTGGCTTGAGCTATGTGGCAATGTCACCCAAACTTTAGTCCGATGGATCATTATTTTGTAGTATTGACAGTTACAATCCTTCCTGTCATGAAAATGCTGTTTATACTTTATTGTTTTGGATGATTAAATTGATTTTCAAAAGTTTTCAAAGACTTTCAGAAGAGAGGTCCATTACAGAAGACAAACACACACACAGCAAAATATGCTGCTTTCTAACTTGGCCCTTTGGTTTGGGCATCCAAGATGAGTGCACATGGAAGTGAAATGGATTTTGTCCATGGACACTACTAGGAGAGATCAAATGTAGAAGATATTTCTACAGTCTTGTCTGCAGATTCCATTTCTTTCAGATTCCAAGAAAAATGAGAGAAAATGGAAAAACTTAAAGTACTCTTCACATGAAAGCATTTGGTTGATCCCAACAATTTCTGAGCTCATGAAGGTAGCCCCCTTAGGAAAGCTTTCTTTTAGAATGGCATAGCTGCCTTATGACAGCTATCAAATTCTTGGTTTTTTGTTTTTTTTTTAAAGGCTTTACCATAGATTTCTTTTCTATTATGACAGCTATCGAATTCTTGGGTTTTTTTGTTTTTTTTGTTTGTTTGTTTTTTGTTTTTTGTTTTTTTTTAAAGGCTTTACCATAGATTTCTTTTCTATGGGTTAAAAAATATATATAGTTCAAAACATCAGATTCTTTCCCCTGCCAGCTGTTTGGGTAACTTCACAGTTGCTGCACACTTGTGCCTTTAGATTCCTTTTTACCCCTTGTGTCCTGTTGAGGCTTCCTAGCCCAGCTGGTAGAACCTTCCATCACCTTGTGCAGAATGACCAGTTGGGACTCAAGCATCCCACTAATGATAAATATTCTTAATAAACAGTGTAAAAGTTGTTTTTATTAAAACGAGTCATTCATTTTACAGAACAAAACTTTAGGCCACAAAGGGTTAGAGTATTGGTGAGTTGGAAGCCACCCATGCATCAGCAGCCCATGGTCTCATGTGTCTTTGGT
>NW_006494610.1:2662498-2675998 GCF_000325575.1 Pteropus alecto
GGACATACTGGGGCCTCGCAGATCTGCAGGGTGAGACTAACAGATGTGCTCTGGTACTGAAAGATAACAGCTGCTGAGATACCCACTGCAGCCCTAGAAGGAAAGCAGACAGGCTGGGGGACTCCCAAGGAGCAGCAATCAGCAGCAAAGTGCCTGCAGGCAGGACAGCAGAACCAATACTGGACTCCTACCCCAGCAAGCTGTGGAGGTCACAAGTTTTGCTGGGCGTGCGTTCTCTTGTTTAATTAATTATTTGATAAAACTGCCTCCAGAGTATGCGCAGTTTAAAGGGATGTCGCGTTTTAGACAAATACCAATTATGGAGAGACACATTTACAGCATTGACTACTATATTTACAACATCTTCTGCTTATAATCTTTAAAGACCATTTGATGGATGACAATGATGTGACTGTGACTGATTGTTTTTAGGCATTTGGCAAAATACACTGTAATAGCTGCTTCTTTTATTTTAAAAATGTTTACATATGTACAATTGTCCTTGTGTGCTGATATAAATATGAAAAGTAAAAAACAAAACAAAAATAAAAATACATGTTTGAAGTTGGCATAGGGGATATTGGCCTCTCAAAGCTTTAAAGTCCTGCAGAAAAATCCTATATGTCTTAGCCCTGCATGCTAGTTGCTATTATGGGATGTTTTTTCCTTAAATGTGGAAAATAATAAACAGAAGCTTCATGCACATAGCATTACTGTCTACAATGAAGATGTGCTTCAGAACGTCAGGTTCTGAATCTACTACTGTCCCTTAGGAAACTTGCTACATTTGGGTCATGTGAGTTAATTTAAGTGGTATTTCTACATATATCTGTCATGCGGGTTATCCATTAACATACCAGTACCTTTACTGTTCCATGTTATAGTGTAACATTTCAGTAGTTCTTTTCATGGTTCAGTTAAATCCTAAGCCAATGACAAAAAGAAAATGGTATCCAGATGTGAGATTCAGCTTCCTCTCCTCTGTGACATTTCAGAGAGTTTTTGTATCGACTGAAGAGCAGATAGATTTGCAGTGATTCCGTGAGGGTGGGTTTCTATAAAAGTTGAAGTAAACAGTTTCGATGTATCACATGTAAACAGTTGATCTTAAATGGATGTCTCCCATAGCTGCACGACAGAGAAAAGTAAAATTGCACATTGTGAAAGCAGGAAACAAATGTATTCTCAGTCATGTAGATAAAAAAAGATTTAGTGATTCCATTCATACTTACATGACTGTGGATGCAAACTCTTGCAAAGTCTAATAAATTGATAAACACCAATTTTTAGCTCTTTTTTCCTCTAAATCTACCTCAACCTTTTTAACAATCCTTTTAATACAAGAAAATCCTCACATGTTCATTTAATGTGTATTTTAAAAGTCCCTTAGACAATCTCATATATAGTCAACACTGAGAACTACTGACCCCAGGGAAGTATGATTCTATCAACGTCACCTCTACCTGGTAATTGGTGCAGGGCACAAGCACTGCCCTGCACCAATTACCAGGCTGTGTACCCTCCAGTTCCATCTCTACCTCCTAGACAACTGTCCTCTCTCAGGAGCTGACATATCAGAATACAATCCAGGGCAGGATGTCAATTTTTTTAACTCCTTCACCTCTACCCTCTCCTTGCTTCTACCACCAGTTCTTCATATTCGCCTTGTTCATGTCTAATTTATATGACGTTCAGTAATTGCCTTAATGGACTAGAAACAACTTTGGCATAATTAAATATGAATGCAACTCAGTTCGCCAGAGAAGGAAAGCCAATTATAAAAAAAAAAAAAGATCAAGCTGATAAAATATTTCCAAACAATATAATTTGGTATAATAATTATAAATATGAACAAAGAAAGCCTAAATGTGACTTAGGCTGCATCCAATTTCCATCCAAATTCTATTTTTACTGGAAATCCGGGGCATGTCATTACATACCTAATGAGTTTCTGGGAAAGAAAAAGAAGAAATAGCTAAGTGACTGAGTGGCTATTTCTATATAGGTTCACTTAATATATTTTCTTGAATCTTCATGGAAATCTCGTTCAGAATGTCAGAGTTGGCTACCTCACAGGGCTGTGATGAAGCCGCCTAAGTTATCTGCCTTAGGTTAGCTTTATACATCATTTTCATTTAAAAAGACAGCCACCTCCGTACCCTTTGGAAACTAAATCCCTCAACTGTGAGGACCTTTGTGTGTGGATGATACCTGTCAGTGGAGACATGTGAAAATGGATGGTTAAACAGGGAGCTTGCAGGGGGTCTGAGGGAACAAACATCCGGACGGATGCTCAGAGGCTGGTATGGAGTAATAAAGACTTCAGACTTCAGTGAACCCAGTTTCCTCACAAATGATGATGAAGATTAAATTTTAAGTTACAGCTTGCAGAAAGAAGAGAGGAACAAAGAATGACCCTGGGAAAACCTGAAGGTCATGATTATTCCAGTGAGGACAAAGGAACAAAGAACTGCCAAGCCATCACTTTTAGGAATACACATGACCTTGGCCATGTCTGATGACTGTAAGAGGGGTTGCTGATAGAAAGATCTGCTCGTTTGAGTCTCCATAGTCCACAAAGACAGCCCAGAGACAGGAGCTGTCTCTTCTGCAGGATTCTAGTGCATGCTCATATGGACGTACTATAGTGGATGGAACCAACCAGACCTGTCTCAGAGGCTACAGTCTTCACAGTTGCCCCACTCAGCCCAGGGCAGGGGCTATGGTCAGCCATTTCCTCTGTGGAGCTGTCTTTTTCAAAAGTTCTCATGTGGGAAAATCTGCAATAAATTACACCCTGGCATGATGACAGCTAAGAGATGGTCTCTAACTACAAAGAGCATAGTAACAATATAGATGATTTCTTGAAGGAATAAAGTGGGGTGCTATATTTTGGCCATTCCCTAGGGAAGTAGGAATTATATCACTTTAGATTTCATTATCACATACTCATATCATGAACAACGAGCTAACCATTAAAAGTTTTTTTAAGGCCTGAATGCTGAAAATCGGAGTTTTCTTCTTCACTTCCATTTTTTACTATTTCCCATGTTAACATATCATGGTAATATTTTGTATGATTATCAAAACACCACTGATCATTTTTAAAGTCTTTTTGATTATAGTGACCTGATCAGCTTTTAATGAGTCATGTTTTCTTACTGACTCGGAGTTGATGGAGTTAAAATTTGATCCATGTTTACCTTGAACCCCATGATTTAAGTTCAGGATCAAAGAGGCTCTGAAACATCTTTCAAAACCAAAAGGCTTAGGAACCCAGAACCCACTAGCAGATGAATCCATTCAGGCTTTTAAAGCTTTGTTTTATTTAATTTTTTTGCAAAATTTTTTCTGAGGTCATTATAATGTAACTGACCAAAACAAAGCCTGGACATCAATAAAGGTAATTATTCTTCAGTTAAATTTTTCACTTAAGTCTCTGAGGGCTGGTCTGCCTCTCTAAACTCAACTGTATTTCCAGTTTCATATAATGGATCTGTTCTGGGAACATTGTGAAACTGATTAGAATCATGATTAAAATGTAAAAGAAGACTTAGTGTTTAAAGGAAACTTCTGATAAATTGTATTTTTATAAAAATAATCAACTCCATATACGCTTTTAAATCTGGCTTTTTAAAAACACAAAATGTTGCTAAATTTCACCATACCCTTTGCCATACACTACATATTACAGATTTCGAAGTCCCCTTTCCTTGTATCCAAATTCCACCCCCTTCTCTAAGACATTAACCTGATTTACTGCCATGGGTTCCTACTTCTAAAATCCTATTGGGTGTTTTCAGCAGGTGGAAAGGTCTGAGTAAGCAAACTGGGCATGGAAATAAAGCTAGTTTACTTAATCTCTTGCATGTCTGGGTACATTAAAAAAAAAAAAAGATAGAGCAAAATATATTCTCTGCATTACCTATTCCAGGTTGTAATGTATTAGCTACAATTAATAATAAAAGATATAAATATATAGCAAGGACTGATTATTTCTAGAATTTATCAATGTAATTAAACTAAAGTGCAAATATAAATCTGAGTCAAAAAGCCCGAGAATCTTCTATTTTTCAAATTTATTTGCTTATGAACAAAGAAGGAAAGGGGACTCTTTTAAAATATGAACTCATAGATAAATGATAATGACCAAGGATGTCAGCATATGGAAGGAAGAAGTCTTCACATACCCTGGCACTTTGTCGGTTCACTTTCTTCTCCTCGTCGGGAAGTGGAGGCATTGGGTAGGGGTATTTTCTGCTGGAAGCAATAGACCCAGTTGATGAAGAAGGAGACTTGGCAGGAGATAAAGTCCTGAGACGTTGAGAACACATGAAATATTATGTGATTGCCTAATATCTTTTGCAAGTATCTGAAAATTGGGTTCAGAATAAACCCTCTAATTTCTATTTTCATAGGCTATTATTGCAAAGGTTTAGCTATCAGGAGATAATCTGTCATTTGCAATGCTGGAATACTGGCATGCTAGAATTTTATCTTTCCAATTTCATAACTGTAATGGGTTGCCTAAATGTTGGTATACAGAATCATACTTTTCAACTAGAAAGCCAATTATGCAGTTTCCTATAGAATAGATAAAAAGCTAAAATGGAGAAGGGATAAAATTATTCTAAGAGCTCATAATGGTAAATTACATGTACAGCATATCAATATTCTGCCTTATATTTACCATTTAACCTAAAAGATATTTTTAGTAGTTATTCCAATTATATCTTTAAGGTCCGAAAATACAATACAATTGATACATTTATTAGTTGCTAAGTCACACACCAGTTTACACAAAACTCATGCATTCAGAGACCAGTGTGTTAGTTGTGAAAGAACAAAGGCAAATACAGAGGTTTTAATAATAAATTAGTAAACATGCAAGCAGTAAGGAGTGCAGAGTTCCAGCCAAACAAAGAGTCTGATGAGAACATACAAAAATGGCCTGATTAGTCCCTACAATTCACATTTCTGTACAGGGGATGATTCTAAGCCATAAAAGTAGATCTTGATAACTCATGTACGGTATACTTGTCACGTCAATAAGGTGGCTACATTTTATTGACTGGAATTTTACTAAAACTAAAACAAAACACAATGCCAAGAACCCTTCCTATCTGGATAATATGTTTTCTCTTCTTCATCATGGAGATACTCCATATGAAAGATCTGCATAAGTGCTTGGTGTATTATGCTGTTCTTGTTTGATTCAGCATGTGCCTAAGCTGAGCACACTGGAAGAGCCCATTATCTACCATCTTGTCTTTAAAGTGAAAACAACAGCTGAGAGTGAAAAGAGTCAACTTACACCATGTCAATGGGAAATAGATGTGATAATTTGGCAGCCGCTATCCACTCACAGATGTTACTACTACGGATCTGTGACTCCTCAATTCCTGGTGCAAGGTGGTCACAAGCCACACCACTGACCTGGTTACACTGCCATGTTAGAGCACATGCACTCCTTCCAGTGGGATGCACCTGCATCCCATGAGTGACGGACTCAGCCCGGAAGGGTTGGTAGTGGGGTGATACTGGGTGGGGGAAGGCCTACTACCTACACTGCATGCAACAGCATAAAGATGTCTTTTTTTTTCTCCTTTATTTAAAATTTTAGTTCTAGTGCATATTTTACCCTTTGCTTGGGTTCTGCTATAATTTTCAAATCAGTTTCTATTTTATAGACACCAAATTCAAGCCAATCTTTTAAAATAATTTTTTCTATAAACCTCGAGATCAAAATGAACATTCTTGCTGAATTTTAAGAATCATGAGTTATTCGGTTTACTTTTAATCTGTAATTCCTAACATTTCCTCTATTTTTAGAAAATGTCTACGACTGCTCCTTAGTGTGAACTGTTAGACTATTTCATCTGTTTTACTTCTCATGTGAATGCTCTCCACTGCGGAGCGGCTGGGCGGAACTAAGACTATCAGTACTTCAGATCCTCCAAATCTGTTAATGCAATACACTACTGAAGTAGGTGTAAAATGAGGACAAACTGTTGTATTTAGATATTTAAATACATCTTTCTAAAACAAGAGATATTAACTTGGGTTCAAATTTTCAGACTAATCACTATTGATAAGATAACTAAGTTCAAGAAAGCTAGTCAAGTACACAAACAAGTAAATCTCAGTTACTTCAGTGGATCATGCAAAATGAGTTTAATTTGCTGCAATATGTGTGCCCACAGCATGAGCTATTAGCTTATAGCTTCAAAGTCATGCCAGCCATTCGCTTGGCCATGGGTCCAAATGACCAGCTTTGTTCACATACAAGGCAATCCCAATGAGGGGTGCTGAAAGGCCAGTCCTCCCCTCAAATATCTTTCCATGACCAAAGCCGATAATGAATTAAAACAAAACAGGAGGTATTTTCCAGAATCCCAGAGAAATTGCACACATACCACTTCCCACATAAACACACTAGTTAACTGGCACTTTGGACCTTCAGAGGGGAGAGAGGCCAAGCAGGATGGTTTTAGTCCCGTGAGGGGCTTTGGGTCCTGGAAGCTAAGTGGAGTGTGACAGAATAAAGGAGATTATCTTAGGGGGATGAGAGCACAAGATCAGGAGTCAGAATAAGAGTTGGGTAAATCAGTTTAGGGAAAACAAAAACAAACTCAACATTTCTCACAAATGCCTAAGAAAGACATTTCCTTAAAACCACCTCTAGGCCCTTTTCTGACTCAGGCTACTTGCCTAGTGTTTCCAATCTGGCTTTCACTGAAAACCAGGCACCAGCCCAGCTCACTCATTTACAAAGTAATCTTTGGACAAATGCTAACCATTATCATCACCATGTTTTTAAAAACCACAATAACTATAGTGGGTGCCATTTAGAATTACAGAATGAAACTATGTCTGTGTGCCAGTGGACTGTGATGTATCGTGGGGCTATCTCAGACTTCCTGGGCTTGCCTTTAGCAGATATGCCTATAAGGCCAATCTCAGTTAAGTTTTGCCCCCTAGAACAAGCTAAAACCAGGCCAGTCACATACATGGGACACAGGACCACCTCTTATTCATTTGGCTGTGTTTATATGCAAATTTTATAGTAGCCTAATCCAGAAAGATTTATAAAGTCTCCTAGGATAGCTTGTAAGTAATCACTATCCACTCTGCTACTTTTATGTAATTACAGTGAAATGGAAAGGGAACAGTTTTTGGGGTCAGATAGAGCCGGGTTCGTAATTCTGGTTCTGACACTAGCCACACTACCTTGTTATTCTTTGTGCCTCAGTTTCCTCCATTTATAGAAAAGAAATAAGAATGCCTACATCTCATAATGTTGTGAGAAATAAAGGTACATAGTAGGCAATCAATACATGACCATTATTATTAATAGTTTCCTTTCAGAGTTACTGCATTTTCTATAAGGTCATGGAAGTGGACTCAAAAACCACTGATGAAGTGAGTAATCAATTCAATAAAACCCAAGAGTAAGGATACCTTCTAAGAGCTTGTAAAGCTCTGTCACCAATGGAACTGCCCCAAGGATCTAGATGTTGGGAGAGAATGCTCTTGCTCCAACCCCACCCGCTCCCTCCTGATGTCCCGAACATATGCCAACAACTTGAGTGACTACTGTTATATGAGAATGGGGCAAGGGAGCATGACCGAGGCACTCTGATCGGTCGAAGCCTTTTGGCATTTGCTTTGCTCTTCTTAGTGATGTGGATACTATATTTTAAATGCTGGGCTGGATTTTGGACCAGTTTGCTACAGTCACAAAGTCCCCATTGTATTTTGATAAGGACGCTACAAACCTCACACTACACAGATGATTGATAAAGTGAACTTTGCCCTCATTGATGGATTTGGCAAGAGAAGTAATCCTAAATGACCTGACAGGGGAAGTAGACCCAAGCTTAAGCACAAGCCAAGGTGTGGATGCACTTCGGGCCTCTTATGGGAGGCTTGCTTAGATAGAGAGTGGGTAAAATTCTCTCTGTTGCATTAGAATCATTGTGTTAAAACCCCTAGGGTATCTCACTTATTCACCACTTGCACAGAAATTCTGTATTGATTTTCAAGTCTGACCAGTGTAACTCTTAACAACCCCAACATGACATAACTTATAACCCTCCACTGAATTCTATCTAGCCTCTAAACACTAAATATGGATTTTTAATAATTAATTCTTAATGTGACTATCCGTTGTAGGAACCCACATCTAATATTAAAAGAGGAGATAAAGGAACCTTCTAAAATTGCCCTTGCAGCTTTGCACGTGCAACCAGGGGTGCTAAAGCATTTCCCCATCCAAATTGCGTTTAGTCATGCAGCTTCTGGGCAGACCTGGGTGCTGATTTTAACAAATGTGAACTCTTCTCTAGGAGCCACATAAACTACTCAGCTCACCCAGGGGAGGTGAATCAACTCTTCCGGGGTACCATTTCATAAATTGTTGCTGCAAAAATGCTAAGTCCATTTAGGCATAAAAGCCCTAGCCCATAAGGGACCAAAGTCATTTTGTTTTGGTTCTATGGCTGATACCAATTACAATCTGCCCACAAGCCTGAGGAAGACAGAAAGGAGAAATACAACTGCAGGTGAGCCAAGATTCCAAATAACACTGAAAACCATCTTACCTGTCTTCCTGACGTTGGCCATCTTGGGAGCTACAGGTGAGGGTGGGATGTTTGAATGTGAGTGTATGTATATGAGGTTCATTGGGAAAGTGGTAGAAGCGGAGGGACAGGGCAGGAGGGAAAGGTGGGGTATAAAAGCAGGATATATTTTTTTGTGAGCAGGCAGGGGTTATGCTTTCCTTGGGGCATATGCAAATGTATGAATCAAATTAAAATGCAGGTAAGTCTAATCATTTTCTCAAACTGTACATTTCTAAACTAAATGGTACACAGGAAGAGAAAGTCCACCTTATATGGGTGCTGAGAGTTAAATACACATACATATTTTTATATTCGTTAAATGTTGACCCAAGTCATGGCAATAAATAATCTGAAAGCTTATTGTTATATTCAGAAGAGGTAGCAGTTGAGTCTATATTTCTTCTTTACATTAGTTGTCACAAAGTAGTCAGATAGAAAGTGAATATTTATTTCTAGGAAATCACGTTGGTATTATAAAGAGTGAAAAAATGCCTTTAAGAGCTCTTGGAAATTCTCGCTGACCTCTAATGTTACACAGAGCTGCAGTGAATTGAGTAAATTCACTAGATTCTGAAATGCAGACACCCTGTCTGCTTTTTTCTGAATCAGGAACATTTCCGATCTGCTTCCTGTTCTATGTGAAGTGTTAGGCAACATTTTTAATGGAATAAAAAATTCCTTAGATGCTCTGTTGCAAATCTGTAAAACACTTATCAGCACAGCCCTTCTCTGGCAGCAAATGGTTGTACTGAACAACTAAAGCCTAAACTCATTCCATACATGCTCATGTGGTCAATATTCTCTCAATAACTTTTGAATTACATCAAATCACAGTTGTTACTCGAAGTAAAATTCCACTACATTGCATTTAGTTTCTCCTCATGTTTTCCTTTGAGTTCTCATATTTTCATATGTACTATGCACTCTTAAGGCAGTAAGTAGGAAAAATGCACTATGGAACTACTAAATTCTAGAAATTAAATTGCTCAGGTTAATAGTGCTTCTTTATTAGTGGAAAGTATGTTTCATGCCCAAAGAACACTACGTAGCATAAAATGAAGAGAAAGCTACTAAAAAGCTCAAGATAGTGATAGAGACATGCACTAAATGGCAACCCTTTCAAATGGCTTCATTTGAAACATTCAGAAAAGAACTAGACTTGCTCACGAAGCCAAAAAAAGAGATCAAAAGGCAGCAAAGAAATAGGGACCCCTTTTCCACCTCTGGGAACTTGTATTGGGAGATACAAGATAGAGAGCCAGTCACACTACAGTATTTGTATGTGCTGGGAGAGTTTGAAAAGGATATAAAATTAATTTATAAAATACCTAAAGTATGGTCCTTCAGTGTTTTTATTCACATCTTCTACCCACTTAGCTACATTATAGTCTCTTTTGAACCATGGATTTAAATACCTGCAGAAAGCAATGGAAGGAACAAAGAAAGCAGAACAAGATAGAAATCTGAAAATACACAGCACAAGCTTAGCAAGGATGTTCTTCACCCTCCAAATGCAAGTGACTATGGCAAATAAACCAGGATAGATGTTGGGTGATTATGAGGCAGTCTGTAACAATCACATGAGAATAAACTCAGCTACAACAAGGCTCAAGGCATTCTAAAATGTGTTCCACATTTCAGGAAAGCCTTTCCAGTGGTTTCCCAAAGTGACTCAGAAGTTCTCTTTCAATCATAACACTATTGGCAGTTCCATTAACCCACCTCCAAAGTGGCATTTTCCAGGCCACCTCTCATTTGGTTCTTTGGTTTTCAAATGATAATGTAATAGTGCTTTCTGAGAATATTCAGATGGCTGCATTTCCAACCTGATGTTTGGGCATATAACACCCCAAGAACCCTTCAAAGAAACACTTTACATGGCCTCTTTCTCCTGATACCAGATCCCAAGCTGGAATTAACAAGAACGGTGCTCCAAATGGCTCTATAAGGAGGAGAAAAGCACCCAGTCTTCTAATCCTGGAGACCCAACACACATTAAGTATGGTCCAAACGCAGCTTGAAGCTGGGTTGAGTAATTATGGTGCAGCTGCAATGCTCCTTCTTCCTCTTGATACACTCCAGACTAAAGTATTTCCGTTTTCATTAGGAAACAGCACACAGAGGTTGCCTTCTGAGAGTCTGATCACCTTGTGAGTAACCATCAATGGATAGTAATGGTCTTAATTAGCATTTCCCTTATGGATCGGGCAAAGTCTCTGTCAGAATTACTGCACAAAGGAAAAATTTAAAAGCATTAAAATTGGGAGTGCAAGTTTTGTTTTTGTTTTGTTTTATTTTGTTTCAGAATTTTCTTTGACTTTTTACCCTGGGAGCCAACCCAAAGTATATCCCCTTAGAATTTGCCCATGTAAAATACAGTTTCAACAAATTTAGTCTTGAAAGAATTTGGAGGCTAAGTGAGTTTTCTCATTTAAAAAGTAACTTCTAGAGACACTATAGACAATGAAGATCCAAGCTCTATAAAACTTTTAAAGTTATTTGGAAACAAACCAAAGGAAATTATAAAATACACTCTTCGTTTGTGGTTAAAGTTTGCTTCTTTCTTCCATATTTAGTTTTAGTTTGTAAATACATTTAAGTCAAGAAGACATTTCCACAGTTAGATAAACAAATCTGATTATTTTTCCATAGTCCTTTCCCTTGTTTTTAGCTATAACCAATGTATAGCAAAAAATAAGATCATGAAGTTCCCTCCTGGGAGAAGGATTGGGGTCTTTTCATGCTTATAAGACCATTTTTGCTAAGACAGGGTCCCCTGACTCAAGAACAACTCGCACTAGTTTTGCCTTTAACCACAATCATTGCCAACTTGTGCTTTTCACAGAGATAGCCAATTGAAAGTTGCATAAAGATTTCCACTGCGACTCTGAACAAAAATAATAAGTCAAAAAGCAAGTGCAGCCACAGATGAAGACTAGTGAACACTCTGGCCTGGGGAACCATAGAAAAAGCCCATGCAGCTGTTACAGGTGAAACACAGCCACACAGCAAACTGAATCACCCACAGGCGGTTGGCCACTTCCAGGAGGAGACATGAATTCCTTTCACTTTTTAGAAGCTCAACATTTTAGAAGCTCAAAAGACTGGTGTCATGGCTGTTCCATGAAACCTACAGCCACATGGCTTGACTTGCATGTGATGGACCTTTTCCTCCGTCTCAGGGAGCGTTTCAGAAGGCTGTGGTCACTTTACTAGAGGTCACTGAAGAGAGCTCTCAATTGTTGTTCCTTCTAGGGATCTGCCCTTGAAAAGTGTCTTCACAGTGGACTTCCTAATATCTCTAGGCTGTGATGGCTGAAGTGATGGAACTTTATCAAACAGCTATATACCTGCCTATGTGGCTTGACTTGGCTTGTAGCGCAACATGCAAAAAAAAAAAAAAAATGCATTAGACAGGGTAGGAGAGCTCTTTGTGTTCTCCAGGATGGAAAGGCAGAAGAAAATTGGCTGGTGCTGGCTGGACCAGGACCACCTCTAAGCAAACGCTGGGGGTCAGTCAGACATTAAATGACCCTGTTCTCAGCCATGGAAGGGACTTGGAGATTAAGTGACAGCCCAGAATGAAGGGGCAGGTGGAGACTGACCTGTGATCCAGACTCCCTGTCTGGGGGCTGTCAGAGCCCCCTGGGCTTATGCCTTGGGATGGGACTGTCTGGGCGAGGGAGTGCCCAGGCTCAGGTGCTTGGGGCTCCCTCCTGTAAAAACACAATATATAATACAAAGTCTAAGCCAAAACCTTTTTTACATCATGTACAACAATGAGGAAGATGCAAAAGCTTTGAGTGTGAAAACAATACATTAAACAAGGACATTTAATGTTGTTAATTAGCAGAATATGCATTTGTGGTGCATGTTTTGTGTCCCAATGTTTCATCATCCTGTGGGATGATGAGATACTAAAAGGAACGTTGAAATAATGGACCTAATAATATCTCTTAATCTAAAAAATAAAAAAGATGTTTGTCCATGGTCTTTCTGCTCCTCATAGAGTCATACAAATGACGTTATATCATAAACAAACGGGATTATTTAACAAACATGAAAAATATAAAAAAAAACTGTTAACATAATTCTTGATATGCTATTAGAATTCCTTTTAAGAAAAAAAAAAAAATATATATATATATATATATAGTGCCCGTACAATAGGTATGTGAGAATGTGAGAACGGTGGTAAGCTTCACAGACTTGGCTCCGTTTAGGTAACATGAGTCATGTAACCCAAAAATGAAAAGTCCTTAATAACTCTTCATAAAGATGATTCCACTATGATATCTTATTAACTATTATAACTTAATTATCTCACGGGTGAGATTTCTCAAGGACTATGTGTAGTATCACAATATTTATCACATGATATAAGTGGGAATTTATAGAAAATTAAAAAATAAGTGATTACTCTAGAAAATATTGTTATGGATTTTGCTAGACACCAAGTATTCTTCGGGTCCTAAACTCATAGCTTTAATATAATGTTAGATCTTTTTCCCTTCACTTAGGAGTTTTCAAAGCCTTGTTATAGGAAATACTGTTAGAATACTAAACAGTACACAAAGGAAGTTTTGAAGAACATTTGGCAGTTTTATCTATACTCTTGTAAGCAACTGAGATAAGCTAAGGAGCTCTT
The DNA here is from genome assembly GCF_000325575.1 of Pteropus alecto. Lineage (NCBI taxonomy): Eukaryota > Metazoa > Chordata > Mammalia > Chiroptera > Pteropodidae > Pteropus > Pteropus alecto. Next base: position 2,675,771 of record NW_006494610.1, read on the forward strand.
ACCAGGTGACCTCATGCAAAACAAATCAAACAACATTCCAAGAAGAGTTTATCCACAGTGAGTCCTAAAGCATCCACATGCTTTGGGAATTTATAAGATAAACTCTACCAGATTAGTTATTTATGATGGAGTTCTATGATGCCATTCTGGACCATGCAATGGTATTACTTGAACCTATCTATTGTTTCTATGGTAAAATATCCTCTAGTAAACTTTGACAAGTCACTT
>NW_006494610.1:2676062-2739958 GCF_000325575.1 Pteropus alecto
AAAAAGGCAGGTATATGACGGAGAAGCTAACATAAGTTTCTGACAAGCAGTTAACAAATACCTGCTATTCAGAATTTTTAAGAATTAAGGCATAAAGAAGCAATAGAGATCCTGGGAATAATAACTAGCACTGCAGTGAGATATCAGTAAAAAAAAAAAAAAAAAAAAAAAAAAATTTAGATAAAAATTTAGGGTCAAAAAAGTGTGATTAATTAAAACCAGGTGGCAAAGTCCAAAAGGATAGCAAGGGTGTGTTTTATTCCATGATGAGAGATAAAGGTTTAAGGAAGCTTGGTTTCGCTTGTACTTCATTAAGTGGAGAAACAAACAAACATGGGGTGTTCACCTCATTGTATTATAAACTTAAATGTAACTTCAGACCCCATTCCCAGTTAAAAGAAAATGTGTGGCTATCATTCAAAATGGAGTGTTTCGCATTTAGTGACAATGATTCCGTTAAAGAGCAAGTTCAGGTAAATGCCCTTTTAAAAATGTCCTCAGAAGGAAAATCTAAAAGAGAAACTAACTCCATTAGTCTGAGAGAATGCTTAGATTACAGCCATGAGGCCCCCAGAGCGGTGGTTCCACACTGTGAGCAGGAGCATGCTCCAGTACGGTGGGGGTTCCCCCCGATGCTTCTAGGCTGTGAGAGTATTGGGGAGAGGAAGGGTGACCCCTCTGAAATGGCTGGACCCCCGGTGATGAGAAGAAAGGAATGTTATCAAAATTCCCTTCAAACGGAACCAAGACACCACAATGGCAGGTTACTGGAGGAAAAAGCCTGCGGGGAGGGTGAGACCCCCACTATCAGTGATTATTGGTACGGGCACAGTTGCGGAGATGCCTACGTAAAAGAGAAAAGCCATGGTTAATTTTAAAACTGCAAAAAAAAAGAAAAAAAAAATTAAAAAGACACAACCAAGACCTGAGGCATGGTTTATAGTTCTTTGACGATCCAGTTAATTAACGTTTCACTAAACTGCACGGGACCTCAGAAATGCCTTTTTCCATTAGAGGTTCAGACTTACTCAGTTGAATTAGACCGAGGTCTAAATCTTTTGCCTCTGATTTTCTTTCTGTTGCCTCCCAGGTTACCTGAAAAAGATGGTTTATAGCTAGATTTGAATATAAATAAATAATCGCCATATATTTAACAACATGGTATTTCAAGTGGATGTAATTCACAACCCAGAACACAGGGCTTTATAGCTCTGTACGGCCTTCTCACTGTGTCTAGCACACTGGTGCTATCAAATCCCATCATTCCCCATCCAAGAAAAAAGAATTGGCTCATAATAAGTGCCCTCTTCTCTATTGGGAGAAGAAGAGCTAAAGAGCTTACAGAGAAGAACAAATGCTTAGAACCAGGGACCATAAAATATAGAACTTGGGTTCTGTGAACAGTTGGATTCAGAATGCCACCTTATACCTTGCCAGGAGTTACTTCGAGGTCTCCCATTTTCACAGATGTCTGAAATATGTTTTGTGTCTGGGATCCTTTCACTCCAAGAATGAGAGAGTCCATTAGACCTGAAATTGAAAATGTATATATATTGTTCAAAAATATAATCAAATGAATGTTTTGAAATCAGTAAGCAAAATTTCTAAGCATTGCTGTGTGTTAAATAAATCAAGAAAGAAAAAAATCTGAAATGAAAGAATGAAGAGAACATGAAAGTCTTCGTGAAGAAGGCAGAATTACGCAACATTCAATTTAAGAAAAGTCAAATACAGTGGCACCCCATTACAATAGTTAAAATTGAAAAGTATCAGGATACAGCACAAGCCAATTACACTCCCCGAAACACAACTTCTTATAGCAAATTCACTACATACTTCAGGTATATAACCCAAGCAGTAGAGTTATAATGGGGTCCCACCATAGATGTTTCTTAATTGTAAAGCAATGGTTTCCATTCAAATATTATGAGAACACAGACTTCTGAGAGGTTTCATTAAGATTTCCTCTATTGAAACTTGCAAACCTTTATCAGAATAATATTAAGGTTTTCTTAAACAATAAAATTATTTTCTGAGAATAGGCATTTTTCCCACAAATAAGTCCTCCCCAAATGTAGTACTGTTAGTTAACTGTCCAATAACTGAACTGTATGATGTTTATCATGGAAGTGTCACTCACAAAGCCCATGTACCATTAAGCCCTCTGCTATTTGTGTCCTGCCATCTTACAGTGAATTATCTACAAGAAGTGAAATTTACATACCTACCTTGTACCACACAAGAAAAGTATTTTAACAACTATATAAACTTAGGAGTCACATAATTTGATACCATTTTTAACTGCTTAAAAGTCATAACTCATTGAGATCTTGCTAAAATCTGGATATTATTCAAATCAATATTTTAAGCTCTTCTTGAGGTATTTTAAAAAATAGCACTATGCTTAAAATCTTTTCCATGTATCATCCCAGTTAACTGCTAATAATGACGGTTTTAAAAGGAAACTTCTACTGATGAATGAAACTAAATGAAACTCAGCATAATTATATATTAATTTAATATATATATTAAAACTTTTTGAACATCCTTTGCTAAATACAGAATGATTCCTATTTTGTACAAAAGGACAACAGAAATTTTCCTGGAATCCACTGATTTCTCCACTTCTTAACCATGATATTTAATTTGAAATTATTTGACCAAGAAAATATTTATATGCTGAAAGAATTTAAGTAAATTTTATTCTCTTGGCCAAAAAGCCCCCAATAAATCAAAAAACTAAAATTTTTGAAACAGTCTTCCTTTGAATTGTACTCCTTATGCAAAAACTAATAATTTTACTTTTGCTTTAAGCTATGTTATCTGAGTAAAAACACTCCTTCATGCTTGAGACACTTACATAAAAGCAGAGTTCACAGATCTCACTAATTCCTTCTATCATCCTTCCTGATTATTTATAGAGTGAGATCCACTATAGAATTTTTACAGATAATTCACTCTGTTTAGAACTCCAGAAAAAAAAAATCATGTTTCTTCTCAATAAACTAGCAATTTTCCTTTTAATCTACAAAGTACATACTGTGCCCAAAGTAATGCACGGGGCTATCAAATCTATTTTTTCTATACATTACCCCTTCCCAACAATTTTAAAGAAACTGTTCCATAGGAATATTTTAACTTCCTTCAATGTGAATGTAGGTCTCATTTCCTAAACCATTCCAACTATTTATATCTTCTATCAGTTTATTTCGTCAAGCAAGTATAAAGCATGCAGAATTTTAAATGGTCTTATACACCTTAAGATCCTGGGGCAAGACTACAGCATCAAAGTTTAAGACATAAATATATTAACCCCACCGATACTATTATAAGATTCACAAACAGTATATATACTTAAATTAATTTGGCAATCAAGCTCTAAGTAACAAAGTCTAGAAATAATCATTCCAGGAATAAAAGGCAAAATCATAATATTCAAATATGATTCACAGAGAAGCGATCTTTTTTCACAGCAAGCTTAGCTTTGATATATTTAAAATTAAAAAATAGTCAACGCAGCATTCATATTAAAAAATTTATTTTAACAAATGCTTTTATTGAAGCATGACAGTAACCTTTTTCTTTGACTACCAAACATGACATAAAGCTCACCATTTAAAAAATATTAAAATACTATATATAGTTTCTTAAGCCATATAAGAGCAAGACTGAAAAACCCTAGGGTTTCTGTATATATTTAAAGTTATTATTTGTTTAGTTTTATTTTGTTTGGATTTCTGGCCTGATTTGCTAAACAAGTGGTTCTGAGCATATGGCATTTTGAAGCAGAGTAATCAAAGAACAAAGGATACCATTTTTTAACATTCAAGAAAGAAGGAAGAAGTAATCAAACCTGCTGCAAAATAATGAAATGTTCTGACTAATGGAATAATGTGTGATGGAACAGGTAGAAATCTGAAAATGCGACAGAAAAGCAGACCTCTTCTTAGAACTAGATGCTGAGTTTGTGCTGACTCCAGGAGGAATGTCGCTATAAAAAGAGTCACCATCTCCAGGCTTTTTTACATAATCTCCCTGGGGTAACTGTCTAAGGCATAATAAACATTTCAGAGTCAGAAAACAAGACACACACATGAACACAGACATATACAAATATTATTTTAGGAAAAAAGAGGTAGGGATAATGATCTACATGAATCAAACCTATAACAACACGTAAGATTATTAATAAATGTGACAAGTTAAATTCATTCTAACTGTAGATCAGAAATGCAATCACTGAAGTCTATTCAGTCTAGATGGATAAAACCTTGCTTCAAGGGAAAAATATAGTCAATGAGGTTTTTCATTGTAACTTCTTTATACTTGGAGATGTTAACTACAGTTTTGTCTTAAAAAAAAAAAAAAAAATAGTGCCAAAGAAGACATACTGGGGCAGACAGTCCTTGCCCAGAAAAGGCATAGTTTTTTTCACCATGGTGAATAAACTATTCATGATTTCTAAACATTCTATAATGTAACTTTGGCTTTAAAATAACTGACCAATTTCTAAGCTATGTTCTATAATTTAATCCAAATAAATTCTTATCAGAGTTCTTTGCTCAATTTGGAACCTCAATGTTCATTTAACAGAAATATGAAGAAACTGAAAAAGATTCGAAGGTGAGTCAAAAATATATAATTCTCTAACTGCACAGTAGAATATGTAAAGGAAGATAATTTAGCAAAAGGAAGGAAGAGTTAAAAAAAATAACCGAATTCTTGTTGAGACTCTAGAAGGATATTTATAGGTAGTTTGGTGGGTGACCTTGGTTCTCTATCTCCACTGTAGAGGGGTTCAACAAGGGAAAATTTATTTAATGTGCCCTATTACTGACTTCACTCACTCTGATTTTGAATTAACTAAAAGTGGAACAGATTTTTATTACTTCTCTTAAAGAATAGGGTAGAAAACTTTAGATCAAACCACCTAGTCAGCTCTCCTTCCTCAGTAGCTAATCTGGTCATTTGCCAATACGTGGCCCCCACGCAGACAATTGAATCTCAAATTTGATTCAGTCTCATTCAGTACTATGGTCGGAGGTGCCATAAACTAGTGTTGGATGGAGAATTTTAAACAGAGCTGTACTTAAATAGATACACATTTGCTAACTCCTTTTCCCATCTGGTTTTTCTTTAGTTACCATGCTAGTCATGGTTACTTGCTGACACTAAAGTCTATCCCAAAAATGCCACTTTCAAATGTTTGTTTCCTTATATAGTTTACCATACTGTTTTAAATGTTCAAAACATTTGGCCATTCATTCTTCTAAATGACCAAATACCCTTTCTCATATTATTTCAATCCTATATATTCACATCTCTACACAAATCTAAAGATTTTTCAACTGATATAAAGCACATATATTAATTTGTATGATTAAATCTACTCTTCCCCTTTAAAGAAAGTTGAATTTCTCATTAGATTTGTATGTTGATACATATTCCTTCAAAATATTTTTAATTCTTAAGTGACTTCAGCTCATAATTTTAATCTTTCTTTTTCCTGGTACATTACAAAAACATTAATTCTATAGAAAAAATAAAACAATTCCCCCATATTTATAATGTTAATAAAACAGGACAAATGATCTTTTTATGCAAGAGAGCTTTAATCTCTGCAATCATTATTTTCTGGCTTGCCTATCAATTAGTCTATCAATGCTTGAAAAATGCTCTCAGTAAAATCAGAGTTGTCTATGTTGCCTCAAGGAGGAAACTTCTGTTTTGTATCAAACTCATATTTATAAAAGAATGCCAGAGGATATCCCATCAACATCACATTTCCAACAATAATCTTTATGGTAACAAATCATTTTTGTCACTATTACTTTTAATGAAAGCTTTCTGAGCTGATGAGAAGTGCCTGCTAAATTTAAATTAAAGATAAGTTCCAACTACGCTTGACTTTTCCCACTAATCAGTTCCCCCAAATTACCTTCTTCTTACGTGGTTCTGGCATTCAGGCATTCACCAAGGCCTCACTTAGCTGACAGCACAGGCTTATATGGACCACCTCTCACAATAGACAACACTCAGTATTTTTTCGCAACTGAGCATGTTTACCACTTCTTCAACTTCATTGCTCTGTAATATGTTGTCATCTTTTACGCGTGTGCAAACATCTTAAATGCTATACATATCATAAACTGTAGGCTTCAGTGAGAGGCTTGGAAGGGAGTTTAAGGTCAACGACTTTCTGGGACACAGCCCTGTTTTTAACATGCCAGGAAGATTTGATTCTCACCTAGATTGTGAAGTCTCCAAAATACAGAAACTTCTCTGCATTCTCTTTAAAATTCTACAAAGAATACACTGTAACTTTCTGCATATTGTAAATGCAAAATCTTAATGATTATTCACTTTGTTAAAGATCTCAAGAATAATATTTAACATCTTTCACCAACCAGAAATTTACCCTTTTTTCAATATTACATATTAGAACAAACCTATTTCTTCTTGTTTAACCTTTAGTGGAGATAGACAATATCAGGTCCCCATGATCAAAAAATAACATTTCATCATTTGTTATAAAAAATCATAAATGACCAAGTAAACGATCTCTTTAAAAGCTGAATTTTAAAGCTGAATTTAATTTTCTAGTCTTTATGGCTTTCTTCTTCAACTTTGCTGATTCCATAGAATTCTGGAATCTAGAAGTGACTATGACTACCACATGAGGTGTCCTGACCTGTGCTAAGTTTTATAATGGGAAAATTACCTCATATTTCCCATATTACATGTAAATATCTTAGACATGTACATGAATTTTTAAATAATGACCAAAATTTATTTAATTAAATTCTTCTTTCTCACAAAGGATCCCTGTTATGAGAGAAGTATGATCTTTCCTACAAGGGTCCAATGAATCGCAATGTGTAACAATAATCTTTGCACATATTCAAAATGAGAATATAATGAAAAAAATTAAGTCTTAACCTTAATGCTGAAAGAGGTATTTCTCCAGTGCCTCGTAAGTATCTGGACTGTCTATAATTGAAATTGTTACTTTACTTTTTAAGGAAATATTGTGTAATGTGTACCAAGTCGCACTGACAGATGTATGACTATCACTGAAATAATATAAAAACAAACTAAAGAAAGTTTGAAAAAAAAAAAAGGAGGGAGGTTCACAAGAGAAAATAAAGTGGCTAAAACAGGTGAGAGAGAAAAGAAATGGGGAAGAGGATTTCTGCTTAAGGTATAGATCAGTAAGATATGATCTGTTTATTCTATTTCACATTGATCATAATAATGTGTGTTCATTTCAGATAAAGGAAGAGAATATTTCAGCTGAATATAGGTGTTTTATAAATGCAAATTCAATTAACGTTTTCTTATTCTATTATTTGCAAACCTGCTTGAAAACTAAAATTCAAATTTATAATTCTTGTTATAAAGTATACAGCTGCCAAGTCCAAAAGCAATTATGCTAAAATATAAACAATGGAATCAACTGAAAATATTATGGAGATCTTCTTTCCTGGATATTTTAAAGAAAAAGATCAACAGCCATCCTAACTACATGATGTATAAGAATTATCCATGGCTCCTCAGTCCCATGGTCCTACCCTTCACAATATGACACTGGCAGATGGACGTAAAGTGCTATCACTCATATATGAGGTTCCGCCTCCACCTGCCCCAGGATGAGGCTTTTATTTTTCATTAAGCAATTTGTAAACAAAAAGAAAAAAATGGGTTTGTTCCTTATCTTTTCGTCAGACCTGCAATTAAGCCTATTACCCATTCCTTCATATAATGAAAACCCTGAGGACACGTTTTCCAGAGGAAAAGTTGACAAGGTTATCAGGTTCTTTCACAGAAGCACTTGTCTGACCTCTCCAATAATTTGAAAGTTATGTCCAATTTGGCATTTCTGAGCCGTTACATTATTAATATGGATCTGATAACTGGCTACCTATTTAATATGGTCTTACATTTAGTGTCAAAGCCAACCTTTATGTTCATCAACTCTTTTGCTAGCTCAACCAGTACGTGTGGGCCCTGCTTATGTCAATGAATGCTGCCTTCCTTTTTGAGAACAACCATCTCCACCTTTCATTTAAAGATCAGAGAAACACAAAGTCTTCAGAGACTACATACTGATCGCTTCCTTTACAATAATGCTTTCCAGATTATGAAGTTTATCTGATTTTAGAGTTGAGGAAAGTTTAAATGATTTCCCAAGACCACATCTGAGCAAATGGATTTCTGATTCCTTGTCGCTTGGTTCTCCCATTATGGAACCTCAAAGAAAAACCTAATTTAAAGGCAAGGACAACTCAAAATTCTTATTTCTGCTTTCTGGCATTCTTTGAAACTGGGCACATCTTTATTTGAATATCTGCAGATATTTTTACAAAATTGTAAATTTCTTAATGCATGCTTTGGTCTGTTAGCCTTACCATCTTCTCTATAAACACTAACACATATTCTCAAAAAGGAAAATCCTTTTTATACAATCACAACTTCTTGATCTAAAGTCCATTCTTTGTTTCTTCTCCTTTGTGAGAATTATTGTACGGACCTAAGATTTATTAGCTATGGACAAGGACAAAAATAAACACAGGTTGTGTTAAAATAAATCAAAATATATAAACTAAATGTTTGCTGAAGATGTAGCAACTCTCAAAATATGAACTAAATTCCAAAAGAGTAGTCAGATTGATGAAATGATTCAGTAATACTAGGAGGCAAGAAATTATATAAGGTACATATAGGAGAGTCTTAATGTAAAATTTTTCTTACCTAAACCTATCCATACATTGAATTAGAATAGGAAATTGGTACAGTTTTACATAGCAGTCATTTTTTTGTAGTGTAGACAATTCCTTTATTCTGGATAGTATCCCTGGTGAGAACATGTCTTAGAGTACTGTTTTAGTTTTGCTTGTGTTACCTATTTGTGATATTTTACTTTCCTTTTTATATAGTCAGCAATATTAAATTACATTATAGCCTTAGCTCCTATGGAAATGGAGCTGAATCATCAATGTTTATCTTACTAGCCTAATTCTACTTTTCACTCAAGAAAGCCACCAAACTTAGATTTCTGAAATGACTGATCAGCTTCTACTCAACAGAAAACTTAAAAGACTCCAGCTCTTCTCCAGTGTTTTAAGATACAAGAGTTCAAATCATGGCACAAAAAAATCTAGTTGTTTTAAATTTCAATTAATTTTGCCTTAGTTTTAGTTGTTCCATTAATGAGTTAGTTATTCCAGGGCAAGGTCAATATTTCCTAATATCTATGTTAACTGACCAGGATCTCAGGTGGTACCCTGTGAGCATCACTTATTTACAGAGATTCTGTAGACACTTATGACCAAAGCCTTATTGGAATTTTATATTACAATGTGGAAGGGAAGAGAAAAGTTTACAATTTTAATTTGTGAAAAATTGAAAGCTGTAGTTGGGGCTTGAAAAAGTCTCACCAGGTTTATTACATCTTATTCCTAATCTGCCACAGGCATTTAATAAAACAGTAGGAAAAGTTAAATAAGTAGGAATCTGCAAAGATATCTCGAGTACAAAACTATATGATATACAAGACCTGGTCTGAATTATCAATTTCTAGGATATTTAAAATTTTTTTGTATCAATAGCTAATATCATTAGTAATTTTGTGAATGTGAAAAGTAAAGGGTGTACCTCAATACGGACTAATTTAGATTTATTTAAAAACAGGCAATTCTTACAGAACTACATAAATGAGTTGTATCCCTTTTGACACTGTTGCTTACACATAGATTTTAAGGCTATGATGAAAGGGGTGCCTCACTTTATGGGCTTTTTGTTTAAAAAAAAAGTATAGTAAACAATCAAAGATTCCAACTATGCAAATTATTTCTTTAACTACCTGTGCAATTACCCAATCGGTAAAAAAATATTTCCTTATGCAGAGATTAAACAGGCTCATCAAGTGCCAGGACGTTCTCTTGACCTGTGCCCATAAAATTTTATCACTTACAAATGAAAGTTACTGACATGACAACAGTAACAAATAAAAAATAAATCCCCTCAGAAAGTATTAGGCAATAAGAGTGTTATAAACATGAAGGGAAGCTAACTAATGTAAACAAAGGTGACACCTCAACAGAGGAAGTTTGTTTTAGATGGAAAAAAATTAATTTCCAAATATAGTACCATAAAAGTAACACAAATAAGAACTTTTATTAATTGTAGTATTGTTGGATGAAAGAACCATTAAAATTAAATAATGATAGATATGTTTTAAATTAATAAATTCCACAGCACCACTATTAAAATGATCATTTTGAGGTCATAAAAAAAATTAAGATTAGTTTATAATCGCTACAGCATAAAAACAAAGTAAACTTGATTTATAATTGCATGTATAAATTCCAAAGATGCTAATAAGATTTAAACCTTTCAGTTACATGTTCAGATTATTCTCATCACATACCTCTGTTCTCGATAGTTTCTTTTCATGGATAAGACGAGAGGGGGGAAGAAAAAGAATTAGTTACCTATGAAAGTATATTAAGAAAGCACTATATATAAAAGCACTAGGATTTATTGAAAAGTCTCCACTAGAGGGTTCTGAATTGCAGAATTAAAATGGGGAATACAAATAGTCACACAAACACAAATTTTACTTATCTTTAGGAGAAGTGACACCAAAGGGTTAATGACAATATTTTCAAATATTTCTAAAGCATAAAAAATTCTATTATTAAAGAGTAACTTTTCTCAATATCAATTATATCATATTAAATATTTAACAATGTTTTAAAGCCAATCCTATTTCGAATACAGGTTTTCAGATATGTATATTGATTTAAATAATAAATTTAAGTAATCAAGTTACTTATATAAATTACCTGTTTTCATAAAAATAAAAATCATAATTTATTCCTTTTTAGTTACAGTATATACCTTAATCTAAAGCTTTTCCTAAGAATTTAAAACAGAAGAACATAAATGAACACTAGAACATTTTATTTCATCACTTATGATAAATTAGAGTGAGTTAATTCACAGCTATTATGGACCTCCTAAGTTATTACTACTTACAAGCTTAATGTTTAGCAATACTTTGTTCAAAGTTTGGTCTCTGTTTTTTATTGGGCCATATACTAAAATAAAATTACATGAGTTTTAAAATAAACCAATCTTAAAAATGTATTCTAGAGGGTATGGTAGTGAGGCACCAATGACTTTTATGTATAACTCAAAAGATTTCATTTTTAACTTTCTAAATTAAATTTAAGAAAATGTTAATATTTTGAAGACGTGTTAGAAAGGCCAAGCAACTGAGTAGTGGGCTCCTTCCTCCAAGATCAAAATCAAGTTCCACACGAATCTGTAGCATCTTTATCTATCTATTCTGAGCACCCAATAAGTATCTTGTTTAATAACAAGCTCATGAGGGTAAATGTGCTAATTAGTTACTCATTATTTTTCATTCCTGAAATCATCAGATGGAGGGGGAAATAAGCCCAGAATCTTTCTATTCAACACATTTTGCTTTTTATTCTCTCAATCTGATTACCTGAGCAATCCACCTGTTCCTAATGAGTATTCTTCATTTTCTATTCGGCTTAGAGAAGGGGTAGAAAGTTTAATTGGAAGGATTAATGAGAAAATGAGTTCTGTTTCTAAATCTAATTCTTGAATTTTAAATAGAATATGAAACATCATATTCATGAATTTAATTCCTGTATTAAAATTTTCTACATTCTCATTCTATTTTTAAACATATTCTGAATAAGTTTAGTAGCACTAAAACTACATCATTTAGGTTCAAATTATTTACGAAGAGGATGCTGCAGAATGAACATGATTTGTCTTTTTCCTTAATGAATCTGAAAAATATATATGTTCAGAAATAAAGAAAAAGCAATGACACCTCAAAAGAATTTCATAAAAATAAGAAATGATATACAGAAAGAAGAATTTTTAATTAAAATCATTAAAACATGGACACAGGTCATTTTATTAGTAATAGGAGATATTTAGGTTTTATATTTTCCAAAAGGTAATCTTTTCCAAGACTATAAAAATGAAATAACAATTTGTATCAGTAGGTGGCAGAAAAATCACACAACACAGAACTAACAATTTTGCTTTCCCTTTTCACATGACCAAGTGAAACCACTTACTTCAAAACAACAATGCTTGTGAAGACAATTACTACCTAAGTATTGTATCACAGAAGTCAAGGATATTGTGCAGCTCCAAGAGGGGGCTAATTCACCTGAGGTGTGAGGGGAGATCAAACAATAACTATACAGAAAAGCATTCTTTTCAGACATATAATTTTATAACTCCAAATGTTATGCTGAAATCAGCCTGGGCAAATATAAGAATACAATATATCTAATGACCTGCAGATCAAAGAAGCCCATAGGTACTGAGCATCTTCTATGAGATGGTACAGGGCTACATACTCATTTAATCAGGGCAAACCATTACTATTATGCTATGCTCTCCTTCGCTATGCTATGCTATATTAACTATGCTATGCTAAACTTTACTATGCTATCCATGCTATTTGTTAATATAGCCTTTCTCAAATGTCTTTCTGTATTTTAATGCTTGTAGCACACAAACTAACTGCTCTCTTCAGGCAACGAAACTCAGGGTTTGACCTCACCTTTTAAAGGTGTTTCCATTGATTCAATTGGTTTAAGACCATGTCAGGTGATATTAATAATAGCATACAATTACATAGTGCCTAGTCTATTAAAAGATTTGGGGTAATTTTAAAGTATGAAATATTCTAATTCCCAAGTCTTTTAGTGAACTAAGTTTGATCTATGTGAGGGGGAAAATGCTATAAAGTGAGGTCAAGCCTAGAATGCTTAGCAAAAGTTACAGGACTCCCAAATGGAGAAACATTCTAGGCCCAGGGACTTGAAATATCATCAGAGATCAGCAGAATTTTGATTTTTAAGTTGAAATATTAAAGAGAATTTAAGGTTTGCCATGATTAAGTTTTAATTTATTAAAATCAAATAAGTTATTTGAATATAAATAAATTTTTCATGTTATAAGATTGAAATACTTAGGGAAATGGAACATATTAATCTTATGTTTGGAATGTTTGAAATCATTTACTTAGCTAAATGCTCAAGGAGATCTAATTTCCAAAAGTTATATATCATAACTTTTTAAAATTTATAAATAGAACCAAAAAATTGTCAGCTGAACTTTGAAGCTTAAGAAGAATAAGACTTTTAAAAGCTTTAACTTAAAAATTGAATTTTAATTTTAACGAACATTTCTGAACAGCCTTTTCTTCACACAAAAACACCCACATAGTTTTTAAACAGTGCCTCCACACATGTTGTGAAGATAAAGAGGTTTTGCCCTTAGCACGATGCACGGACATAGCAAGCACTCAGCAACAGATCTCCCGCTGCTGTTCTTGTTGATGTGACTCTTATTAAAGCTCTATGCTGTCTGACTATCTTGCCTAGCTTTCTGGGTATGAGTTTAAGTCAAGGGAAGACCTGTGTCACTAAAGAGCAAACAAACATAACCTCTGTAAAAGACACAATTTTGATTGATTTTACTTCAATGGTTTTAAGACAATATTCAGTATTTTTTGAATAAACAGGAGGTATCTCAAGATCTAAAAAAATGATAAATTATCATTACCTTTAATCATGCTAAGCACAATCACCAACTGAGTGTAAAGCCAGACTGATTTTCATTGCAAGTATATTTATCCAATGATAAAAAACTTCCCAGATGTTTAATTCATTTAAACAAAATGTTTAAAAGTATATTTTGACAGTAAAAATACTGAGATGTTTCACTTACTTATAACCCCATGCAGTTATTCCTAATATGAGGGCCAGCACTAAAATGGTGCCAGCAATTATGCCTATTATGATATTGGTACCAGCAACACCTGTGGGGGAAAAAACAATGAAGATCAGTATATACAATTGAAATTTTGATATAAAAATCTTTCAGGAACTTTATTCTCCAGATCTGTAATCATCACACTAACAACATTATTTAAAAATATTTTTTAAAGTGCGTATTTTTTAAAGGGAAGAAAAATCAACCATAATTTATCAATGGGAATCAATTGGTTTTTTTTTTAAATTATTTGTGTATGTTCTCTTTTAATTCTTTTCCAAGTGTATTTTGCATTATTGTATTTTCCACGTACTTTTATGGAAAATATGATGAGGACATCGAACTAAAAGAAAGAATAAAGAAGAGGGGCTACATGGCATAGCACCTGTTAGGGAGGAATACTTAGAAATCCATATCCCTTTTGACCCTGACCTCTTCCTCAAAAATTCTAGAAATGTCATTTTTCATATCACTACATTCTGATAACAAATGCAAGGTCCTTATTGCTCTCAGGGGTGTGTGTGTGTGTGTGTGTGTGTGTGTGTGTGTGTGTGTGTGTGTGAGATATTTTGTCTCTCAATGTAAAGATAAGCTTCTTATGGGAGAAAACACGTCTACATGTTTATATAACCAGTGCTCAAGTGGTATGGATGTTACAAGCACGGGGCTTGTACTTCCCAATTTTGGCAATGATGACCATGGCACATTCTAGAAAAGAAAAACCAAAGGAAAAGAGAGAGGAAGGTGAGCTGGAGATTGGTACTGGTGAAGCATGAGAGCCACGCAGCATCAGACTGGCAGAGGGCCAGGGCAGGGCTGAAGCTCAGAACTCAGTAATAGCATTGTGTGTCAGCATCCCGTCAGGCAGGCTGAGATGCAATCTTTAAGGGCATCTTGGCAGTGAAAGTGGCCCAGTGAGTCGAAGTCTTGGTCAACAAGCCCAAGTGAGGGCCCAAGAGCAGAAAAGGTAGATTGGAGGCCTGGCTCTGATCCCAGGAGACTTGTTTTGGTGATAATGACTTACACCACATGTTTAAATCACCCGGTCTGTTTCACCCAGAGCACCTCAGCTCTCTCTCTCCTTATCTGCTGCACTCCTGAGGCATCCTTCAAAGATCTGTAATTACGGGCAACTGGTGCAAATTCCAATTCCCTATGACTAAAGAGGTGGCCTCTCTGCCTAGGAGCCCTCCATAGTCAGGTTAGACTTCAGGACTAGTGCATCTGAAGAGACTGGTAGACTCCACCCTGCCCAGGTCCTGGTGGATGCTGATGCCAGGGGACCCCTGGATCATTAGGATTTTCATACTCTAAGACCCAGCATGTCTGTCTCCCCTTCCTTTTCTTCTGGGGATTTAACAGGAATCAAAAAACTTGGGTGCTAGTCTTGATTATTTCTAATTAATGGTATGACTTTTAACAAGTCACTTAAATTCATGGACCTGAATATCCTCGTCTCTGCATTAACTGCAGGAACAAGCTCCAGACTACCACTGCTAAGACCGAACATGACAAAATCTTAATCATTCTGTGACTTTCTTTATTAAAGTGATATTAGCTAAGATTTTCTCATCCTTTGGAAGTGACGGGCTTTAGGATTTGAACATTATTTAATGAGAAAGAATACTCAATAACGAAATGGTAAAATAGTTTCAAAGGGGACATTTACCCCCAAGGTCTGTGTCCTTACGACTATCTGCATTTAATTTCTACTTCTCAGTTTGGACCTCTCTAGCTTTTAGAGCTGCCCCTGTTGTTTCTCACTCATGTCCTGAAATCCCTTCCAGGCATGTTGGCCAAATTTCCTACTTCTAGAATTACCTACAGTTCAGGTTACAGAACTGAGGTTAAATACAAATGAGATGCTATGATAAAGAATATTAAAGTCAATGAAATATTTAAAAATCAATTCTTCAATTTTTATTATTTATTCAGTCCCGATATATAAAATTTTTTCTTTAAATTCAGAGTTAAAAAGTGACTACATTCTTAAAAGAAATGCTAGAGTTTGTTGTTGGCTGCAAACAAGTACAATACTTGAAAAATCTCACTCTGATGTAGGACAAGATAACACTAAATCAGTAGACTCAACATTACATATCATTATAATTTAATGGAAACAATCAGTTTCATAATGTGGACCCCAGTCATATACTGCAATTCATTATTATGTGGCTTTAACTTATATTTGCGTTACAAAAATAATCCAAATGAAACTGTCTGAAGGGTAGTTTTCTCTTTCCTTGTGTATAAAGGCTACGAAATGATACCAAATTAAGTACTTACCATTGCCAGACAGAGTTATACCAGTCTTTGCATCATCGTTGTGAGGGAAGTAAGTGCTGCAGTCTGCACCGATCCAGTGTCTATTACACACACACCTCAGCTCATTACTACAAACCTGAAATCCGAAATCAAGCTAGAGTAAAAGTCAACTCTCTGATACAGAGGCATGAAAAAATAAGCATTAATTTCTAATTATTATATGCCTAGAATTTGATGGTACTGAAAAATTATTGGTACTTTTTTTCCTAATGCTAATTACTTATTTCTTATTAAAGTGTCTAAAAAAATATTTTCTAGAGATCGATGGCTGACTCAAAGGGATAATAAATTTTAACAGAGGCATGAACTTATAAGTCTAAAAAAAATGAAATTGTTTTGAATTTCAGTGACTTAGATTTTATAACAGGGAGATTTAAAAAACTGAGCAGAAGTACAATCATTTGACGATTATCCAATACAAAGATTTCTTTCTTCCAAAGAAGGGATCTTAATAATAAAATTTTATTCATCTTTTAGAAAGCAGATGCAATAAAGAGAAATCGGATGAAGCAGAGAGGCCTAAACCTTTGCTGTGATGTGAAAGAAAGTTTCACAAAGCTATAACCTTGGCACCTCAACCCAAGCTACAGAGATTAGTGACTTCAGGGTCATGGAAACTGACAACTCCCTCAAACAAAGAGCAGGAAAAAAATTCACATAAAAATGGCACCAAGTTTTAAAACTTATCAGACAATAATCTGTCTTCATTTATATATCCCAGAATCTATACCTAGATCTTATCATTCAAAACAGCTTTAAATGGAATGGAGATTTAGAGAGACTTGTTAGGTTAAGATCAGAGAAGTTCTTTAAGAAACAGGTTTTCACTGGATGGATTTCTGTATTTTGTCTGATCTAATTTGCCAGAAGATGGCATACATCAACATCTAAATATAACTTTAAAATATAATTAATAAATTTCAGATCTCAAATTAATTCACATGAACACAGTTCTGTGAATTAACAAATATGCAGGAAGAAAAAAGTTTAGGCTTAAAGTCAAAAGGCATAGGTTTTAGTCCCCATTTCACCACTATCTTATCAACAGACCTTAACCAGGTAAATTCACTATCAGTTTCCATATCACACACTAGCACCAGTGACATAGTGACAAGTGCACAGTGATCATGACTAATAGAGTCAGAGCTAACATTTATTGAACACTCACTATGTCACAGACATTGTTTTAAGTATCACATATAAGTTACATGTATTAACTCACTGATTCCTCACAATAATCCTGTAAAGCAAGCAATATTATTATTCTCGCTTTACAGAGAAATTGTCGCAAAGAGGCTAAGTAATTTGCCCAATCCTACCTAGTTCGTAGGAAGTAGAGCTGGAATTCAGACTCAGACTGTCTGATTCCAAGTACATACTCTTAACTATACAATGTAAAGTACATAAGAATATCTATTGTTTTTCATTTAATTTTTGTCACATATACAGAGTTGAGTTATTGTAAGTTAAAAATCCATAGGATATAACTTTTCTGTATTATGCATAATTATTGTAAATGACTTGGATACTATTTGCCACCTAATTTACTTGTGTCTATCATTCTTACTCATCCATTAAACAAATCGCTAATTAACACAATTAACTATGTTTGGATTCTTTATTATACACTCAGATTTCTCGATGAATAAGCTTTGGTTACTCATTAGCATGAATGATCAAGAAAAATTTCCATTATTCATTACCCCTGTCCCCCCAAAAATTATCTCCCCCTAATATATTGTTGCTTATTAAGGAACGAAGTATTAGCAGACCCATTTACAGAAGCAGAACCATTCACTTCATTCCTTCTCTGTTCTCATGCGCTATAAGAATTCCTTTTCTTTGGCAAAGAGTAACAATTAGTAAGACTTCCCTAAGGACATTCTTGGCATATTGGAATGACCAGGATTGCAGGCTTACAATTCCAGAACAGGGATCCTTTGCCTCAACTGAGTAACACAACCAGTTCAAGCAAAGAATCTGGAATGAGGGTAAGAAGAAAATCTTAGCATATGCCAAAAGAAAAAGAACTGAAAAGGTTTCGTTAGTATAGGAATTTCTAACTAAAAATGACAAAACCATAATCACTAATAGAGCATGTTTATTTAACCTATACATTTATTTCTATAGAACCTACACTATCAGATATGACTGAAAGAATAGAATTTAGCCTTTTAAACAATGCCGTTCTTTCTATTCATCTATGAGAAACATTTCCCTAAATTATTCTGTTTTTATTTCTAGGAGTTCTCCTTACACACTGGTATGGCTATGG
Source organism: Pteropus alecto (assembly GCF_000325575.1). Taxonomy (NCBI): domain Eukaryota; kingdom Metazoa; phylum Chordata; class Mammalia; order Chiroptera; family Pteropodidae; genus Pteropus; species Pteropus alecto. The sequence continues at coordinate 2,694,502 of NW_006494610.1, forward strand.
CAGTTATTTACGATCTGCTCTAACTGGTTAGTGCCTGGACCATACAGTTGTTAAATGCTGTAGCCACTGCCCCTTCTTTTTACTCTTGTTTTTATCCCATTATAGTTTGTTAAAATTTGTTTCTTAGATCACTTATAGAAAACTGGCATTATATTATATGAGATCATATTCAAACATAACAGGAAAGATAAAGGAATTTCGTTAGGAAGATTATACTTTTTTCTTATTCCCAGGCTTCTCCAGATTATACACAGAAATATTCAAATGACTATGATAAAATAACTTTACATGCTGACTAGACACACGGATAGGCATGTTTTCAATTGTTACAGAAATAAGCAGTTTAGGGCCATATCTATTTCTGTGATATAAGAGAACTGAGTAAGTTCCCCATGGTGAGGTACTGAATACTTACTCCATTTCCTGAACAAACAGTGCCTTCTTTATTGCTTAAGCACGTACTAAAGTTGAAAGAAGCCACAGGAAGACACCTATGTTCTAAGCACATCATTTTGGGACCACAAGGTGTTCCATCTTCCACATAGCCAAGATCTACATCTTCTTCAAGCTTAACATGTCCACCACTAAAAATAAATTGAGAACAAAAAGAAAATGGGATTCCATTAATTCACATTAATTTGAGAATATGCTTAAAAACTAAAAAGTAGGCATTATCACTTTCTCTATTTTCTACATATTATCTAATAAAAACCAATAGCAAGCATTTTCAACCTGCAAATGAAGAAAGCAATTGAATCTTTTGATCTAATTCCTTTCAGAGACATTGATATATTTTAGGATTTAAACATAAATATAAGGTCCTGAATTGAAATGGCTTTTTCATTTTACCTTGGATATCATGTACAAGCCAAGTAAATCATTATTACTAGTATTTGATTTGATAAGTAAGTAGGTTTCAAGATTTCAAACCTGTTTTGAACAAAAATGAAACTGATTTTAGTTTACGTTTACCAAAAAGACTGCTATATTTACAAATTATATTTGAGAAAGGCTAAACTATTATAACTTCACTATTCAATACAGCAAGTCTACATGTTATATAGAAATAAAAAATAAACAGAATAGAAATTGAAAATGTATATCCATAATCAACTTATTCATATAGTGTCATGTCAATGCTAATATCAAAATTTCCATTCTTTTATTTATTAACTTATATCAAAATTATACATGCATATAGTTTAAAGACCAACAGATAAATTATTTTTTTAAAAGTCAAAATCGCCACTCAAGATATATCTGAACATCAGTTCATCTTCCTGCAGTTTCCGTGTGGGCCTTCCCCTGCACCTATCAGATCTGGCTGTCCCATGTACCTGGCACAGAGCTCTACATCTTGGATTTCCCCCACCATTCATTGTCGGATAGCCCTCATGGTGGGGATCTTGATTCCTAAATTTTTTATCTCTTTCTTAGTCTACTCCTTCATTTTGGTGGAGTGCAATTTCTAGTAGCTTCCTTAGAAAGGGTTCAAGGAAGTAAATCTGTGGGAAACTTGCATATCTAAAGGAATTAATATTTTCTATCTTCACCGTTGACTGATATTTTGTCTGTGTACAAAATTCTAGTTTGGAAATCATTTTTTCCATTGTCTTCGGACTCTTCGGACTCTTTGGGATTCTTTTCTTTGTCCTAAGGTTCTGAAATTTCACAATGATATGTTTAGATATGCCTCTAATTTCACTCATTGTACCTGGTACTTGGTTAGCCTCTCAATATGGAAATTCAAGTCCATTAGTTCTAGACGATACCCTTGAGTTACTCAATGGCGATTTCTTCCCTGCTATTTTTTTCGTTCTTTATTATTTCTATTCTAATGTGAAGAGCTTTTCCATAAGTTCATTTCTTTCCCTCTTTTGCTTTACTTTCTGGGAGATAATTTCAACTTCTGGATTTAATTTCTGATATCATATTTTAAATTTCTGACAGCATTTTTTCCTCCTCTGAATGTTCTTCATTGTTTAAATTAGTACTCTATTCTTGTTTCATGACAGAATTATCTTATCTCTCATAAATATTGATTGGTGGTGGTGGGTTTTTTTTCTAGTTGGTTGTTTTTCTTTCTTTTTTTCATGTTGGAGACTTTCTTCACATGTGTGATAATTTGCTCATATTCGAGGTGGGGGAGCAGATAGATGTTTGGAAATTCTCGGGCTTTCTGACTGAACATCAGTGAGGCTGGCCCATTTCCATACAACACATATATCAATACTGTCTGCTGTCCTTCAGTCTGGAAACCTTCTATTTATTATTTCAGAATATAAAGCTCAAATCTTCCATAGGAGGGTGAGCGATATTCTCTTTAGCTGAGTCAGAGAAGTAATGTTAGTGCTTCTATAACAGACTTTCACCTACCTTCTTTATTTTAGCCCCTTCCCTGCCCCTTAATCCTTTACTCTTTCTTCCTGAAGTAAGTGATACTGCTCATTTTTGAGCTTTTTCGGAAACTGACAGTAAATATTGGCTTAGTTCTCAGTTTTTCCCATTGACTAACTTAGGAATTCAGCTTTCTTAATTTTAATAATCATTTGTCAAATATCCATTTGCTTTCCACATTCCAAAATTCTGTTGCTATTGTCTCCTCTCCCTTTCTCTGCCTCCCTGTGAATGCATGAATTCTAAAAAAGGTTCATATAGTGTCATTTTAGTGGGATTTCAGAAGGGAACAAAAGAAGATGCATATATTTAATCTAATAATTTTACCCAGAAGTTCACATTATTTTTCCTTGATAAGAATTAAATGTAAACTGAACCCTAATTCTTCTATTCTTTCATCTCTTTTCTGTCAGGATTTACTCACTCACTTCTATGGGCTAGATTCTATTTTGGCTTACTAACATGCACATGAATTGAAAACAGAAATAATCCTAAACTGCATTCCTCAGAAGTAAGATGACTAATATTCTCATAGAATGGTTAGATGATTGATTACCTGCAGTTTAATGTTCTTCCCTGCTGCACAACTAAAGTAGATGTGATTTCACCATCGAGTTCTCCCAGCCTTGGGATATTACCAATATTGGCACACAAAAGGTAACCACAAAGCACATCCCTGTGTAAAAGAATGCCATTATTTACTTTATAACCATGCGCAGTTAGAACCATAATCTTATTTCATTTTAGCATTTGTTTTTCATTGACTATATCATATGCTCAAGTTACAAGAAAAATAAAGTAAACCCAAATTAGTTTATTCCAGCTTTAAAAAGTATCTTCTTTGAAACTTTTATTGATGCACCAAAATGCCATTTTTTTAGCTTTTGCTTCACTGTCCATTAGTTCAAGTATTTATCTAAAGGAAATTACCTTCCAGACAGACTTCTGTTATTTCAGAATCTCTATCTCTATAACACATCACTGGATATGCTAAATCATTTTTTAATATTTGATAAGTGAATGAATGACCTTTGGGTGAGTATCCTTTTGGAATATAGTTCTTTCTTCAATTTATTGCCCCAGAAGTAAAGAATAGATTAAATATAATACATATATCTATGTGTGTAAAAACACACACAGACACATTTTATAGATTCTCAACCACATAGGCTTATGATCCCTTCTTGGATATATTTCACTACTCTCCCAACTACCACATATAATTCTAATTTAACTTGTAAAATATCTTCACTGGTGACAAATACTATCTTACACAGTCTCACATCTAATACATTTTAATTATTAATATAGATAATAATAAATACATATTCTCATAGCTTGTGAGGAGTGATTAGTAGGTTAGCAAGATTATATATGTAAATATTAGGCTTTATCAGGTAGAGAAAAAAAAATTAAGACTTGTCTCTATCACCAACACAGAAAAATGTATTAATCCATTCTTAAAAAATAATTTTTAAAAGTTCTACTATCATTTTATTGTATCCATCATAAATAAAAATGACACAGAAGAGATATTCATTCAATGTTTTTGTGTTATTTATGTATATGGAGCTTACTAAATATTTTAGTATATTAAAAATAATTATACATATTTCTCATCCTCCAGGAAATGATAATGTTGGATGAGGAAAAAAAAAAACACATACATGAACAACTATAAAATACAGAGCTGGAGACAAGGGCCATAAGAATAGTACAAAGGGCTATACGAATTCAAGGAGAAGAAGATGATTATTTGTACAGTGAATCCAGAATTAATTTATAGACAAAGTGTTGTCCAAGCAGGTCTTTGAAGAATGAATAAGTTTTTGCCTGGTAATAAAGTAGATATAAAGAGTGCTTCCAAAAGAATGAACAGCATAAGCACAGGCATGGAGGTAGGGCAATATAATGGACATGTTAGGAATGCAAGGTTTGCTAGACTTCAGTAGAATAGAGAAGAAAAAACAAAAAATGGAGGTTGGGGCAAATTGTGGAGGAGGTACAGTGCAAACCTAAGGTTTCATTGTGTTTGTTAAACAAAATAGTATGCCATTCAACGAAGTGGTTACAAGAAGAGTTCTGAAATCAGGCTGCCTGAATTTTAATTTTGCTTCAGTTACATCCTAGTTACGTAACCTTGGTCAAATTCGTTAACTGTGCCTCAGTTTCCTCCTTCATAAAATGAGGAGAACTGGAAGATTAAATGACATACCTTACGCAAAGCATAATACAGTGCATAGCACACTGTGTGCATTCAACCAAAGCTCGATATAGGTCCTACTATTAATTAGCTATGTGGAACCAGTGAAATTTAAACAAAGAATTGACATGGTCAAAAATATTCAGTAGATTATTCTGATGACAGCCTGCTGGACTGCTGGCATAAAAAACTGTTATGAGGCCTTTGTACTAATTGAAGAATTAATGTAGGTCTTAGTTGGGTCCTTAATATAGGTCCTTAATGCAATAGGAATGGAAATGATGGGATGAATTAAAGACAAATAGTGGGAGAATAAAGGGAAGAATGGAGATGATTTGGCTATTTGGACAATGTGCCAGAGGGAAGGTGGAGTCAGGGATCATTCTGAGGCTTCTAAACAGAAGGACAGAGAGATATTAAGCCCTTTGGCAAAACGAGTGTTTTAGAAAAGGCAGAGCCAGTTAATTGACTACATATTCTGGTAGCTTTAATTTTTGTCACTTTTGAGATGCTGGCAGGTGTCTTTCTAGGTGAGAAAGTCTTGAGGCAGCTATAAGCATGACCTGGCCTTAGGAGAGAGATCAGTGTATATGTTAAGATTTGAGAGCCTCTGCAAAGATGATGCTGGAATGCTGGGAAGAGATGAACAGGCAACATTCATTTCTGCTTTGTGGGATGCAGAAAACAGGAAAGTCCTGGTCGCTTAAAAAGCAATGCTTGTAATTAACTAAGAGATAAACTTGGGGCTAACTTGTCTATCTCACCGTTTGTTGCACTGTATCCATGTGTCTTTGTCCTTCCCACAGTTACCCTTTTCGGTCCCTTCGATATTCAGTTTCTCATAACAGTATTTGTCTGATGCCATCACCTCTGAAGCAGAATAGAGTTTTCTATCAGTGACACACGTAACACGTGAGCTGCTCAAAATGTTTGCAGTCAGGGAAATACCCATTTAAAGAACTCTTCTCCACTCCAATTCTGTCAATTCCAAAATTGTACCCATGGTTTATAAGAGTTTTTCTACACCAAAGACATCCATGACTCACGTACATTTTCATGACTACTCATTTAAAATTTGAGGAAAAAAAAAATCTAATTAGATTTTCGACAGGGTTCAGGCTTTAGGTTCCAAGAACACTTCTCAGAATTTGGCCCAATAGTTAGGGGAAGATGCTACCAACTGGTTCCTTGAATAAATACTCCATACTTTAATCTCAGTATCAAATATAAAGCATGAATTCCTCACTCAGAGACTTTTATTAATCATAAAGACAATTTTCTTAAAATAGTGATGCACTATAAACATTCAAGAAACAATGGTTCAATTCCTACCTTGTTTACTAATTGTTAATAGCTGGCAAAAAAAAACCTTTAACTTTATTCTGCTTGTAGACAACGAATTCAAGCTAAATTTATGATAGTCAGGTAACATTTTAAAATATGTCAGCATCTTTGTCAGGATGTCATTTTTGCAAAACCAGGGTTGGTTGACTAAGTTATCCGAGATTTAGATCAAAATGACTTTTACAAACTAATCAAAAGATGACTGTTGATGTATATTTAAAAAGAAAATAATAATTATGTTGGTACTTTCTTGTCCTACTTCTTTCTGTCTGCTACTATTTTTTCTTAAGTGGAGGAAATAAAAATTATACCTCTTTGTTTAGAGTAAAACCTGTGTGACTAAATATTCCTCCACCCCAATATTTCTCTAGCTGCTCAAATAAAGTATACACTTCCCCTCCCAAAAAGACTATAGCCACTGTGACAATAAGGATTATTATTATCTTTATAGCTTCCTTTCTAATACAAATTGTCTTTTAAAAGAGTTGGAAACAAAAATGGCTTTCAATAGGACTGGTAATACTTCTGGGAAAAATATATTAGACTGGGAAAAATATATTAGACTGGGAAAAATAATTTAAATATGTATCTAAATAGAGATATAATTTAAATAATATGTTTTTGATATAAATGTTATATAATTTCCTCTGAAAATGTGATAAACTTTGAAGGGAATAACATTAAAATTTCTTTTTGATATGGCAGAGCTACCTCAGCAGAGGGTCACCTATACGGAGGAAAGCCAGTTAGAGTTTAAGAAAGATAGTTTAAGAAAAAGCAACTCTAGCTAAAATACTAAAGTTCTAAGCCAGGAGTGCACCATCCAGGGCCCATGTCCATCCCATATGGTTGTACAGGTTTTGCTTAAAGACACTCAACTGAGGAGAATGTAAGCGGACCTGAAATCCAGGTTTGCTCTATTCTCTAAGCTGCACATCCTGGAGTGGACTTCACCTGCATGGCGGCGTAGCCATCTTCTGTCTTTTCCAAAGGCACTGCTGACTAGACAAGATATGCATGGCTGTCCCTTCTCTAATTCCACAAAAGTGCCGCTGCTAAGAATTGCAGTGATTTTAAGAATCTCCAAGTTATAAAGTTGTTAAAAATTTACTTCCAACTCACATGTTCTTTGGCCTGCTATCATACTTTGAAATGATCAAGCCACACTGTTTACTTACTTTGCCCCCAGATGTATTTGCATTGTCTATCCCTGGTTTTACATCTTCCTCCAAAGCAAATTCCCTAAAATGGAAAAGCATACGTATTAGCTATGCAATGTCTGCTTTTGTCAGATAACTGAAAAAATAAATATGACTGGGAGAACTAGCAAATGAGTATTATAAAGTCTTTTATCTTCAGAATTGATTATGAAACATTTACAATAATCTGCCTACTTTGTTAAGATTTCAGTATTTCTTCCGTTCTGACACATATGAAAAATTTAAGTAAAGATGAAGTAACCTACCTGAACACCATCACATGAATAACCATCCATTTTATGAATATTTGGGGCACACTAGGAAAAGAAACAGAACTATGAACCAAATGCACAGCCAAATGTTAGGATAATATTTTTAAAATAAAGTCTGATAATACATTAGGTCTCTTAAAATATCTGAAAATAAAAACAAAAAAAATCAAGAACAAGCAAAAGGAAATATAACAATTGGTATACTTTCCTCTAAAATTACTGATCTATCAAAGGTAAAAACAGTTGATTATATAGCAGCAAATAAAAGGAATTGACGGCAATGACTCAGCTAACACTAAAATTTAAGTACATCATGCTTTATTCAGACACACTGCTCTTTAGAGCAAGAAAAACAAGGGCACTAAACAAAAGCAAAGATGCCAACATAAACGAAGCAATAACTACATTTCTTCTTTTTCTACCACGAGAAGCAACACAGCTAAAATGAGTTACTCCTAAAATGACTCTCAACATGTCTACTTTGGGCATGTTAGAAAGAGACATGCTTTACAACAACCGTCTTTTTTTTAAATCTCTTGCAGCAAGTACTGAAAATTGCAAAGTATTCTTGTGAGGATATAAACAGTCAGTAATTTTTAAATGTACTGCACATTTTCTATCATTATAGCAATTATATACTCATTTGAGAAAAGGTAGGAAATGTAAAAAAGTTTTTTTAAAAAAATGAAAGACAAAAGTCTTTCATAGTCTCCCAACCCAAAGACAACTATTTTTAACATTTTGGTACATTTTCCTCATTTTTTTCCTACAAATTTTGGTACTATTTTAAACATAGGTATAATCAAGTTAAAGATAATATTTTATATTCTGCTTCTTCCCTTTACTTTTGTCATACAAATTTCTTCATCTCATAATAAACTTTTTGTAGTATCATCTTAATAGCTGAAATACATTGCATTGAGCTAACAAACCATATAACCAATGTACTAAAATATTTACTTGTAAATACAGTAAGTCCTCACTGTCCTCGATAGGGTCTGTGACTTTAAGCAAAATGATGTATAATGAAACCAATTTTACCATAGGCTAATTGATATAAACAAGAATTAAGTTTCTATGGCATCTCATCAATGTTATCACAAAATGACATTGAACAAAACACCATTACTTAAGGAAGGACCTGCTGTATCTCCAATTTATGCTGTTAAAACTAATACAACAAGAACATTTTTGCACATCCATCATTTCATTATTTCATCATCACTGTGTTAGCTCAGAAACACAATGCTAGTTAGATAACAAGAAAGAAAAATATTTTTACATGAAAAACATTTAGTCTTTAAAATGATTATCTTTAACATAAAGCATGTTTAATGGTTAATGCAGATAACACCACTACTGAATCCCTCTTCTCTAAAGAAAAAAATATACGGGCAGTCCTAGCTTTGCATGGCTCCAATATGCATGAATTTCAGTTACCACAGTTTTGTTAAAGAACACCAGTATCCCCATAACACAGTTCCAATTTTAGTTACCATAATATATGAACTGTGAGTTATTGTATAAAGTATAAATGTTGCTACCAGCTCTTCGGTCCACTGATCACAAGGTAAATAACATAAGCCTATCATGGTGAAAGATCCATGTTGTCACTTCTTTCAAGATCTCTCAGTGACTGGTCACTTGCCATCTGTTTAGTCAGTTCATGCACAGACAACAAAGTGTATAGTTATGTTGCCTGTCTTTGGTTGATAGCATGTAACATTTTACAAAATTGTATTAAAAAAAAAAAAGGCATGATGACACTCAAGTGAAATTCTCATTGAATACAAATTCTAACTGAGTCATAGAAAAAAAAATCACTGACTATGGCAATGTTGTTACTGTGGTTTGGCAAAAACCTTCACATTCACATCTTCACGTCTCTTGGAGATAGTTCATGACATTGAAAGCACAGAGGATAAAGTGTTGAAATCTGATCCAAACTTAGAAAGGAGTATGACAATTCAACAATGCTTGAAAAAGATGCTCACTATGTATCATAAGGTTTACAACAAGAAGGCACTCACAGTTCCAACTCCTCTTGATAAGTATTTTACAAAGAAAGAAAATGCTTTAATTCTCAATGTTCCCGTTTTTATTTAGTGTGCTAAATAAATATTAGTTTATTTTTTCATCTCCCTAATCTTTTAAAACCAATAGTCTGACAACCTTTTTTGAAGGTCATAGAACAACTGTAGTTTATTCCATTGATTATTAAGATGACTTTACATGGTTTCAGCTTGCATGCTCATTTTCATGGTCCTGCACTACCGTGCAAAGTAAGAACTGCTGGGATACACACTGGTCATGTGAAATCTGGGAACCACTACCAAAGTTTATCAACTTCTCTATCTACTCTATTTACAACTAAATAATATTAAATTCAAGAGCAGCTATTAATGGCTAAAGTGATACGAGCCAGATAAATAAGAATCAAGACAGAGAAACAGACCCCTTTTCAAAACCCAGGGCTCTGTGGGTCTCTCTGCCTTGGGTGACTCCTGTTTCAACCAGCTTAAGAGGGTCTTTTTGTTCCTCCTTCACTAATTAGACAAAAAAAAATGAATTTTACTCTCTACTTAAAACAAAAACAAAATAGTTAAGACATGCATGTAGCCTTAGGTTTGCTCAATATTAAGACAAAACTATACTGAACATCTGCTCAAGCTTTGATAACCAAAACTTAAATTCCTGAAAAACAAATAAAAAGAGAGTGAGAGTTGATGTGAAAGAGAGAATGAGCATCTTGTCCATTTCAATGTGTCCTGGGGGTCTGCGCACTAAAGATACTCCTGTTTTTTCTCATCTGGTTTAGAGTAATTATTCTATAAATTACCTGGCTTGAATTTCCTGAGCATGTTTCATGAATATCACAATCATTTACTGCTTCTCGGCACACAGTCCCCATAGGCTGAAACTAAAATGAACAAAAATCAATGTGTAAAACTGTTGAAGGAAAAAATTCTCACAGTATCACCTTTAAAAAAGCAAAATGAATATATATATATATATATATTTTGGATCGGAATATCTTGAACTATTTTAAGATAGTAGTCTGTGAAAACCACAGTTACTGAATGAAATGTTAATAGTTTTCAGAAAGAGTTTCTCAAATATGAATTTACACAGTCATCACACATAAGCCTTACATATCTTGTGAAAATAGGATAGTGCTTAATGGTACACTCTCCATCCAGAAGGATGAGTCAGCCCAAGTTCCAGTAACTCTTCCTTCCAAACAGCTTTTGGATTTACACTTTACCCTTCACTCTTACTTGCACCTCTTATTACTCCTTTTTCTGCCTTATCTGCCAAGAATTTAAAAGTTACATTTTAAGCTGAATTGCAAAAGTTAGATTTTCCTCCATTTTACATAGATGCATAGCTCTCTCTTTTATTCTTTGCTAATGTTTCTATGATTTGTACCAGTGTATGGGAGTGTTTGTTGCTTTTCTTTTTTTGTCTGTTTTCAAATATATACTGCAAATATTTCTTAAGTGTGGGAGTTGTACAAATAAATTTTTAAGCTCATTAGACTTATAAATTGTAAGAGTATTTATTATAACAAAACACAGATACGTGAAATCTTCATCCTTTTCTTCTAAAAAAAAACTTTCCCTCTCCAAAATGTTAATATTTGGGGCTGGATCCTTCTATGCTTTCATCTGTGCTCACATAAACATACACATTATTTGGGACAGCGACCCACACCCCACAGATTTCATTTCTCCCTTGCTCACAACCCTCCAGGCAGTTGAGTTTCCTGTTGTTCCTAGAACATGAACAGCATACTGCCAACTCCAATCAGCATTTCAACCGATACTTTGTAAATGATTCAAGCAAAATTTGTGTTCATTCATTCATTCTTTCATCAAGTGTTTACTAGCTACTTAAAATATGTCCGGGCACTTTCTAGCCACTGGGGATTCAATGGAGAACTAAACACAAGAACCCTGCTCACAAGCAGCTTACATTTTAGTGGGTGTAAGCGGGCCACAAAGATAAGGAAATAAGCAAGATAATTTCATTTTCTATATTCTGTTTCTCTTTCTCCTTGGGACTGGGGCAAACCAGAATTTTAGAACATCTGAGGTAGAAATATGAGCAGATTTAAGATACTAGAGTTTACATGAGAGGGTAAATGTTTAAGAACTGCCAGAAAGTTTTGAGAAAGCATAGTAAAGGACGTGCTCTAAGTGTTAGGATATAGCAGTAAATAAATCAACCCAAATCCCTGCCGTATTGAAACTTACATATTAAAAGAGAGAAGAAAAATAATAAACAAGTAAATAAGCAATGTTTTACAGCAGAGGTCCACAAATTATGGCTTGAAGGCAGCATTTTGATTGGCTGCCTGTTTTTAAAAAGTTTCACTGGAACACAGCTGTGCCCATTTGTTTCTGCATTTTCGATGGCTGCTTTCAAAGACAGAGTTGAGTAACTGAGACAGAGACCTATGGCCCACAAAGCCTACATTATTTACCATCTGGCCCTTTATAGAAAATGTTTGCAGACTCTGACATAGATACATTATTATAATGTAGAAAAAATAAAGGCACATAATTTCTAGTCTTGTTCTTCTATTTCCCCTCCTCCATTCACTATCCTGCCTCTGGCTCCTCCAAGAGCCCAAGGGAGGGGTGAGAGTGGGAGGTGCGGGGTAGAGAAAGTGGCAAAAAAGATCTTATTTGACGGGTATAGCTGTAACTTATTTTGTGGGATGGTTAATCATGCCACTGTATCTTATTTTAACTTTATTATTTTTACCTGTTTCTTAGAATTATGACATCACAAAGAGCTGAATGCTATAAATCAAAGAAAAGGGGCATAATCAAAGGCATTTTATAGATGGGCAGACTTAAAACATCAAGGATTAAAATAAATGATATTGGGGATTCCTTATTATGGAAGTTGGGAAAACTGACAGAATAAACAGTTGAGGCAGCCAAAATGAAAGAAAGTCTGTTTCACATTTAGTTTAATCTTCTATTTTTAGAGAGTGCCTTCAGAGATCTCCACCAGTGCCTTTCTTGTCTTAAAAACCTGCCGGAGACATAGTGATAAAGCGGAAACAACAGAAATTGCCACCAGCAGATCTGGGAGGTAACTGCACATTTATTCATGCCTGGCTGAATGAGCCTATGCAGGTTATTTCACTTGCTTAAGACAGGGATTGCTCAAGTAGAAAAATGTGGATAATAATGCCTATCTCAAAAGTGTGGTTGTGAGTATTACCTAAGATAGCAGTCTCATCCAGGAGTTATTTTGCCCCCAAGGGGACATTTGGCAACGTCTGGAGACATTTTTGATTGTCATGACTGGAAGGGGTGGTGTTTGCATCTGGAAAGCAGAAGTCCAGGATGCTACTAAATATTCTACAATAAACAAGACACACCCTCACAACAAAGAATTATCCAGCCAAAAATGTCAATGGTGCCAGTGTTGAGAAACCCTGATGATATAAGATGATACAAAAGTAAAAGTGTTTAGCACTATCTCTGGCACTCAATAGATACTTGATATGACAGGTTCATATTCCACCCTCTCTTAACTCATTAGACTAAAGTTAGTCAATCATCAAATAATCACTAAGAGAGTGCTGTGCATATTTATTCATTCATTCAACAAATATTTATTTGTTGAACTTGTACCAATTACTGTGTAAGCCCCTGGCTCTGTCTCCATAAAATGTACAAACTGAAAAGAGACAGATACTAAGCCTCAGAAATAATGGAGAATATGGTACCAGACTTTATATAATAGACAAAAGAATTAGATTTCTTGGAAAAAAGTAAGCCTCAAGTAACGGTTAGCCTTGATGGAAAGGCTTAAATATTTGATATGAGGATGCTATTGGGAGAATGAAAACAGATAATGTGTTTAAAGATGTATTTTAAACTCTCAGGCACAACACATGTAAAAGGTTATCGTGCCTAAAGGTATTTCTTTTGGTCCTTCAACAGCTAATGCAAGAGATACAACAAGCTGAGCAGCAAGAAAAGAAAGGTCTACTGAATATCTGTTTGGCTTTACGAGAAAGGAAAAATATCATTCGAAGATTAAACACCTGATTTCATTTAATGTGCACGCTCTTCAGGGAGGCAGTAGTGAGAGGACAAACTGAGAATTACAAAAGTTCAGACCCTAGCTCCCTTGGTGTAAGACCCTGGGCAAACTAACCACTACAGGCTCAGTGTTCTCATCTGTTAGACGGGAATGAAAATAGTTACAACATCTCATTGATTTTGTGAGGATCCTATAAAGCACTTGGTACCTAGTCACTTAATATATGTTCGATACTACTATTGTTATTAGATTATATTTACCAAGACTTAACAATTTAATCAAATATGTCCTCTTTTCTGCCAATGGGTTACGAATCAACATTTATTTACCTTGCACTTTTTACAACAAAGGCCATCACTGCATTGAGAGTCTTGCGTCAAAGTGCATTTCTTACAACACTCTGCTCCTTCAAGGATACATTCCTAAGGAATACAAACATTTGCACAACATCAGAAAATGATGTAATTTTCCTGAAAGTACCAGCATATTTTCTAATAAATGTATATGTTCACAATAATAATCTTTCTTCCACAAATCTTATAAAATTTCCAGGAATAACACTTGCTCTAAACATCTCAGTATGTGGTACTGGAATGACCCTAAATAACCTAAAAAAATCATCCAAATTCCCAAAGACTTACTGCTGGGGTCCCACAGTCACACTCCTCTCCACTTTCAATGAAGCCATTGCCACACTCAGGAGGATCAAGAAGCTGTGAGATGAAAATCAAAAAGTGAATTAAAATATAGGAAAATCAACATCAAAGACCTTATAAGAGACCATAAGTGCCACATCTATACTTCTGGCAGATCTGTCAGATATTCCAAAATATATGTTTATTTTCCTAAACAGAAAGCATGACTTTTTATAACTTTAGAACTGGGAACTTTGGAACAGAAGTGTCTAATGTTATATCCAGTTCAGATTTAATCATATTTATGTACATAACACATACCAAGTAAGGTCTAATAAATGCCATCAAAATAAAAGATGATCTAGCCATTGACTAAAACCAAGCCAGACTGACTCCTGCAATTTCCTTTCCTTCAAACAGGAATAAGGGATTTAGAGTCAGAATGTCTGGATTCAAATCTTGGCTCAGCTACTTATCTTGGGCAAACGGCTTGCCATCTCAGAGCCCAAGTATTTCAGTATTTAAAACGGGAATAATATTAGCTGCCCGTCCACATCATGAATTGTTGTGAGGATCAAGTTCAATTACCTGTGGGAGGCCCTTTATTAATTATATTTCCTTGTGAAACAGAAAGTTATTTCATTGATAATGAGGAAAACACCACAAAATAACAAATCCATTGATTTATTTGATACAAAACAGCTCCTCCTATTAACATAGTTCTGTGGAGAACAGCAATGATAATTTGCCCAGGAGACAGAAGCGGTTTTTGGCCTGTGCAAGAGTACATGTAAGAGTGTTTTTACTTTTTAACTCTCCATCAATATCATTATCTTTTGAGTATAATTTATCTTATGAAGACAGGTAAAATCAGTAAATAGTTGCTCTGCTCCATATACATAATATTCATTCAAAAGTTATAGAAAAGTTAATATGTTATAGAATAAGTGAATACACACCTATGAACACACAAACACACACTTTCTTAACTAGCTAGAGGGAAAAAACAAAATGAAATAAAGCAACAACAACAGAAAAGAATCCCCACCTAATTTCAAATAATCTCTCCTCTCCAACAAAAGAATCACCTCATCTCTAGATTTCATTTTCAGTTGAAAGGGATCATAACACATGAGATAATCTGAAAGCCAAAACTAAAACTCAGCCAGATGAAAAACACTCTTATTCTTTTACTCTGGGTTCAGAATAATCAGTTATTTTGGTAAAAAGACTTGAATTGTTTTTTATTTACAGTGGCATGGATGTAATTCAGTTATTACTCCTGAAACTTTTAGAAAGATTCTTAAAATCAATTCACTTTTCAATGCAATGTGATACATTTCCTAAATTTCACTGGAGTAAAATTACCTGGAATGAAACCAGGTAATGGATTACAAAGCCACACATCACTGTGATGCAAAGAAGCACATCACAGTTCATGTAATTAACAAGGAGAAAGCAATCTTTTTAATGTGCAAAGTCTTCCAAATACAGGAGGAACCTGCTTTCTAGTCAGTAAACAAAGGAGGTACCGCAAGTTATAAAAGCCTCTGACAAACTCTAAGCACAGACTCTCCTTTTCTTCTTTAAGCGGATTTGGTTTTCATATTGAGAAGTACTTGCAATTTTAATCATACTCTGAAAGACAGTGGTAGGGAGTAAAGAGGGGAGATTTACTCTCCTTTCCACCAGTATGAGGTGTGATTAGATACCTGTGGGGCACGGGTGGAACTCATCAAGAAAATGAAAATGAAAGGTAAAATAAACCATTTTTGTAATCTAACCTGGAATAATCATTTGGCCAGATAAAAAAGAAAATGAAAAATTTTCAGAAAGCACTTGTTTCTACCTGTTTTCTATTCCCATCAGAATAGCCCTAACTGCTCAAGATTAAAGATGACTTTGAAAATGCAGATAATTAGCAAATCTAGACTATGTACATATAAGCCAAGGTGAAAAGCTCTTTTATGAGATCTCAATGTTGAAAATTTGTGTTTATTAAACTTTAGAAAGATTAATAACTAGTAACTGATCACGCTTATTACCTTAGAAGGTTTGTTGAAAAGGCAGGCACCCCCTCCATTATTTAGGAAGTCGTGGTACTCTTCAATATTACACTGGGTGAATTTCTTAGGAAGATAATAACTATAAGAGAGAAGAAAAGTAATAGCTGGGTACAATCTTTGTCTCCCTTGTTTGTATATTAGTCTTAAAATTGAACATTGTTAAAATTATACATTTTCTTTAAAACAAGAAAAATACATTATACTTACGTACAACATTTGCATTCAATCCCTAAGAGTTTTATTCAATCAGTATATTTCTAAATTCTTCATTTGGTGATTAATTGTGACTATAAGTTGGTTATTATTTGCATATATATTCAAGGAAACACATACATACAGTACCTTATAATTTTGATCAAAGCAAGTTAGGAATAATTTGTTTCATAATAAGTTTTTCCTAAATATTACAACTGGGCTAGAAGGCAAAGCACTCTACTTAATAACTGACCTATTAATCTATGAATGTCAAGGTCATGAAAGTCAAAGAAAGACAGGAACTGTTCCAGAATGAAGGAGGCTACAGAAACATAAAAACTAAATGTGATGCCTGATTCTGAACCTTTTCTAAAGTGACATTGTTGAAACATAGGGCCAATCTTGAATGAGGGCTAAGAATTAGATAACTATATTGGCTGTACTGTGGTTTTGCAGGAGGATGTCCTTGTTTGTAGAAATGTACTCTAAAGTTTTGGGGATGATGGAGCACCAAGTTAGCAACTTATGAGTCAGGGACAAAAAAAGGTTCTTTATTACTATCCTTGCAACTTTTCAAGTTTCAGATTGTTTCAAAATACAAAAAAAATAAGTATACCAAGAAAAGCAACAAGTATCAATAGAAAAAGAAACTTGACTATAGAGCAATTATGCATTAAGAATCTTCAAAACGAGAAATATCCTTAAATATAGTAATTCTATTCTTAGAAATTTTTCTTGAGGACATAATTAGTTATGTATGCAAAGAGATCTGAACAAAGATATTTATGGTGGCACAATTTACAATAGCAAATAACATGAAAATAACCTAAATGTTCAATACCAAAAAAACTGTTAACTGCGACACATTAATAAAATAGAATACCATGTAGTTAATAATCAGGGTATTCAAGAATGAAAACTCAGAAAAATGCTGACTATCTAATGTTAAGTAAAAAAATGAATAGTTATATATACAAAAGGACCCAAATTTTATAAATGAATAATAAAAATGGAAAGAGAAAAAATACTGGATTTAAACATTATTTTAACATTGTTTACTTTAATATTAACCATGGTTAATATTAAAATATTATACTATTTTAATATATGGTGAGAAAAGTAATAAAAATTTTATTTGCTATACTTTTCAAAAGTTGTTTTACATTGAGCTTATATAATAGTAAAAATATAATTAAGACAGTAATAGATAGTTTTTATAAAGTCTCTCTCCCACTAGTCTGCAAGGACTGTATTTATTTATATTCCTACTTCCTGCTAGCATAGTGATTAATGCCTAGTGAATCAATTAATGGAATTTACAATGATTATTTACTCCAAACTCATTTTTAAAGTTTTCATGCCAAACTCTCCAAATAAAGCTATCATGGGTGTAAATTGTCTGAACTACTGTACTTCCTTCACTTCACTTTCCTAATAAGTCATACATTTAATTCTTTATCTAAAGATTTTCACACATATATTACTTCCTTTTTTCTTTTCAATGAGAACACCTCAGCCAATGTTTTTATCACCATACCCACTCATCTATGCTGCATATCTCTGCCAGAGTTATGGAATTTGACTTTATGAAACTTGACTTTCTTCAAGTTTCCTGTTTATTTTACTAGTCAAAACCTGAGATGGCCCCTACTGTCAAAGAAGAAAGTCAGCAATTGCTAGTGTTGGACCCTTAGAAATCAAAGCCTCGTTCAACCCCTGCCTTGCAAAGGGCCCTCAGAGGTCTCAGCCTCACACAGCCTCCTGCCCATTGCACAGTTGGGAGCTCAGTCTGCTCTTCAACATTGAAAAGAAACTCTTTGCTAACAGGGAAGCTCTTTTTATATAAGAACAATTGAAATTTATAGCTTGCTCTTACCTTCACTGTGCCACATCTGACTTCCTATAGTTACAGTCTATGTTGTTAACTGTATCAAAGAAGACTTATTTCGCTACCATATCTTAAAATACCTGAAAGCAGATGTTATGTCTTACCCTAGGCTCTGCCTCAAACCTTCTTTTTTGCAGGGTAACATATCTATTGTATTCGATGAATTCTTAATATCTTAATTTTTATACCTTTAAATAGGACTGGTATTCATTTCAACAATGCTTTCCAATATTTAGCAGTAGAGAGGAACTTCAGAAAGTAGAAATGAGAGGGAATGTATCGGTGGAAAATATATATCCATAATTACTGCTGTTAGGTGATGTTTGGTACAGATCAAATTATATATATAGCATAATGCCAGACAATGTTTCATGCAATGAGTTTTTCTCAAATATGCTGCATCTATTTGATGTAAGAAGTTTCAATGCAAAGAGCTATACATATCTGTGACGTCATTTGGTTTTGCTACACATATGCTTAGTGCTAAGCAAAGTATCCATAACATTTTGTGTTTAATAGTTAATCAAACTAATCAGGTACAATTTACTAATAGCTTTTAAAAGACAAGAACCTCTAGCATGGAATTTAGTAATTGTTGGAAAATTACAACTTGAGAAAGTTGTAACTTTTAATTTCCTTTTATTACTAAACAAAAAGTCCAAAGATATTTTAAAAATAGTTTAAATATATATTTCCATGTACATTTCCTCCTCCATCACTTATTTTCCTTGTCATACATATCTTGAGAGTTCAAAATTCAAATATAACGACAACATGGATGGACCTCAATAATCATGCTAAGCGAAATAAGCCAGACAGAAAAAGGTGAAAATCACATGATATCATTTATATGTGGGATATAAACCTAAAAGCGGCAAATGAACAGGACAAACAGAGACTCATGGACATGGACTAGACTAGTGGTTACCAGAGGACTATAAGAGTAGTGGTTACTAGTGGGGTAGGGGAGGAGGGGGGAGGTAGATGGGTAAAGAGGGTCAAATATAGAGGGGTAGAGGGAGGGTAAAGTGATTAGAGGGGATCAAATATATGGTAGCCGAAGGAAACTAAACTTTGGGTGGTAAACACACAGTAGAATATACAGATGTCAAATGATAATATACACTTAAAAATTATATAATTGTATTAACCAAAGTTACCCCAATAAACTTAAAAAAAATTCAAATATAAACAATAAATATTTCTTCAAAATCAAGTCTGTACAAGATATTATGGTATGAGGTCTGACAAAAATATACATTAGTGTAAGATGTAATCCTCAAAAAATGTATAACTAATTGGTGAGTGGCACAGCACATAGAGAATTAAATTATAACGCAGGAGTTAAAAATTATAATAAATCTCAAATGGCTAGAAATAGGTTAGGTTGAAAAAGATGAGAATTCCAGATGAAGAGAGTATATTGAAGACAGCGAAAGAGGCTGAAAATTCACGTACAATTATTGTGAGCAAATATTTAAGGAGCTTTGAAAATCCACATAGGATTATGGTTAGCAAATCAAAAATAGCTGGCAATCCATGTATAATTATGGTTAGCAAAATGATTATGAATAGTTCGGAAAAATGAGATTGCAAATGAGGATGAAGAAAAATTATGGACACCTAAATGTTGGAGAAAGGAATTTGAACATTATCCTTTAGACAACAGAAACTCAACAAAAGTTCTGAGCAGAAAAATGATAGGATTCATGTATTTGACACACATAAATCCAGGTGCATTAAGAGGATAATGGAGAAATTGTGCCATATACAGCAAATGAACTAAATCTCTATATTGTCAGCATAGATGAATCTCACAAACATAAAGTTGATCAAAAAAAAGGAAATCAGAGAAGAATACATATAGTATGATACCTTTTATATTAACTGAAAATATGCAAAGCAATGCTGTGTATTACTTCAAAACAAACACAAATATACAGTAAAAGTATAAAAAAGGATCTGTGAATGATATTAACCAAATTCAAGATGGTGGTTACCCTGGCTAGGGACCAATAGGAAAGAACACAAGGGAGATTTAACAATGTGGGCAGGGTTTTATTTTTTTAAGCTGGGTAATAGTATACAAGTGTTCATTCTTTTATTCTTTATACCTTTTAATTATGATGGAAGTGCAGTTCAGGAAGGGAGAGAGAGCCTGAAAGCTGCCCAAGTATCTGGAATGTTACTGAAATAACAGCACAAGATGAAAAAAGTTTAAAGTAAGGCAGTAGTGATAAGTCTGGCATGAAAAGAATGGTTGTAAAATTTGTTTAGAAAAAATATGATTGGTGCCTTATGGTGTGTGAAAGGTAGGGCAGTATAAAAATGACAACCTTTTTCAGGAGAGCGAATGTACACTACTCTTCCCACTCCTTGTTCAGTGATGCATCATTGGTAGCTTGAAATCAGCCATTACAGTATCTACACCATAGGCATCTACATGCGGTAGAAGGCTGCTGGATATCTGAGAAGCTAAAAATCTGGACTCTTTTCTTATTTTTGTTTTTGAGAGTCAGCTTATTGGCACACTATTGTTTATAACCCATTTAATTAGAATTGGAAAAGACAAAAGGAAAGGGAATTAGTACAAACCAAACATTGTTCCTTATTTCCGGCCTAGATTCAAGTTTAAAAAAGTCTTTGCTCTACCAGCTTAATGAACATCAACTGTTTTCATAAACAAGAGACTATTTTGTGAAAACATTTTACATTTTCTCAAAGCCATTGAGAAAATCTACTTCAGATTTTCTCTTAAATGCCTGGGGTAAGGTTCCATGCACTAAGTTATTCAGTGTCATATTCCTAAGAAGACAACAGCCCAGGAGAAAAAGGAAAAGTGAGTTATTTTCAAATAGAAGCGGCTTACCCCGTGTCTCCCATTATGCATCCAGACCACGTGTCCTCACATTTACACTCGCCTAAGAGAAAATGAACACACATGCCTTATTACAAAATAAAAACAGGTGCATTAGAGTACCTCCTATTTTAACAAGGATAGCTTCACTCTGACCCAAGATAATATATTTTTTAATAAAATTAAATCTTTTGATATTTAAACAAGTGGCCATATTTTTAAAGCATTCATTTAAAATGGCTTAAATAAAATATAATCAAATACCAGTAAAATAGTGACATACCACTATAGGATCCTGGTTTCCTAGACCTTTATGGGAATTCTTAAAATTTCCTGTTCATTTTTTAAAGCCTCTGCACAAAGGCTGCTGAGAGAAGCCAGTGTAGTAGGCTGGTTAAGCAGAGGGGCTTTAGAAACAGCCTAGGTTTACAACCTGGGCTGTGACTTAATGTCAACTTGTGTAATATTGGAGACATCACCTTTTAAGATCTAATCACCTCATCTATAAAATGGGGCTAATAATGTATGCATGATTATCTAGAGGATTAAATAAGTATCTAGATGTAGATAATACTGGCATTCAATGATGTGTCATATAATGTGTACTCCATAAATGGTAATAATTATTTTTAATATAAACAATCATATTTGTATATTTATTAAAATAATAAAATAAATATGGTTATAATCCACTCACTCAAAATACAGTATTTGACCATTCTTGGTAAAGTAACTTGGGAAATTATGTTCTTCATAGATTCTAAACTTAATGTACTTTACTAGGTCCATATTATACTGTGCCCTTTATCAGATCTGATCAAACCTGGCAGACAAATTCTACCTCTGTGGCCATATTAAGAGATGTTTTAAATAAACATAATATGCCTTAAACCTATATGCCTACGACTACTAAACCATTTAAAATTACCAAACTTAGCTTTTTTGTCCTTGTATAGGTTAAATTCAACTGTGAATTTATCATCACATGGCTTTAAATATTTATTACACATGGAGAAACTTTATCTGTAACATATTATCTTGTATTACTTTTTAAAAAATTATTTTGTGCCTGGCTGCTTATCTTATCACCCAAACTCTTTTAATCAAGCAACTGAATTAACAAATCTCATTCTCCAAAATATTTTACAGATAGTCTATTTTAAACATGACTAAACCATACATGTATTTAAAACTTACCGCTTGCTAACTTTCTTTTGTCTGAGATAATACCAATATTATGCGCTAATGACTGAGCAAGTGTAACTGCCATTAAATCAGTTTTCCCAAACTGAAAAACAAAAACAAAAATAAAATACATGTGAACGCAAATTTTTTATTTAAGATGATCGAAAGAAAAAGTCACAATATAATTGAAAATAAGTAATTTCTAAGCATATTATTTAATACACTTTAACGCATAATAGCTAGTGCTGAAGTGTTGAGCATTTGGGAAGAAGTGGTAAAAAAATCTGCGTTTGATTAAGTCTTACAGAGAAAACTAGAAGCCAGGAAATCATCGGTTTTGGGGTTTGGAAACTTAAATCTAATTCTGCGTCCAAATTTTGCCAGTGACTTTTCTGAAAAACTTAATACTTGCATATAACTAAACCAGTCTTTTGGAAAATACTAAAATAAAAATAAATGTGAAATTTCCCCCAAACTGAATAGAATGTAGCTTCAGAAAATGCAATTATACATAACAGGAAGTGGTGATGATCTTTGGCCAAAAGAAACTTGAGAAGACCTAGGGAGATTTTTTTCAAAAAATCTCAAAGATTCAAGTATTTCTTTTAAATCACTTCCATCAGGCTTAGTGCCTTATGGGTAGAATGAACACTTTGAAAACCCTGGTCTATTTTTTTCCCCTAAAATTTGCCAAATATTAAAGAAGGAAGAAAATTTCTAATTCAGTTCTTAGGCGGTAATCCAATGCTTCAGGGAATTACCAATTCTCTGGAAAATCAAAGTGATAAACAGGACCTTATTGTCGATGAAGGTAAAAGTAAAGATTTTCTCTATATAATCTGTAAATAGCAAAATCTGGAAATTATTCTAAGTAGAACATAAACAGAATTATCAGTTATCTTCAATGATTTCCCTATTCTGTCCTCTGGTAATTTACAGTAACCACATTGGCTGTTAATAAAACCACCTAACATCTGGAAAATGTGGAATACTGAGAAATTATCACTTAAATATTAGGAAAACATTTTCAGCCATCATACCACTTTGTACTGTACAGATGTTCACACCTACTTCATTCACGCCTCCTCCTTTCAGCAACGAGCAAATCCCACCAATATAAGCTGCCCCGCTCCGGCTACTCTCAAATTGACTTCCCCTTTCAGAAAAGGAAATGAAAAATACTTACTGCTCACAGTTCAAACATCATAGCACCTCTCATTATTAATTTACCACATTTATTTTCTCAATGCACCTAACATTTACATACTATATATCCCTGAGGTAAGGGAAGAATGTGAAAATTATTTATACACATAACCAAAGAAAAAGGTTTCTGAAGGACATTTCCCACATGATCAATCAATATCTTCAATAGAACTGTATCTATTAAAGAAGAATTACTAATATGATGTACCCTGAGAAGGATAGAATATCACTTTCATGGCATTTCTGCCGAAAATGCACAACTGGAATCTCATAATGAGAAAATATCAGACAGTCCCTCAATGAAATAAAATAACTGGTCTATAACATGCTATAAAATAACATGCTATAAAATAACTGGTCTAAAGCTCAAAATAAACAAAGACAGGCTGAGGAAATTTTTCAGATTAAAGAATACTAAAGAGACATGACAATTAATGCAGTATTGGATCCTGGATTTGGGGTAGTCAGGGAGAATCAGCTATAAAAGACATTACTGAGACAACTGGTAAAATTTGAACATAGACTATCGATTAGATAAAGTAGTTTATCCAGTGTTAAATTTTCTGTTTTTAATAATTTACTACAGTTACATAAGAAAATGTCTTAAGTATTTAGTAGTAAATGACCAGTAAGTAAGTGTCTGCAAGCTACTCTCAAATGGCTCAGGAAAAAAAATAAATGATAGAAGGATAGATAAAAGGAAGAAAGTAAAGGAAGGGAGTAAAAAGGGTAGAAGGAAAGAAATCATAAAACAAATGGGGCAAAATGTAAACAATTGATGAATTGGGATGAAGGGCATCAGATATTTTCTTGTAGTAGTCTTACAGCTTTTCTGTAAATTTGAAATTATGTAAAAATAAAGTTACCCCCAAAATGTACTCTTTTACTTCCATTTATACTTTCTTCAACAGCTCTGTCTTTGAATAATAGTTTTTTGAATGCTACTATACATAACTTGCTATTACATCAAACACGCATGTTATCAAAAAAAATTTAAAAACCTTTAAGAGTGGGGAAAAAAATAAAAGATAAACTCTGGAAATACTAAGTTCTTACCTTAAATCAAAAACAAAGATAATATTAACATTTAAAAGACAGCAACTTTAAAGAATATAATTAATCTGTTACCAATATGCTTTATGAGCATTAGCCACTTTTACTCAATAAATGCTATAAATAAATCTTAAAAAAAATCAAACATACATGCAATGTTAAAATAACAAAATTAAACCTCTTAAATTTTCATGACAATTTCAAACAATTTATACTTTACTTTTTATTCCATTTTTTTTTTTTACAATTTATACTTTAAAACTTCTTTCAAATGTATCTTTCCTGTCAAATCCCAATTGCATTATGTAATAAAAAGGATACTGCTGTCACAAGTCATAGAGCATACAACATGGAACCAAAAAAGATAATTATCACAAAAGTTACGTACGAAAAAAGGTGAACTGCATCACTTTTCTCTTTGATAAAATCCCTCCTGTATTTCATAAACTCACGTAGGGTGATCAATGGATTTTCAGATATGGCAAACTTGTTGTCAGCCGCCCAGGTTTCCATGGCAACCAATACTATCCTTGTCTTAAGTTGGTCTTTATATATCTAGTATATTAACAAAATGAACACACCAGCTGTACATTGGTAAAATCAAATGATTTATAAATAGGATTACAAAGCTCCTTTTATGGAAACTCCTTGAGTTTTAGTTAAATGTAAAAAACATCACTGTTTTTAAGGAAGATGATTGTTTTTCTCATTTACAGGCATTTACCTTAAGTAACAGAGTATCAAACTGTTTACCAAGTAATACCCAAAGAACAGAGAACCAGTTAGAAACAAAAGGTGACTTTTTAACAAATATTTGCACCCTTATTCAAGGCTCCTTGGAGTTCATTTTCTGGCACCTACACAAAGAATCAATGCATTCTTGAGTTCCCATAGCAAAAATGAAACAGTGACGACTCCACGAAAATAATTTCTATACAACCAGCCTGGCCCTGATTAAACTCATGGAGAAGGTACTGACACTGCCTTGTCAAGGGAAGATTTGGAAAGTAGCTACAGTAGAATTGTTTAGTTGCATCATTCCCATAGCACCAGGCACTTTTGAAAAAGGCACAACTCTTCTACTGTTTCTCTGTTGGTAGAAGTATACAGATCTTTGTTAGGGGCTGTGACTCAACCTTTTCTTCTCCAATGTGAAAAATACAGGAAGGAATTTCATGCATAAATGTGTCAGTAAATCTGACCA
Organism: Pteropus alecto; assembly: GCF_000325575.1. Taxonomy (NCBI): domain Eukaryota; kingdom Metazoa; phylum Chordata; class Mammalia; order Chiroptera; family Pteropodidae; genus Pteropus; species Pteropus alecto. The sequence goes on from NW_006494610.1 coordinate 2,720,275, forward strand.
CTTCCTTTTAGCATCTTCTCAGCCACAGATAGAAGTCAATAAGGTCATTTGCAAGGTTACCAGGGATTTATGGGACACGTTGGTTAAAGTGTAATTTAGAGTAGTGAATATATAAGAACCATATTATCTGTTCCATTAGCAATCAAGAGATAAAATTCCTCTATGGCAATATTGAATTGGATTGATACTTACTAAATCTGCCATGTTCACCACAGATTTTGCATATGTGTTGGTATGTACAACTGAAAGTCGATGCTTTTTAAACTGAAAGCAAAAGAAAACAAGTGAAGGGCTTTGAAAGTGATCAGCAAATAATCATCTCGACAAAGAAAACATGATTTAATTGAAAGATCTCTAAGCGTTTCTGTAAAAAATGTAAGAATTGACACCCAGTCATTTACATGCTGCGCATTTTGAGACAGGCTGTTAAAAGTTGGAGGCCTCAGTCTACTCATCCGTGAGATGAAGTAAAGAATATCCATTCTATCCATTTCACAAGTTTATTTCTATCACAAGATTATTTAAAATGATAAAACATATGAAAGTTCTCCATGGATTGCAAGACATACAAATACAAGTAGCATTACAGTCAGAAAACGTGAATGTGACTACTGCTAAAAGTATAAAAATTTATAAGTTCTATACGACTTATTCAGTAAGGAGAAGAAGCCCCAAGGGTCACGAAGTGGTAGCTTATAGGCTATATGTGAATCACATATATCAATGCTATTTTAAAAATCAGGAAATACCATGTGAAACCTGATTCCTGGCTTTACTTGAAATTAGCATCACCACAAGGTAATAACTGGTAAGTGCTAAGAAGCAGCTGCTGCCATTAGACAGGCCATGTGACTTCTCTTTCACCATAGCTTCCTATTGTTGTATACCTGGCTCACTTTATTTGTGTTATCTGTCTTAAGATGCCTACAGACATCTGAATTTGTGATATCCTAAAATGTCCAAAATTATGTTTTTGCAATTTATTCATATTTTGTAAAAAATCTCAGGGAACAGTAACATTCACTAAATTCAAAAAGGTAGAAAGATTAAACTTTGTCTTAGCCGGAACAAGTTAGAAGCACTAAATCTTGACTGTATTATCATTAACCATAATTAAAATTGATATTTGTTTATCATATGTAAAATAAATGACACATTTTCCCTCAAATAAATCATTCAAAGTAAACCTAAATGTACTCGCACCTGAAATTAAGTAATATTCAACAATGTGCATCACTGAACACTTTTAGTTCAAAATCCTGGTTACATAGAATGATTAGCATTATAATGCACTGATGTGCTGTGACTATAACCAAACTGACTGCAACATGCCCATAAATTGAATGTATACAAAATAACTGACTCAACAAAAATGGAAGTTTCGCTCGGTTCTTATCCTAAAAATCTTCATTACTTGGCTATGTAAGTTTTTCGTTTATAGGTTTACTGCATAGCAAGATAGAAATAGAACAAATTGTTTTTCCTTTATTAGGATAAAGCTGTATATTGCAAAATAAAGTGTCACATTATTGGTGCCTCACTTATTTTTAATATAAAATTGAAGTTTCCTTTTTTTTTAAACCTTGCCATTTCAGTGAGAGGAGATGTTAGGACTTATGTTAATCAATTAAATCCAAAGACTTGACATTATGAGTTTCAGAAACATTTTTGGAACCTCACAAAATACTGTTACTTACTTTCACCCAAGAGTGTTTCCTACCTGCAGGTTGTTGGTGGGTAACAAATATGTTTGCTTACACAAACACCTTCTCCATAAAGAAGCTTTACGGGCTTCTTTCTTCTAAACATATTTCTGCAGCCACCAGTTTTACCCTAGGCATAGACAAGTTCAAACAACAAAAAATTCAGCAAATCCTACCATCAGATGATCATTCACAATCATCAGTTCAATGTATTTGGTTTCCTCCTCTATGTTACGAGGATGTCGACGAAGCTGCAATATAGTAAAGGAAATAGCACCTAAATAAGCTTTCAGAACTTGGTTGTGGAAAACTAAAATATATGTTCTACTTTAGATCTTCAGACCTTATTCATCTTACAGCTGAAAGTTTGTACTCTTACCAACTTCTCCCTATTTACCCGACTCCGGTCCTGGGCAACTACTTTTCAACTGTTTCTGCATTTGACTTCTTTTTTTTAAGATTCCACATATGATATCACACAGTATTTCTCTATCTCGGGCTGATTTCACTTAACATAATACCCTCCAGGTTCATCCATGTTTCCACATATGACAGAATTTCCTTCTTTTTAGGGCTGAATAATATTCCTCTGTATGTGTGTGTATCGCATCCTCCTGATCCATTCGTTCGTTGATAGACACTTAACACTGTATTGAACAACTGAAATTTGCTGAGAGTAGAACTTTGATGGTCTCACCAAAAAAAGGTAAATATGTGAAACGATGGATATGTTCATTAATTCTATGGAGGAATCCTTTCACAATATACATGTATACCAAATCATCCTGTTATACACTTTAAATATCTTACAATTTTATTTGTCAATTATACCTCAATAAAACCAAAAAAATTTTAATTAAAAAATTGAAAATAGGGGAGAAATAAACCAAAATTTCCATTTATTCATTTAGTTTTTTAATTTTCATTGATTTACTTAGTTTTTGAGTCAATAATAAATTTCATGGTTCGAATATTTAAAAATTATTTTAAAAGTATAGGATGAAAGTCTTCCTTTCACCTCTGCCCCCATCTACCTGGTTGTTATCCTTCCCCAACAATGGACACAGTTACTGGTTTCTTTCAGAAATATTAATGCAAATAAAATCAATCATGACATATATTTTATTTTGTACTTCCGTTTGCATCAGGCATTTTTCACTTAACAGAATATCTTGGATATTGTAATAAATGGTTGAATTTAAGCTCCTGCGAATCTCTGAGAGGTGTACAGGGAGTGAGATTATTGGCACTTTTAGTCTATAATCTCCAAATCTGGAATTGAGACATGCTCCTTCCTCTAGCAGGGTGCAAGGGATCCCCCAGATAATACAGGAACTTTGGCAGGATAGTTTTAAGAGTTTCCAGGCAGTCTTGGGTTATCTAGTGCTACAATGTCTATTCAACAACAAATTTTCTCCACCTTCAAAATCATGATCAATGAATGCTACTGGCAAAAGCCACCAACCCTTTGTCCTCTGCAGTTAGTCTATAACACAACATTTAACAAGATCTGCAAAATTAACTTTTTCCTTTATACCATGCTTTGATACACATTTTTTTCAATAAATTTTTCTGCTCATTTGCTCAAGGGCTATTTTTATGATGAGGATATATAATCAAATCTAAATTAATAATGAACATATGTTTTGAGTACTGCATTTAAAACAAACTAAAAATTTCTGCCATGTGGATTTTGTTTCATTGTTAACATATTCTCAAAATTAAAAAAACTTTTTTTCCAAAATCCCTTATAACAGATTGAGAGGAAATAACAGACTATAATTTTGGAGTTGGGATCCAAAATGTAACCTAAACTGCATCTAATGACAAGAGTCTCTTTAAAAAAATAGATGTTTTAGGATGATAGTATCTGTTTCATTAATTGTGGAAAAGACCTGAGTCTTACTAGTTAATACAGTAGACTTTTTGACAAGTTTCAACATTTTCTTAATGTCAGAGAGTTGCCATTTGACCACAGTTTTACAACACTTCACCTCCATGGGCCCACAGGTTTCTCAGAAGGAGAAATTAAAGGTTTGTCTGCTTAGCATATGACTGGATATTGCAGATGTTTATGAAGAACATCAAGGATCATGTTGACGGAAAATTATCCTATTCTCTCAGTTCAATTCATGAAAACAAATACTGTTTTGAATTAAATCCTGATGGCAATTATTTTTATCTATTTAATTAGGACTCAAGATATATGTATATTCATAAAATATTTAAACCTCATGGTAGTAATTCATAGAACACAAGGGCTTCTGAGAGGCAGTATATAAAGCATATGTGGTTATAAGAACTTCTCTGAAACCAGAATTCCTAATTCAGAATCCCAGCTCCCCCACTGGATAACCCAATGGAACCATGAGCAAGTTATTTAAGTCATTTAAGCCTCTCATACTTCAATGTCCTTGTAAAATGGGGATAATACTAATACCTTCCACATAAGATTAAGAAGATTAACTGTTAATACAATTAAAATTCTTAGAACAGGGCCAGATACATGGTAAATACTCAAATTTAGTAATTATTATTCACATTAGAAATCTATCTATAAACATATTTTATTTCATACTTATTAAATATATTTTAAAAAGAAAATACCTGTTCCCTTCAACTGTTTGATCTTACTAGAGATCTATTTCTCTCATCCCGTGTTTTTCATGCCACACACACACACACACACACTCACACCAACCACCACCACAATGGTGATGAGAACTGAATTCTGCTAACCAGAGTTCTTATTTTGTCTGAACCATTTACCAGCTCCATAATTCTGCACAAGTCATTTCCACATTTCAGCCATCATTTCTTTTCCTGTGAAAGAGGAATAATAGTTCCTACTTCATGTGGTTTAAAGCCACTGTACAAATAGTTATTATCACTAAGTTCAAGAACTACTGAACATTCATAAAGTGTACATCCTAATTTTATATTCCAGACTCTGAAGTAGCTCAAGTGTGACAATAGCATTTTGTGGCTTCAAAACCTGATGGATTCATTCTTAAGGGGGTATCCTTAAAAGGATAAATAGAAGGATATGTACCATATAAGTAGATTCCATGATGTGGTGCATACCAGGCAAGGAAAGAGGCCTATGGTAGAAAGAATCTGATTGCCACAGCCGGGGCCCCATAATCCATCTATATGATGAATAACCAACCATATTATCACCACTAGCTTGAGTCCTTTATGAGTTTATAAAATAATAGGGCCTCATCTCCACTGCTCCTACAGATCCATCACCCTTACTGTTTACCACACCCTGACAAATGCCTGAACTAATATTTACCCTCTCACAAAGACTTAATGTAGATTCAACTGATTTACAGTTGCCAAGTGTTTTTAAACCATCATGACCTATACCTGTGAATACATACCTGCCGTTTACTCCTTTTTGGTCTTGACTTCAAAATAAATTTTGGTGGAGTGATGTTTACTTGCTGGAATTCTAAAAGGAAATAAAAATAAATTTAATTTAATTTGGTGCATTTTCTAGGTTTCTTTCATACAAGGCAATCAAAGTTTTACTAACTCTTCCTACTATAAATTATATACTTATACTTTAATTATTAATTATAATAATTATAATTACCAATAATTAATTATAAGATATAATTATATAAATATTTATCAATTTTATAATACATAAGGTACTTGATATAATAGAAAACATTAATGAATGTGTGTTCATAATACTAAATACACATAACATGAATAAATACAATTCAAAAAATCTCACATATTATTTCTGTTCTAAATTATATCAAAATTTTTCTCATATTTCTCCTATAAAAACATCACATTCTTTATTGGGAATCTTCTAAATAGCCACCTTGACCTTCATATCCACTACTGACCTTCATTGAAGAATGACACACCATATGTTGGTGAAAATGTAGAGCAATTAGGATTCTCATGTAGTGCTGATGAGAGTGGAAAATGGTGTAACCACTTTGGAAAAGGGTTCGGCAATTTCTCATACAACAGTTCTCAAAGTATGACGCCTGGACTAGTGGCATCTGCGTTATCTGAGAACTTTCTAAAAATGTAAATTCTCATAACCCACCCAAGATGTACTGTATCAAAAACTCTAGAAATTGGTGTAGCCACTATGGAAAACAGTATCGAGTTTCCTCAAAAAATTAAAAATAGAACTAAAATATGGTCCAGCAATCCTACTTCTAGGTATGTAGTTAATGGAATTGAACTCGGGATCTCAAACAGACAGCTGTACTCTCTTGTTCACTGTAGCATTATTCGCCATAGCCAAGATACAAAAGCAACTTGAATGTCCATTGATGGATCAATGGATAAAGAAAATGTCTATACATACAATTGAATATTATTCAGTCTTATAAAATAAGGAAATTCTACCATTTAAGACAACACGGATGAACCTGGAGGATGTTATGTTAAGTGAAATAAGCCAGACACAGAAGGACAAATACTATATGATACCACTTTAATGAGGAATCTAAAATAGTCAAACTCATAGAAGCAGAAAATGGAATGGTGGCTGCCAGGGGCTGCGGGGTGGGGGTTGTGTGTAGGAAGGTATTAGTCAAAGTGTATGAAGTTTCAGCTGTACAAGATGATTAAGTCCTAAGGATCTACTGTACAGCAGTAGTTGTAGTTACCTCTTGCAGTTAACTACACTATATGGTACACTTAAAATTTTGCTAAGAGTGAAGATCTTATGTTAAGTGTCTTATAATTAATAACAATAATAAATAGAGAATGGGAGGAAACTTTTGGAGTTGATGGATATGTTTATGGTACAGATTATGGTGATGACTTCATAGACGTGTATTTTTTTCCAAACTCATCAAGTTGTATACATTAATTATGTATAGCTTTTTGTATGTCAATTATACCTCAATAAAGTGGTTAAAAAAAGAAAAAACTCCCAAGATGGGGCCAGCACTCTGTGCTTAACAATTTTTCCAGGTGATTCAAGTGCATGCTAACGTTTGAGATCACTGTTATACAGTTAAATATATACCTACCTTATGACCCAGTTATTTCACTCCTAGGTATTTGACAGAAGAAATGTAAACATGTATCCACAAAAACATTTTTACAAGAGCTTTCATAGTTATTTTATTCATAATAGCCAAAAATTGGAAACAACCCAAACAGGTGAATGGATAAAAAATTGTGGTATATTCATACAATAGAACATACTCAATAATTTAAAAGAATGAAATACTGCTATCCTGACAACATAAATCTCATAGGTATATGCTAAGCAAAAGAGGCTGGATATAATGCATGAGTCCATTTGTATGAAGATCTGCAACAGGCTAAACTAATCTATGACCAAAAAAAAAAAAAATGTCAGAAAGGGGATTGCAAACGTGGGAGGCACTGACTGGGAAGGGACATGAAGGAAGTTACGGGGTAATGAAAAAACTCTCTATCTCACTAAAGGTGTACATATGCATCAAAACTCATCAAATAGATTTATGTATTTCTTGTAGTAATTTTTAAAAAACTGAATGCTAAGGGATACATTTTTTCAAAATGTATTCTTAAGACTCTAGTCCTGAGAGATGTGTCATGTAAAACAAAAGGTTCTACCATCAAACAAGTGTGGAGAACAGCTGATCATATTCTATATCTGGGAAATATATAATGCATAGCAGGACAAAGGTGATGATAATCCACAACCCAGTGTCACTATATGAAACTAAAAACAAATAAGCTTACTTTTGAGCTTATTTCTCAAAAATTGCAGACATTTATTTTTATTTCTTTTCTTTTAAGCTATCATAGTAAATCTAAGCACCTTGAAAGATAAATAAAACTCTTAAAATTGACAGTGCCAGCTTCTAATATGAAAAGAAAACCAGAAACTAAATGAGACAGATCTAAGTTTTCAAAGAGTATATTCAAAACTCATTTTTAATAACAGCAAAATTGCCAAGTCACTTTCAAAGCTTCTGTTAGAAAGAAACCCTAAACAAAGTTTTTAAAAAATTATAAGATTGTATCATGGCAAGCCTAACAATAAAGTCCTTGGGGAAAAGGTTTTTATTACTTTAAATATTAATTAATGTCCACTGCTTCCAGTACTACCTATTAGATTATAACTTTATTCTCAGGCAGCTGATCATGTTTTATTTTCTTTCCATAATAGGGATTATAAAAAGTTCTATAAGGAATTGAAGGAACAGTCTAAAGCATCTGTGTAAAGTAAGCATCTACATGCTCATTTGCAGATTTTTCAAGATAGTGAATTCTATAAAATAGGACCTTCTATCCCTTTGGCAACAGAAGAGAAGAGGCGGGTTTTATTTCTCTCTAGAGTAACTGCAAAAGGTCAAAGGGTTACAAATTTATTTCAGAGAAGAAGCAACATTAGAAAACACTTACTTCATTTTCTGATGGGACAATGTAAACTTTTAAGTCATTTTCCTAAGCAGTAGTCTAGGATTTGCTTTCAGTCTAGTAATTTTTCCTTTTCCCCTTGTGCCTCTTTCCCAGCGAACCTTTTCACTGTGCCATAATCCAAATCCCCACACACTCTCTTACTAGCTGTGGGACTCTGGAAAAGATAAACTGCTTAGTTTCTGTTTCTTCATCTATAAAATGGAAATAATAATACTAATCTCACAAAACTGCTGCAAAGATTAAAGTGAGACTAAAATTTAGAATTTATGGTAATGTTATGGCCATGGTCAGGGCTCACTAAACAGGGGAGGCAGCATCTCCACACTAGATATTCAGAGCGTGCCCTGTCTTCAGAAGGTGAACACAAATGAGCCTGGCACAGCGCTTTGCATAATCACTGCTCCACTAACAAAGCCAAAGTATGAGAACTCTATCCTTGCTCTCACATGAAGATTTAAAGGCAACTCTCAAATCAACATCTTTTAATAGATGGCCCCATAACTATACATGAGGAGGAAAGACTAATTTCACAAATAGCACATAATAATAAAGATGTTAATACATAATAGCTCTTCCTTTGAAAGTTTTCCTTCAACGAGCTCAAGCTATATCTTTCCAAACTCATCCACTATAAACATGAGGTCAGTCAGCATTTTATTCCCCTTCTTGATGGCACCTGACTTTCTCTCTAAAATTTTTAGAAGCAGTCATGGGCTAATGATATTCCACATATAGATTAGCTCTAAAGCATTAAAGTGAATTATTAAAGTTGTCTTTTTTTTTTTTTTTAAGTCATTATAAGATCATACCAGATGGAAGATCAGCCAATGGAAATTCAAACAGTCTGGATTTGTAAACCGAATGAAAATGGAAATCCTCCTGAAATAACACAAACAGAGATTAAGCACATGCTTCCAGATATCTCCAGCCTCAGGCAATCACAGTTGGAGAAGCTAAGACCCTTAAAAGAACCATAACTTGACTATATTCTCCTGGGTTTAAAGAGATGATGAGCCATTGCTCAACCTCTCCCACTCACTTCTGTATTCTCCCGGCACCAGAGTGATATCCTATTAGAAGCAAAGTGTTCATGAACAGAGAAGCTAGAGCCTGCAGTAATGGAAAATAAATGAATGGTCCTATTCTCCCAAGGAGAAGTAAGACAACTGGGAAAATGCGTTGATGTTTTTTGTGACTGGTTCCTTTCCAGAGATCCCTGCCCACTTTGAGAGCCAGATAGCTTCTTCGCTAGGCAAAAACTGCAGAGCTAACACTCTCTGGTATTGGGGAGCATAATGACTGGCACGACTGATGCCCAAATGGATCTTGCTCCAGAATTCAAGTGTAACACAAAGTTCTGTAAAAAACAACAGATAAAAAACCACATTTCATCTAAGAAATATTAATGAACATTCAAATAACTTCATCTGGCTTCATTCGATTACTAAAATTATAAGAAATATCATAAACAGTCAAGCTCACAATATTATCTTTTTAAAAATCACACGGTAAAGCAAAATGACAGAACAGCAAGCAATGGGGACCGAGAAAATAATACACAATACAGATAGTCTCCCAAACAAGATTTATTATGGGTGGCAAAACAATGTATGTTTTATGAAATTAATTCCCTAAATGTTGGATCAATGTTCCATGATACAAGGAAGAATATTTGTGTGTACAGAGCTAGACTAGAAGTGGATTATATTTATCTGTAGTCTATACTATTAATTCAATCCTTTTCTAATTTGTGGGAAGTGAACATTTCAACTAAAGTGAGGGAATAATTGAGAAAATCTAAATTTCTCTAAACTTCATCAGCACAGGGCTTTAAAAGCAATGGCAACAGAAAAAAATCTCCAATCTAGAAAATAAAGGGGGAGTGGAAAAATCACATATCTGTGGTTTTGTTCTGTTATAGAATAAATGTTTGTGTCCCCCCAGAATTCATACTTTGAAGCCTTAATTCCCAATGTGACTATTTGAAGATGGGGCCTGTGAAGAAATGATAATAGTTAAATAAGGTCCTAAGGATGGGGCCCTAATTCAATAGGGCTGATGCCCCTATAAGAAGAGGAAGAAACACCACAACTCTCTTTCTTTCTGTCATGTGAGGACATAGCGAGAAGGCGGTTGTTTGCCACCCAAGGAGAGAGCCCTCGGCCAAGACACCAACCCTGCTGGCACCTTGATCTTAGACCTCCAGCCATCAGAACTGTGAGAAAATACAATTCTGTTGTTTAAGCCACCCAGTATTTTGTAATGGCAGCCTGAGCAGACTAAGGCAGATCACAGCCTTATAATGGAGATAGAAATGGAGGCTTAAAAACACTTTAGAAGGAAAGTATTTCTAACATAAAGGAGGAGTAAGTGACAGATTTTCTAAAAAGAAAGAAAAAGAAAAAAGACACTTGTGGTTTTGACATTCAATATTTAATGTAAAAACATATGTATAATTACTATTCTGACCCTAAAAATATGAAAATAAAATAAAGCAGAGAGAAAAGGGAAGATGAAAAAGCTCCCAGCGTCAACTTTCACATTTGCCGCACCAAAAAGAAGAAGCACTTACTTGGGAGGTGTCATTTTCTTCTGGCTCAATGAGATAGGTGTGGTTCCCATCATAGAACATCCCACTGCCAAGGAAGAGAAAATAATTAGGCATGGCTATCAACTCCAGCCTCAGAACAAAATCATTTTAAAATCAGCAGCAGAGGACTCGTTTACTTCTCAACACCCACTTCCCAGTCCTACCCATCACCATTATCACACCACACACACACACCACATACTACGCAACACACACCCCACATATACACACATACCCCTATATGACATACCACACACACAAAGACCACACCCCACATATATAATTCTAAAATTTTAATATGCAAATACACACTGCTGAGAAGAAAAGGCCCCTCCTTCTGATTCCTGACAAGCAGCAGAATTCCCTCATCCAGACCCTTACCAGAGGCTCAGAATTACCCCCTAATTGTGGTCCATTATTCTTCTATCCCATATATAATTCTAAAATTTTAATATGCAAATAGTCACCTGGAGCGATTGTAAAAATGCTAAACTTTCAGGGCCCTCTTCAGATTTCTAGGCTGAGACATTTTAAACAAACCCCAGATGATTCTGATGCAGGTTGTCAGGGACTATCCAGAGAACGTCCTACCTATCACACACCTGGAAGATGCTCGAGTAACAAGAACTGACACATTTCAACAACTTACCATGAGCTGAATACTTTACACTCATTTAATCTCTTCCACAAATTTACGAGGAAGATACAATGACTACCCACATTTTACAAGTAAGGAAACCGAAGCCCAAAGAGACAACTTGCCCAAATTATATAACCAGTGACAGCAGAGGCAGAAATAGAGCCCAGGCAGATCTGCAATCAGCTACCCATCTTCATTCATTCATGCATTCATTCATTCATTCAACAGACATTTATAGAGCACCTACAATGCACTGCTCTAGGTGCTAGGGATACAGTACTGAACAAAACTGACTGCTTTCCTGCCCTTGTGATACTGATGTACATTCTTGGAAGGACAAATACATATAAAAAAAAAAATTAAACATATATGAGGTGGTGATAAATTCTAAGAAGGAAAATAAAACAGGTTAAGGGCAATAAATGGTGCCAGAGGATTGGCTGTAGGTACCAGAGACAGAAGACTGTTGATTTATATAGAGGGTCAGAGAAAGGCTTGACAGAGAAGACGGAATTTAAGCAAAGACCTGAAAAAAGTGATGGGATGAGCCAAAGGATATCTGTGCAGACAGCATTTCAGAATAGAGCCCTGAGGTAAGAGTATCTTGGCGTGTTCCACAAACACGGGGGATGCAGTGTCGCTGGAGCAGAGTGGATGAGGGAGGAGAACCAGAAGGGCCTTGGTTTTTACTCTGAGAGATGAAGAGCCACTGCAGGGTTCTAAGCAGAGGGGAAATACAATACCCCTTACATTTTAAAATAATTGTTCCAACGGCTATATTACAATAATCTTTCAGATATCAAGGAATAGAAATGAGTAATTATTGCAATAATCCAAGTGAAAGGAGATGGTAGCTTAGATCACGGTGGCAATGGTGGAGATAGCAAGAATTGCTGGTCAAGTTCTGGCTATTTTTTCAAAAGTAAAACCAATGGGATTTGTTAATAGATTTGAAATAGAGGATTCAGAAAGAGTCACGTTAGTGAGGACTGCAAGGTTTTGACTGGAGCAACTGGCAAAATGGAGTTGTCATTTAATAAGATGAAAAAAGCCGCGGAAGAGCAGACTGGGGTAGGCACACGGAAGCAGGATGCAGGAAGCAGGGCGTAAATCTGGAGTTCAGTTTTGGACCTCTTAGACTGCAGATGACTATCAGCCAACTGAGAAATCCTCTTGAGGGCATTTTAAGCCACAGATGGCTTCAACTCCCACTCAGAGAAATCCTGATGGCCACTCCTTTTAGGAGAATATGATTTTTCTTCTGAGATCAAGATCTCCACGATGCTGAAGGAATGTGTCATATCATTCAGACATCTGTGGGGTGGGTGTGGTGAAGTTGTGATCTTCTGCAGTCATTTTCCAGTGTTAGGTGGAAACGACTGCATGATACCCAAGCTTTTAAACAGGGAACAGTAATTGTCTTTCATGGATGGCTTAGTAAAATTTGTTGGTTTCTCTAACCTATAATGACAATGGCCTCCAGCTCTGCATCTACCCAAATACTTTCATTCTTGCCTTAACATCTTCCATGTGTTCTCAACATTCATATACCCTTAGAACTGCTTTTCTCACATCTGTAAGGTTTTCAACCAAAATTGCACTTTCTGAATTTGGATGACATTACATTTGGAATTTAAAGATAAAACAGATGCAGTTTGTAAGATACACACCTAAGGAATCAGTGGGGTGAACCTTTCAAAACAGTTGACCAAATATGACAGTAAATGTTCTTCCTGCCCAATGAGAACTTGCCAGACCCACCAAGAAAATTGCATAAAACCATTACCCTTTACCAAAGTTCATATAATTACACTGATTAAGTAGCAAGCAAATTGTTTTGTTTAACTAGTAACTGAGTGTAAAGAAAGCAGATTCTGACACCATATATATCTAAAAGATTCTGGTTCACTATGTGACAATATGCCATTATTGATTCTTTAGCAATTAAAAGGCATATGTGTTTTATTTGCTTTGTTTGAAGATTTACACCTTTATATTATATTTATATAAATTACAATAAGTATATTGAGTCCATAACACAGAATATACTTGATAGAAACCTGCAACTAGGACTGAATCAATTGAACTAAAATTTTGAAAGGCTGCATAACCAGATTTTGAAAGGAAATGGTCATTCTTACAAATTGCCACAAGAGGGCAATAGACTTATAACAGATTCCATTCTTTAAGGTTCACAGTTGAAGGATTTTTGTCGTCACATGGAGCATACCAGGACCAAAATATTACCCATTAGTCTATCAAATTTGAAAAAACATACACTTGCAGGTTCTTTATGCAAAAAAACATGAATCTGACTATTTTCCCCTTTACATTCTTCAACTGAGTTCAGTAAATCAAGAAAAATGAAAAGTTTCAATATACTTGGTAATTAATAAAAGATGAGTCATGAATGAAATTATATATCTCAAATCTAAATCACTGCAATTGAGACAACACAAATTTAATATTTGGAAATAACCCCCACACACACACACAATATTTGTCAGTCATTTTTGTTCAGAAGGTAAAATCAAGATGAGAGGTAATAATAAATAACAAAAAAAAAACTAGCATAAATTTATCTAACATGCTTATAAAAGTCTAAGAACACCTAAACACACCTGTATACAATCCTGACAGTTTTCCCAGACATGCAGTGGGTTTCCTGCTTATTTTTGTTTAGTTTTAAATGAAGGAATTTCTAAAGGTATATTTTACTTAGTTAAAACAACGGTAGCAGGCTCTGAGTTCTACTCCTGATTAGTCACTAAAATTTCCTTAAAGTTTCTTTTCCATCCTCTTTCAGACAACTATGTAGGGTGAGTAGCAAGCCTTCGGTCTCAGACTCTCCACTCTATTAAAGCCCCGAGAAGGCAATACCTTCTCTTTGATTCTCACAATATTGTGTCATTTTGGAAAACTGGGAGGCAATCTGGAATAAGTACTAGGCCAGATGCTTACTTACAAAGTGACTTTGGATTGAGATTTTAAAAGGAAAAGAGAGGTGGGGGGAAGCCTCTTGGTTTTTATATCACTCTCCTATAATGTACATTTGCTGTCACAAATGTCAACAGGCCCAGAGTACTATTCCTAGCTGACAGCTGTGCACATCTTGAGATCAGATATAACGATGTTACTGCTAAAGGGGATTTCAACGTTTCTTTTTCCAGATAATAAAACCAAGGCCCTCAGATATCAGGCATGGAGTCCTCTTGTAAAAATGTCTTTCTGGAGACTGGGGAAAATGGCATAGATGATAAAGGCTTTGTTCATCTGCTCTTACGAACACATCAAAGATATGATGGAAACACAGAGCAAGCAGCAAGCAGAGTCGCCTGGGGACAAGATGGAATAAGAAATCACTCTGCAACTGGAAGAGGTAGGACAGGGCAAGGATGCGAGGTTGCCATGTCCGAGTCCATAACAGAGGCTATGGCAGCAGCAGCTGCAGATGCCTCTTAAAGGGGCTGTGTCCACAAGCGGACTTTTGCAGTGATGGACTCATCCACTCTGAGCACCAGAGCCTGTTCAGCTGCCAAGGGGGCACCAGGAACTTACAGGGAGATGCTGGGTTTTTGGAGAAAGGGCAGGAGGCAAAGCTTTCTCCTGGGCAGAAGTGCTGGCAATATCCATTGTTCCTCTGTTGAGCCCTTCCCCATCCCAGTATGTAGACCCAGGAGCCACCATATCTGAGACATCAACTAACTGGATAACAGAGGTCGTTCCACCCAGAAGATTCTCTGAAACTCCATCTCCCCCAACTCACGGCCCCACCCAAATCACATCCAATTGTGTCCTCAGTGAGTCCAGTGCAACTTGCTGAGTAAGCTCCAAGACCCACACTGGTGGCAGCTGACCTCGGTTTCTGGCGTGGTTTCTTGAGGCAACTATAAGCACAGCATCTGTGGATTGCTTGCTGAATCTTAACAGGTGGCCCTGGAGGGACACAAGCTGGGGCTAAACTTGGCCTGTTGCTGAACCCCTCTCTCAGGACTGTGCCTCTGGACGCCTACTGCACAAAGTCATGTTAATAAACTGAGAGACTTAGGAGCTTTGCTTAGTACATAGAAACAGATACAGAAAGGCAGCCCAAATGGGAAGACAAAGAAGCAGAAATCATATGAGAGACCAGAACAGAGATCCAGGAATAATGGAGTCAAGCAATCTAACAGATGCAGAGTTCAAAACACTGGTTATAAAGATGCTCAGTGAACTTAGGTGAAGTGTAGATGAACTCAGTGAAAACTTTAAAGAGATAAAAAACATAAAAATGGAAATGGAAATTATAAAAGGGAACCAGTCAGAAATAAAGCATACGTTATCTAAGAAGAGTGTATCAGAGGGAATTAACAGAGTGGATGAAGAAGAGGATCAAACTACCAATACAGAGGATGGGGAAGCCAAGGTCACTCAATCAGAATGGCAAGAAAAAAGAAGCCAAAAATATTATAATAATTTAAGGAGTCTTTGGGACAAAAATAAATGTAAAAACATCCGTGTAATAGGGGTACCTGAAAGATGAGAGGGAGAACAAGAAATAGAAAAGCTATTTGAAATAATTTTGGAACTTCCCTAAACTGGTGAGGGAAATACGCATACAACCCCAGGAAGCTCAGAGAGTCCCAAGAAAGAGGAGCCCAAACCGGCCCACACCAAGACACATTGTAATTAAAGTGCCAAAGGTTAAGTACAAAGAGAGAATCTTAAAATGCAGTTAGTTACCTATATGGGAGGACTTATAAAACTGGCAGCTGATTTTTCAAAAGAAACCATGCAGGACAGAAGGGCTTAGCACAAAATATTCGATGTGATGAAAACCCAGGATCTACAACCAAGAATACCTTATTCAGCAAAGCTATCACTTAGAGTCGAAGGACAGATAAAGAGCTTCCCAGACAAAAACAAGCTAAAGGAATTCATCAACACCAACCCACTATTACAGAAAATGTTGGAGGAACTTCTTTAAGAAGAGAAAACATGTATCAAAATCATAAACAAAAAAATGGTAATAACTAAATATATATCAACGAGTATCTTAAATGAAAAAGAATTAAGTGCTCAAATCAAAGGATAGGGTGGCTGAATGGATAAGAACACAAGACCCCTACATATGTTGCCTACAAGAGACTCACTTCAGATTAAAAGACACACACAGACTAAAAGGAAGGGGATGAAAAAAGATATTGCCTGGATGGTCTTAGAGGGTATTGCACTACATAAAGTAAGTCAGAGAAATACAAATCCTACATAATTTCACATAATAAACAATAATAACAATGAAAACAGAAACAAACTCATAGATACAGAGAATATTTTGAGGGCTATTAGATAGGAGGGGATGGTGGAAAAGGGCAAAAGGATTAAGCACTACAAATGGATAGTTACAAAAGAGTCATGGAGCCATAAAGTGTAGCATAAGGAAAATAGTCAACAATGTTGTAATAAATATGTAAGGCAGAAGAGGGGTACTAGATCTAGTGGGGTGATCACTTCAGCTCTAATCACTATGCTGTACAACTGAAACTAATATATTATTGTATGCCAACTATAATTGAAAAAAACTCATTGACTTGTGCAAAGTTATAATGTAAATATAAGCAACTAATTATCTATTATATTTCAATAAATCTGGGGAAAAAATTAGAGGATCTTTAGAAATTGGAATCAGGGAACTATACATATTAACTCAATTTTTTTTAAAAAGTCTCTATTCAAAGAATTTATTTAAAATAAGTGAAATAGTCTTTTAGAACAAATAATAAGCAAATAGAAGTCTTCCATGCTCTCAGGCATATAACCTCCTTTTCCTGGCTATTTAACTGATCCTCACACTCTCTTCTTTCTGCCTCTCATGCACCTACTGCTAGAGTCTAACCAGAGGTACCATTTAGGCAAACTAGCTAGATTTTCTGGTCTTTCCCATTAGATCTCTTTCCTTATTTTCTTTAAGTCCTTCAATCTAACCCCATTCTTGGAAGATTCTATCAAACTCTGTTCTGGGGCCAACTCCACCTTCCTCAGGTGACATTTCTCTGGAGCCCTCAAGTACCACTTTATTCTTCAGTGCCCACTCTCAGCTCACATTTTTCTCAGCTTTTTTCTCTCTCGAAGAATACATATATATCCATCACATTCGATAGTAGGAAGCTGAGCTAGATTTAGCTTCCCCACTGGACTGAGCTGTTGGGAGCAGGGTTCATGTTCTAATCACCTTAATATTCCTAGTGGCTGCCACAAAACAGACATTTGATAACTGCTACTTTCATGAAAAAGCCACACCTTTAACTTATCTAACTTAGTAACAGACAGAAAAAGTATTTTAAAGTTGCCAAACAAAAATTTAACAAAACTGAATTAAAGTGCTGGCTTGTTCTATGCCTCCTCCCACCCCCCTCCACCCTGCCCCAGCCCCAAAGTAAAACAAATGAGGAACTGAAATGATTTCGCTTAAGTAGAATACTGAGAAATGACACAGTAGCTTTGTAAGGAGTTACAAAACAAGTGAGAGACAGCCACCTGTGTATCACCATTATCTACAGGATGGAGGAAGTAGACGTATTCCCACGTTAAACATCAGCAAACATTCTTCGATAATGAAGTTTATAAGAAAGAAAGCAAGGCCCCGAGGAAGGATGAACTCCAAGCCTTGGAGATTTCTGAGAACAGACAGACCCTCCCACAAGTTTGCTGTCAGCTACGTGGGATCCTGGCATTAAAAAAAAAAGGGCTGAAACATATGAACACTGAAACACTTGAGATAACCTGCAGTCTTTTTTCTTTGTGCAAGAAGTCAAGAGTTTTCATCTATTGAAATTTCTATTATTTCACAAAAATATAAAAACTAACATCAAGGAGGAGTAGCAGAACTGGTATCCAGGGGCTAACCATCCACAGAAACAGAGACCAAAGTTACCCAAACCACTCCTGTCTCAAATTGGATGAAACTAGAAAAATACTTCAAACATCACTATAAGGTAACATATTATAATTCCAAAGCCCCTGGTTTCTGCAACTCCCATTTTAAAATCTGCTTGGTTTATAAACCACAAAGAAGAAATGATCAGATCCATCACTGATTTAAAATTATTTCTCTACCAAAAATAAGGATTTCAATTACAGTGCATTAAAAATAAAATAAGTGATTGAAAGAGTACATAGTACCAAAATAATCTGGACACTTACTGAAGTCCGTGGCATGTTGACAGTGCAACAAAGGAGGCAAGGTTTCCTCGGATATGGCCCTGGTAGTAACAGTGTTCTCCTCCCTGAAAACAGACACAGAGAACATGAGATTTTGCTATCACATCACAAGGACAGTCAACCGCACCATTGCACAGGTTTCTGCCCACACCGCACTTCCATATGTAAAGCTCTGCACAATATTTCATTATTCAAATTAGTATTATCAAACCATTTCTAACAGAATTATTCATAAACATTCTTAGTGAGCTGACTCCAAATCAGAAGACAGGGAAATAAAAATTGACTTAACTTTCCTTTTACGCAGGTGATGATAAAAGGAACAAAGAAACATATTGAAATACACATGTGGGCCTTGCACCAGAATAAGTTTAATCTATTTCCCTAGTCATGAGAAACTCAACCTTGAGTAGCAGCAAGATGATGCTTTCACATAAAGCTTAGTAAAAATGAATATGTCATTTGAGAATCACTAAATTAAACCAATGAAGAAAAATGCCTATTTTTACAGTGTTTATATCAAAATATAACAAGTTTATGCTATGCTTTTCTCAGAAGAAAAGGCATATCAGAAATGTTTTATAAATCACAAAAGTTTTCTTTAAAATACTAACTCTGGAAACATGTTATATTAAATCATAAAAAGGACAAAGAATTCATGTTTGGAAATAATCCTCCATTATCTTAGGGCTAAATAAATGATTAGATAATGGAAAATAATCTTTCACTAATTTCTGATTCTTAAAAATAGAAGTCAATCCAAAAACAGCATATGATCAGGATTCATCTGCCCAAAAGCCTAACGCTGCAAATGAAATGAAGAGCTCAATATGCTTGATTCATTATCAAATGTTTGCATGACATTTCAAGAGAAGCATAAACACCAGGGGGAAAAAATGTCTTCAATTTGGATTATTATAACAGAAATTTTGAGGCTCTCAACTGGTGATATATGTAATTTTTCTAAATAATGTTGGAAATTAGTTTTTGTGTTGTGATTTTTTTTCAGGGATTATCCATCATAAATCAGTAATTATTCAAACTAAAAACTAAAGCTTTTTTTCCTCTTTAACATGCGTAAAAATTTCTTAGTCCAGCATAAAGGCCTTAATGTTAAAAGGCTTCTTTAATTTATAAAAATATATTATA
>NW_006494610.1:2740066-2781385 GCF_000325575.1 Pteropus alecto
CTATAAAATGTTAAAATAAATTTAAGAATTATTTTAATTCAATATTTTAAAAAATAAATGCTTACAGAAGAAGTTCTGAATATTCAGGAGGTACATTGTGAAGAGTACAAAATAGCTCCTTCACACATACTGCCCAGGCTACAGTCGCCTCCTTTAAGGTAAGCATTTTTGACAGATTTTGTGCAGCATGTCAACAGTAGTCTATGCTTAGTTAAGGAAATGTGTACATTCACATATACATAAATATCCTTTTCATTGCACAAATGGGTTTACACTATGCACCCTGTTCTGCCACTTGATTTTTTTTCCTTAATCTTGACATCTTTCGATATCGATATCTCATTCTTTCGATGATGGCATAATATCTCATTATAGGAGTGAACAATAATTCATTTAAACGGTCTGTACTAATGGACATTTGGACTGTCTCTATTTTTTTGCTGTCATAAACAATATTACAACAAACTCTCTTTCATATATTTTTGTGCACTTCTATCAGTATATAGGTAGATAGATTTCTAGGTATGGACCTGACAGGTCAAAGAGTATGTGCATTTAAAATATTAATAGATAAATTAAAAGACAAATATAATAGTATTTATTTGCACTCACATCTGTTTTAAATGATGTACATTTGAAAATACTAAATTGCCTTTTATTAAAAATTGTATATTTCAATAGACTACTACATAAGCCAATTTCACCAAGTCTTGTGAATGATAATGGTTCTCCCTATCTTCATATAACTTTCTTGAAGAACCAATGCTTTATGCAAGTAGGTATTACATAGAATAATCTAAGACAGATGTTATAGAGAAAAAGAAAACACAGCACATCCTAATAGTTTAGTTCTTTATCGGACTGCTAGTCAGCTTTTTCCTTACTGTCTCTTTTGTTCCAGAAATAAGTCTACTGTCCTTGAAACTTTCTTCATAGTCCTTGACTTAATAACACATTTATAACAGTACAGGTGTTTATTTTTAGCATATTAGGTATAGATAAAATAATTGTCTACCTCTATAAAAATGAACTATATAATCATTTATATGTCTATTGGTTTATCTTCCCAATGGACAAAAAGTTTATTGCAATTTTTATTCTAGAAAGTCAAAATAATCATTTACTTGCAAAAGTCAAAAACAAATCATACCTTTATTAAAAAGTCAGAAAGATGTCAAAAATTAAAAAAAACAACAACAAAATTTACTACAAATATGATTTTAAAAAATATAACACGAAGGAAGTTACCCAGACTGGGTTATAAAACTTTGAAAATCCAATAAAGGGCAGCAGTGCAAGCACAGCAGCGAGGCCACAGTCATTGCCCTCCATCCAGACCCTCAAAGGACCTTCGACGAGTCTATCAGCTCCAAGATGGGCCAGGGAAGCCTCCTCCAAAGCACCTCCGCAGTTTGCCTCCTCCAAAGCACCTCCGCAGTTTCCCTCCCCCCGACAAATGACTTCTCACTAACCACTCTTTCTCTGAACGTTCATTTTTAAAGAGATTTGTACTACCTCTCTTTACACTTACATTCTTGTTTCTATCTTATGTCCCCCATCAGACTAAGGTTTCCTGTCAGGGAAGACCATGCGCCTGATCTATGTTTATATCCCCAAGAGTGCCATTAGAGAGAAAACCTCCTTGAATCTCAGTTTCCTCATCAATAAAATGGGGATAATATCTACCCACGCTGCTTCACAAAATATCAGGGGATTCTATGAAATAGCAAAGTAGCATCCACTGTAAACTGCTATAAAAATAGGTGAGAGGTGCAATCAGAGAATATTTACTCAATGAGGGATTCTATCATGTCCCTTGAGCAGGGATTCTCATAATTTATTTAAGAGTAACAGTTCAGGCCATTGACTAATAATGCAGATTACTCTGTCTCTTGCCCAGAAACTCTATTTAAGCAGCTCCGAGACCAAGAATTCGCATTTTAACAAAAACTCCATGTTTTTCTTGCACCAGGAATACACTAGAGCAGTAGTCTCAACTCTGGCTGCATTATCAGCATACCTTGGGGAGCTTTTAAAATCCCAATGCCCAAGCCATATTCCAAACCAACAAAACCATAAGCAAAGATGGGACGCAGGCGTCAGCATCTTTTCAAGTGATCCAGATGAATCAATGAAGTTGCAGTGGATGAAAAGCCCTACTCTAGAGAAACGGTGCTCAATAGCAGTGGTTCCCGAAACTATCAGAATCTTCGCGGCGAGCTTTTTAAACTGACTGATTCCCAGGCCTTCCCTCAGATCTACGCGATCAGAATCTCCGTAGAGGTAGGGCCCCAGGGGTTTTAGAGGTGCAGAAAATTCCCCAGGTGATTTTGATTATTGTATTTGGAATTATTAACTTACAGTAGTCAACACAAGACCAAACCATCTCCATGCAGAGGATACCAGAAAGACACTAGGACCTTTCAGAGAATGAAAGTGTCCACCATATTCTGGGCATTCTGCTTGGCGACCTTCATGATTTATGTGATATTTCACGATGACCGATGAGGTGAATAAAAACTTCCCCATTTTACCAGTGAGAAGATATAGACGCCTTCACACTCAGGTATGCCTAAAGTCAAGTGTCTTTACGCTGCTGGTTCTCAAATGAGTGGCTTCCAGCCCAACGGCATCTGCTTTTTAGGAATTCAAATTCTCAGGTTTCCCTCTAGACTTAATCAGTAGGGTGGGGCATACAACCCAGCCGCCTGCATTTTAGCCAACCCTCCAGGTGATTTTGAGGTACTCCATGAAGTTTGAGAACTGCTTTCCACTACACCTGCCTCTGCATTCTAAAGCTCCTCACTGCTGAGCTCACTGAAATCCTACACTAGTTCCTGAGCAGATTTTTACAGAAGCAGAAAAGATGTAAAAAGCCATAGCTCTTCTCCATATTTTTTTCTTGTTCCCCCCAAACCAGCTGGCATTATCAGAAATAAAATGGAAGGTAAAAGGTGAGATAAGAATCTGTAGAATTCTGCCATGTACTGATCCAGGAAGAGCACAGGTGCTGGTAATAGGGTACCTCACAGGATGCTCTGGCCTGGATTAAAAGACTAGAGTGATCAACTATCCCAGTTAGCCTAGGACCAAGTGGTTTCCCGGGATGTGGGTCATTCGGTGCTACATCCATGAAAGTCACAGGCAAATACAAATGGTTTGATTACCATGAAAGGGACAGGACCAGTACAAACACCTTCAGACCAAAACACCAAACCTGCCACCCTTGTGTTTCTGCTCTTCTTCTGAATCATAGCCCTAACCCCTCTCAATGGGCACTGGTCCCAGGACTGGCCTTCTGCCCTGAAGAATGGGGTTCTGGCCAATCTTCCTGCTCCACAGGTGAGATCCTTGCTCACTCTAGCACAGTAGTTCTGAACCCTGGGTGCACATTAGTTTCACAGGGATAGCTTTTTAAAAAATCCCAAGCCTCACCCTATACCGACTTTATCAGAACCTCTGGGACCTGGGCATTTTTAAGATCGGCCCAGATGATTCCAACATGCTGGCATGATTGAGAAGCTATATACCTTTGCAGGAACTTAAGCCCTTGAACTCCGTTGCACACTAGAGTCCTCTCGGGCATGTGCACTGCCCAGATATGTTTGTGGCTGCATGGCTGGAGTCTGCTCCACCAGGTGCTTGCCTACAGTAACTTCCTCCCAATTTCCTTTTAATTGGCATTAACGTGAGGAAACTCCTCTTCCTACGCTGGCCCCGCCCTCCCAATAGTGAGAAATATTCAAGTGTTATTGAGTCAGGACTATTCTGAGTCTCTGAAGGGCCATTTGCATAAAGGAAATTCCTAGAAAAACTAAATCTTATGTTGGAGAGGATCCACTAACCCACCCTGATTAAAATTCATAACCTGGGATTAAACAGAATTAGACTGGATTCATAAAAGAAACATAGACTAAATATCTGTTCAAGTAAAGGGTATCTGATTCTATAGGCTTTCTAGGAAAAGTAGAGAGAAAGGTAATTTCACCTCATTTTACAGTAAGTTAAAATTAAATAAAGCTACCCCATAAAGGTTCCCAGATGCCAATAATCCGTGGATTATACTAATGCATTTCAAAATCTTTACCAGTTCATGCCAAAATGAGAGAAATAATGGAGTCAATTTTTCACAAAGCTAAATGTATTTAATTTTTATATAACTGTCCTTTGTTTAGATTCACAGAAAAGTTACAAAGGTAGTAAAAAGTGTTCTAATAGATCTATTACCCAGTTTCTCCCACTGTTAACATCCTACGTTACCAGAGAATACTTAGAAAAACTAAAAAATTAACATTGGTATATTACTGTTTACTAGATTCTGACCATTCAGATTTCATCAGTGTTTCCATTAATTTCCTCTTTGCGTTCCAGGATCCACACCAGAGTACCATATTGCATTAGTTGTCATATTCATTCTTTTTGAATTGTTGGCAATAGAAAATAGAATTTAGGTGTTTTGAAGGGGTTGTTTCCATACTGATCAGTATAAGGTTGTTCCCTGAAATTTGTTTTGTTAGCACACTGACCATGAAATATAACTCTAAGATCAAGAGTATAAATGAATACTTAACACTATGGATTTCTTCAAAAACTACCCTTATATAATCAGGTTTAATTTAAATGACTGATTAAAATGTCATTTTTAATATAACCCATGGAAATAAATTCTGAAAGGTTACTCAATAGCACTTGCTATAATATAAATCTAGGACTCCTTGTTGCCTTGAGATTGTTCTGGACTTTCCTTTCAAGGGTGTTTGTATAGTGGACAGTTTTAGAAGAAATATGTCCCTCTAGAGCAAAGGGGAAGCATATTTACTTCCTAGTATGAAAGATTCAGGTTTCTTATATTCGGAATTTTTCTCTAGGAACAACACACTGTGTGTGCAGGTGTCACCTGGCCCTTCCTGTGTCACGCTCTGGGAATAAAGGCTCATAACACAAGTATAAGAACATGTTGATATTCTGGCTACTGCTATGGCTACGTGTAACAAAGTACTTTGTCTCTGACCAGGAGTCCCTGTCTTCTGCCAGCACAGATCTAATTGCAGCAGGCCAAGTTATTAACTTGCAATTAGGATAAAATCTCAGCCTTTCACAGTTCTAGAAACTTAGATTTCCATCTTCCCCTAAAAATTAGCAAATTTGTTAACAGTGAGCCTCCGTTCTCACATTTCCATTTTCTTGTAAGACAAAAATTACTTGAAGATGAGTAAAGCACGTTGCCTATTTTATCACAGCTACTCTGTATTTCATTATACTACCAACTGACACCTTTAGAAATTTGTTTGCCACCCCACTCCAGAGCACAAGTGTTCAAGCAGCATCTAAATTATCTCATCCCAACATCTAAAGCTAAGTAGTCATTAAAATCTCTGCACTGTTTTCATATTTATTGATAAACATCAGGTTCTTATAGCATAGTCATCAATCAAAACCCATTTTAAAAACTAAAAAGAGACAAATCGAGCCAACAAAAAAAGAGAATATTTTATTTAAAAGATGCATGGTTCCTCCTAAAGAGGAAAAGATTTAAAAAAAAAAAAAAGATTATTGTAACAAGTTTCCACAAGAAAGGAAAAAAATAAAACTAGAAAGGTACTGAATATAAATAAAAGTGATAAGGAAAGAGTTAGTTTTATTGGAAGATAGTGAACCCTGCAGAAAATAGGGGCTATAATTTTCTTTTGAGCTCTCAAATTAAAAGGAAAAAAGCCCACCAGGGACCCAGTGAGCTTACAATCTATTTTTATTGTTATGCAGGAGTCTTTCCTTATACTGATTTCCCCAGGGTAATGTCAGCTATGGAAAACAAAGTATGAAAACTATGATAGGCTCCCAGGAGTTACAGCTCACAAGTACCCTAAGTAAACAATTGTAAGTCTTTTGAGCTGCAATGCATTTCCAAAAGGTTAAGGCTTACTCCCTCTCTTCTTAGGCACCTCCAGCATACACCCTAATTGATTTTACATTAGTTATAATCAAAAGAACTGTGTGTTAGTTTCCTAGGACTCCCATAACAAATTATCAAAAACTAGGTGGCTTAAAACAACGGAAATTTATTCTCACAGTTCTGGGGCTAGAAGTCTGAAATCAAGGTGTTGGCAGAGTCATGCTCCCTCTGAAAGCTCTCGCTTCTTCCTAACTTCCAGTGGTTGCCAGCAATCCTGTGTTTCTTGTTTTGTAGACATATCCTCCAATCTGTTTCTGTCTCCACATCGTGTTCTCCCTGTGTGCTGTCTCTGTCCCTATGTCTAACCTTTCCTTGTGGAATAACACCAGTTATTGCATTAGGGCCCACCCCAATCCAGTAAAATCTCCTCTTAACTTGAATACATTTGAAAAGACCTATTTGAAAAAAGGGTCACATTCACCTATACCAGGAGACATTAATTTTGAGGAACACTATTCAACACAGTATAACTTCTCATCTCTTTGAACATGACTAAGTGAATTTTTATATTCAAAACCCAAGGATTTTTGCTTCTAATAAGCTTGGCTCATTGAAATAAACTGGAGGTGTCTACCACAGCATTATTCATCTAATAAGATTAACCTATATCTTAATTACCTTTCGCCAGCTATTCTAGTTCCCATAGTGTCATTTAAAAATATTCATTACTATTTTTACACAAATTATACAGTAAACCTGAACTTCGATTCTATTATCAAGTCAAACACAGCTTCCCAAACTGCTTATTTTTAACCAGAGAATAGGCAAGAGAAATTATTTATTCAGCTGTCAGTAATCATTACAGACCCATCAATCTAACAATCTCTTATCAGACTACTAAAAAATTTTAGGTTCCTACAAAATGCTCCACAGCAACAAATCACTGTAATGCAGAGAAGATACTTATTAGGTTCTCTGAGATGCAGCTCTAAACTGGGAGAATGGAAAATCAATATGGACCACATACTGTGACTATATAATTACAAACTCATGAAATTATAACTCTTTCCAGGAAACTACTACATAACTGTATCTTTTTATAAATAATAGAAGTTTAAATGTATTGCCCTATATGAGTTTTTTAGCATCAGAGATGCATATTACCTAAAACCTTATTCTGTAGTTGATGTTTGACTATAACAGGAAAAAAATATCATTGCCTAGAAGACAGTTACACAAAAAGAAAGCATATTTGGCATTCCTAAAATAAAGGAAGAAAAAGGGGTTTTGTTCTATCTGAAAAGATTTTGTTTTCTTTTCCTCCTTTTTTTTTTTTTAAGAAAATGTAACTATACGAGGATCTGAGGTAAAGAAAAAAAAAGGACTTTTTTTTCCACTTCTATTATGAATTTATCCTCCTTTAATTTATTCCCATTTTATCATCTTCTCATCTATTCTTTTTTTGAAGGAAAGATCAACAGGGAAAACTTCCAGATGCCAAATGGGCTGTATTGCATCTCTTTTCCCTCTTACACCTAGAGCCTTAACCACTGTGCTCCAGAACTCATCATTAGCACTCAGTGGTCATTTTTACCCTTCTGTGGATGATTTTGACTTAGCGCGGGACTATTTCAAAGGTACAAACTAAGAGGAACTTCTAAACAATATCTTCAGGGATGCAAATTAGTATTTAATGTTGTATCTGGTTAAAAGGTGATACTAAGCCTGAAAAATATACGTGCTTTTTTTTTTCAGCAACTGTTTAGACACAGGTTGGTGATTTGTCTGTTTTTGTTCTGTTTTGTTTTGGTTTGGTTTGGTTATTTATTTTCCTGTAAAACAAAGGAGGGAGTTGAATTAGGTGATCTCTGAAGTCCTTTTTGATTCTATGATTTGCAATCTATTTTTAAAAAATCAAAGGTTACCAACTTTGTCATATAAATACTAGGTCAACTTCCAAAAAATCAGTATCTTGTACACTGCACTTGCCACAAAAGAATAAAAGTTACAACCAACAACAAAAGATGCTCATATATTTGGAAAGGTTTTAAATGTTAAATACAAAAATTTTAAACAATTTAAAAATTATTTATAAAAATCAATGATTTATGAGTCACATAAAAATCATAGTATGAATTACAAAATATATATATGGACGATGAAAGAATCTAGGTATTAGAACTTCTAGGATGGTGCTAAAATGGTACCTAAGGGTAAATTTTACATCCTTAGATGCTCATAGAAATGAAGATCAATAATGAATAACTTAAACATTTAACTTAATGAGTTATAAAAAGAACAAAACAGGTTTTTTTTTTTTTTTTAGTAAAAGAAAGTAAACATTAGAAACAAAAGAAAACTGGCTCTTTGAAAAAAATGTATTAAAAAAACTAACAAGATTGATCAAGTAAGAGTAAAGGCACAAAAAAAGCACAACAGAAATGAAACAGAAGATATATTTGACACAGAATTAGTAGATTTTAAAAACCATAAAAAGATTTGAAGAAAATATAGCAAAATATTAACATGTTAAATCTACATGCAGATATCTGTTATAATATTTTATATCATTTTTTATATCTTTTAAATATTTCAAAAGTTATAATATTTTATACCATTTTTTTATCTTTTAAATATTTCAAAATTACAGAATTTTTTTATCACAGGTCAATTGCTGGTATTTCACGACTTCAAATTTAAAGTTGATTTAGAAGTGGCTCTAAAATACCTTAGAAAAGAAACACGTGAATATGAGCCTCAGCATACAGTATGGAGTTGGCATCGAGTAAGCAGATGTAAGCCTCCCTATCTGGTTTTTATTTTTCACTGGATCTTTTATAGTAGGGGGAATAATATGCTCTTCCAGACCTGTCCAAACTGGACTTCTTGCCATATAGTCTTGGGTGAACAGAAGAAACTACCCAATTTCCTAACGCCTGGCATAATTCATTCACTTATGTTTTTTTTGTTTAACAGATATTTGTTGTCTTCCAGGTACACACGCTATGCCAAGTGCTAGGTATACAATACAAGTTCCCATGGTAGTGTACTTTTGGAGTAACTTCTCACGGAATTGATAGTCTAGGGGCGTAGAAGATTGTCTTATTACAAAACAGAGTGAAGGACAGCTATTGGTGATTTTGATGCGCTTCCTGTGTCCTGAGCAGAATCAGAGACCAGCAGTAAAAAAGGGTAGAAGCCACCAAACACCTAGCCAGAACTTCTTTACTAATTGCCACTTTATCTCAATAATGATATCAATAATGACATTTAGGGAACACTTCCCATACCCAAAGCTCTAGGCTACATGTCTGTCTTCCTCATGTAACAGATGAGAAAATTTTATTAATCAGAAAAGTAGCATGACCTCAAGAAGACAGCACTTACTCTGTCCAAAAATGGAATTTCTATGCAGAACACCTATTGACCCGACCCAGAATTACCAAAGCAACCACTCTGCCTTCCAGAGAGAGTTAGAGGTACTCTCCAGATTATCAAGAATAACAAGAGAAGAGAAAACAAAGGCAGAAAGTAATCAGTGTGCGAAGTCCAGAGGCATAATCCGTCTTGCTTCCTTTAGGTTGTTCCTGACTGCTTTGAGCTGAGGCTCTGGTCAAACACTGTACTCCTACTTTCCCTCCCTCTGTACCAGTGTCTCCACCTCTTGGTGGAGACTCTCTGTTTTCTTTCCATTCCTCACATGCACTGTGGCCTCTGGGCCTTGGCATATGCCCCATCCATTCTACTTGCCTGTTACTTATCTTTAAACCTCAGAATTAGTATCATTTCCTCAAGGAAGTCTTCCTGAACCAACCAGACTAGGTGAGGTCCTCCATCAAATGCTTCCAGGACAACATGGACTTTTCTTCATAGCACTCTCATAACTGTCATTTAAAAAAGACCTTTTGGTAGTTACTTTTATTAAGCCTATAACACTAATAAATTACTAGCTTTATGAGGGTAATAACTGCATCATGTATTGTTCATAGCTATATCCATGAGCTGATGGCAAGCACACAACACATTATCTATTAAATGAAAGAGGGTTGAGAACACAAGTAAGGAATGTGACAGTTTGGGCTTTTTTTCCATTCTGCTATAAATCTCTAATGTCAGCTTTCCAGTCTAAGTATCTCCATGTGCTTATGTTTTCAGGAATTTCCTATGGGGATAAACAAGTCCACCTGCATCTACCTCCTCTTCTACCTTATAAATGCAAAGAAAGGCTACTATGATAAAATGTTTGATAGTTGATACTAGAGCCCTGATCAATTACCCCACCAAAAAGGATAAACACTCCAACTATTTAGTACCGGGTACTTATCCTCTGGTCTTTATTACCTATTCTTATTTTTATAGTGACCACTTATTCACCATAAAATAAAAACTTTTTACAAATGAATAAGAAAATAACATAGTTTGGGACAACACTGAGGGAATAATTTGTGATTTTTTTTTTTTTTTTTGCTTCAAACTGGTTTCAAACTTTTAAAACCAACACTTCCATGACTTCCTGTTCAGTCATAATTACTCCAATAGTTCACTCTGAATTTCAAAAAAATTTGCAACAATGGGCTTGTATTAGACACTATACAATGAAAATATTAGTTCTATAACTAGAATTAAAATATGAACAAGTCTAGTATAAAATAATTTGTTTCATACAAAGTAATACCATTAGTGCTACTTTGAATTTTCAAAAAAATTTATAGCTGAACATGTCTTTTTAAGTTTATAGCTAACACTTTGAATATTAAGAGATGAAATAATTTGGATTTTGAATTGAAAAATATCTCACACTAGCAAGAAAATAAAGAGGACTTTCTCTACTCAAATTGGTTACAAACAGAGCTTAGAAACAACTCATGCTGACACCAGCTGTCACTTTTCATTTTTCCTTATTCCCAGCACTAAGAGACCTGACCTGTATAAACCAGTAATAGGCCAATACATTTTCTTCAGGTTACAGAGTTAAGACTACTTTGCAATCGACAATGCCATTAAGGCAGCTGATGCATTATACATGATTCTGGACCTTGAGCAACGCTGCTTCAGTCCTAAGGGAAAGCAAATTTTACTTAATCCCCAAAGAATTTTTCCTATAATGCAAAGAATTAAATCGTGAAATCTAAAACCTTCCTGAAACCACACTGATTACAAGATGAAAAAGGAGCATATGTCTGCACAAGCCTGCCAGGGGGAGATGTACACACTGTCCAGCTCATCAAAAAGATACTAAATAGATGACTCATGGTGGATAAACAGGTGGTGGATAAATAGTAAAGTTATATGAGACATACCTGAAATAACTATTGCATGTGAGAAAGAAACATTTTATCAGTTTATTAGATCTGTATAATTCTTTTATTCTTCCTGTGCGTGTGTGCACTTGAGTGTGTGTGTGTGTGTGTGTGTGTGTTGGGAAAGGGAAGGGGATGGGTATACCTTGGCAGGGATACAACCAAATATCTTCTAGTCTTTTGGCAGGATGATGATATGTGTCAGCTTAATTACTCTTGTCCATAAAACTTCATATTTCCTCCAGATGCAGATAAATGTACACATAGGCATAAGATGGGCATAAGAACAGAACCATGTGTTTGCCATGTGGGAGACGGCAACTATTTCAAATGGTTACAGTTTAGAAGCCATGGCCAACCCGCTGTACTATTTCAAATGGTTACAGTTTAGAAGCCATGGCCAACCCGCTGTACTACTCAGTCTAACTTGTATGGAGAACAAAAAAGGACTAAAATAAACTCCAAGATAAAATGGTTGAAAAAACAAGGATTCCCTAGAAGGTTTTCATTAGAATAATGGAAATTTTATATTTAGAATAATTGACTCACCTAAACTAAACAATTACATCTTTGATTCATGGCTTACTAAAACAACTGCTAACAAACATGTAACTGAAAGTGTTATAACTTAAATATTTGCATTCTGACTCCTTGGCCATTATTATTGTTTCCACAGAAAGGTTAGACCATAGTGCATAATAGCATGAATTCTGGCACCAGACTGCCAGGTTTCAAATTCTTGGGCAAGTTAAAATTTCTGTGCTCAGTTTCCTCATCTGCAAAATGAGAAAATAAGAATAATAAATGTACTCCTGGAGGACTGGATGACTTAACACATCTAGACTAGGGTCTAGCACATAGACAGTATCATGCAAGTGTTTACTATTTCTCCAACTGCTACTAGTACTTCTACTAATTCCTCAGTCCAGTTACCAGTATTGATCCCATCAGGATATCAGTGTGATTCAAAAAGGCAGAGATGGTATAAAACAGGAAATCCATAATGGCAAAATAAGCCCCTATAGGGGTATAATAATTATTTGCAAAAAAAATACAAGATTTTGAGAATGATTTCAAGTCATTTTATTTTTTAATTCCATTAAGGTGAGAGTTTCATTAGCTGGAGAGAACTTGCCACTCATAGCTTTAAGAAAGTAAAATGAGTAAAGAGAAGTTAACTCTTCCAGGTGACCCACACTGAACCCCTGGCAGCAGTTATCCGTCCCTAAGATAAGATTTAGTCCCTGAGCCTGAGTTCATAGATAGCAAATGAAAGCAAGTCTTTCTACAAGACAGCAACATATGGTAATTAGCAGTCAAGGGACCCAGCTCACTAGGACGCCCATATACCAAGCAAAAAATATATGGTTTTTCCAACTATGCTTTTCTTCAGGATTTAAAATACTTTAAAATACTTCTGTGGCTCTTACACTAATAACAGAGAAAAATTAAAGAATCCTCCTTCTGATACAATACACTATTTAAAAATGAAAGGATTTAAAAATGGGCAGCAACTCAAACCCACAGGACCCAAAGGACAAGGTTTCCTGTGCTGGCTCTATTTGCAATTACAGAATCATCTCTAACTCAGAAGATCCTGGAATTGAATCCCACCACCATCTCCGAAATGCAATTTAATAACTTTTTATTAAATTACAGGATTAACCCTATTTGTATATTTATTTTTTAGAAAGTATAGATCTTATTCTTGTAGGGTCCTTATATCCTAAGACAAAAAAATCATTTATGTCAGCAATTAGGGGTTAATGAAGTCATGAAATATAATAAAATTTAAAACTACTCTAGCTACAGTTAATAACTGCATATTCATGTATAAGAAAAAATATGTTAATATTTTTTAAAATTTTTCTTGTTTATTACTAGTCAGATTGATGTTAAGTCATGGCTAAACTGTTTCAGGGAATGAACATGAAATTTCTCCGAGTCATCTAATTTTAATGTTTTTTATTAGTGTAAAAAGGTATCATGTCCATATCTATGACATCTGAAATGTTCCCCACCGGCAGAGAGAACCCCTATACCCCAACCTGAGACGCCTGTGCCTGAAGATTTCCCTCACCCTGCCCCAGAGGTTCTGCTCTCAGATTTAGGTTCAGTGGTAGAATCCTTAACCTAAACCTCCCAGAAAGAGCTTGAGAAGAACATCAATATAGATCTAATTAATATACTGGAAGTTGCATCTGCTACACATTCCTATCATTGCTTAACTAACTGTATGTAATCATTTTAATCAACTCTATTTACACACACTCAGTTAAAGAATCCATATTCCCTAATGGACAAAATAGAGACCAAAACTCATTTCAGTTTATGATACATGAAGTGTATCTCAATAAAGCTATTTAAAAAAAATCCCAGTTATCATGGCAGCAGGAGCCCCTCTAAGGACCTACTAAGGGTCTTTAATTGATAATCTGCCCCTCACAGCAGGCCTTAAGATGCACATCACTGAATTTCTTTACTAGATAGATGCCTCCCTATCTCCACAGAGCCAGAGACAATGCCTGAAACTTCTATTTGAAATTAAGAATGATAAAACTGAGAGTTTAGGTGACAATTTCTATAAATAGATCATTTCCAAAAAAAAATTTTTTTTTAAATACTTTCTAAAAGCATCTTCCCAGGCCATGTGACTTAATTACTGTCTAGGTGACAAAGTATCATTCCCTTATCCAAGAGGATCTGGAAGAGCTACTGTAGTGCGAATTCAAGATAGAAAGTACGTTTCTCAAATGTAAGGGAAAGTTGTAAATAAGAAAGGCATTTTGGAAGAGAAATGCTGTTGCTGAGTTGTTTTCCTAAAAAAAAAAAAAAGAAAAAGAAAAAGAAAAGGATAACGAGATTTTAAAAAGCCTGTGAATAGATTACTTGGCAACAGTAGCTGTTGTTGCATTTCGTCTCAGACAGCCTCAAAACAAAAGATAACTTAAAAGCTATTTGAAAAAACATGTAAGTCTCTGCTTCAGAAGATTCGTCATTGATGCAATGGTATGGATGGCTTTGTACTAATGCATGCAACAAAATTTAGTGCACAGCAAAGCGTGGTTTTTGTATCTTCTTAATCACTTACTTTTCTCGCTTCTATACAAAGAACCAAGATTCTGGATGGTAATGGAGTTTTTGAGAATCAATAAGGAAATTTGATATCCAGGGTAAGCAAAAGCAGATTAACCTCTTTGTTCATCTTTTCTGCTGCAAATAAATATATATAATGACACATTGGCAGTTAAATAGCTATTTTTGTGCTCACCGTGGCCAAAAAGGAAACAATTCGAGCATTTATGTACTATTCAATCATATGCAATAAACTCAAGAAGAATCTATATCTCATAAAAAATGTTAAGTAACGTTGTTTTCAATAACAAAAAAAAAGAGGTAGAAGAGAATACAGCCACTAAACTATAACCTACATTTTAAATAAACTAAATTCTAATGACGATATTTTTTACTTAAGAAAGAAGTCCATAATATTTTATAGCACATATAACTATTTATGGGGTTGTCCTTTTCAAACAAAACATCTCAAAAGATCTCTTACAAAACATTATTTCTTTAACACATTGTGTATTTTTTAAAGTATTCAACTATTGAGAATTATGTTCCTCCTGGAGAAACCTAGAAAAGGAAATATGAGAAAGCTTGAATACGATTCAAGATTACAAGCAATTTTCTGGGGATGCTGTTCAGGCATATAGGAGCTACAAAGTTAGCATGAGTTAGGGAGGTATCTGTTGTCCTGAGAGTCACCATATTAAAAATTTTCTAAGTGATTTCTTAAAGCTGTCCTCCACTAGTATTTTTTTTTCCTGTCATTTACACATTCATTGGGCAAAACAAAAACGATTACGGCAGGATAAAGGTGCCTCTTTTTTAAGAAAGAAGATATGAGTTGGAAAACTGACTTAGAAGAATGAATGCGAAAGGAACCTAGAGACTGACTCTGCTTGTAGTTCGGGCATCTGCTATGCTAAGATAGTACCATGCTAAGCTAGAAATTAGTCATGGAACTCCAACCCCAGGAAGGGAAGATAGATGTGAACAGCAGGAGAAAAACTATTTTGCAGAAAACCTCAGGTTTTCTCTTTGTTTCTATATTTATTTCCTTGATATACTGTTTCCAGAAATGACAATGGCCATTTCAGTTTGCCTATAAAAAAAATTTTTAATGAAAATTACACCAGCATTCCATCAGAGTAAAAGTCTCTAGAATCACAATAACCTCTCCTACCCTTAAGTAGAAACTTTCTCCCCTGACACCTGCTCTCTAACACACAGCCTCTCTGCAATTTCTTTACCCAAGTATAGGCTTCAACCTTGACCCACAGTTCTTTGCTTTCTTATCCATCTTCTTAATGCCACTATAGACATAATTAAGACTCTGAGACAATGATCCTTGAGTGCCTCAATTCAATTAAATGATGGGTAGTAACCAGATTATTGCCAGGCAAAAGTCAATACTGTATAATGGGTGTCTCTGTAGATATCCATCCTTAAGAATAAGGATCCTGATCCTAAATTGAGGTGAGAATGCTCAAATACAATAGTTTAAAAATAATTAAAGTTAATAAAAAAGACATTCACCAGCTATTACTTTTGATTATTACCATAAAACATCAAATAATCTAACCAAAAATGGTTAATGATATTGATGATTGGACATGATCTTTCACTAGTAATAAACATAATAAATCATCTCTCTACCAAGATGTCTACCTTTACTTTTCGACCCCAAGGAAATCTGCTCCCTCTGCCATCAATACATATTCCTGGTATACACAAAGGATTTACAATTCCTTTCCTAGTGCTCTAAAACTCCTACTATGGCTATTTTCCTGAGATGTGAAAAATAAAACAGGCTTTTTGATAGAGTGTATCTTAACCAACTTTTTGTTAGAGTGTATCTTAATCTGTAACCAATGTTACAGAAAAACTACTCGAATGCACAACCAAATTGAAAGAAATAGCTAAAAAGTCTTTAAGTAGACCACCATTTCAATTTAAAGATTAGGCCATAAAGGGGTAATTTTTAGATACCTCCAGAATGAATGAGATGTGTACATAATAGGTCTAAATAAAATACATTTTAATTTTTAGGATTATCCTACTCTATATAATATAAAATATATGGTACATAATATGGTATAAGAATCAGCTCTGGAGTTATATAACCTAGATTCAAATTTCAGCTGGACTCATTATGGTTATTTTCAGCGAGTTATATAGCCTCTCTATGCCTCAGTTCCTGTAAAGTGGGAGACTACATAGCTATATTTATAATCACAGGTTGTTTTCAGTATTGAATAAATATAAATGTGTGTGTCTGACACATCATGAACAATAAATGTAAACAATTGCTATTATTAGTAGTATAATACTAATTAACTAGAGCTATATAACCAGAAACTTCAATTAACAAGAATATTGGCAGCTTTCAGCTTCAACACACAAAAAAGCTAGCTAACAAACAGTAAATGGCATGGTTTACACTCATTTGCTGCTACTTATCAATTTCAGTTTCCTTTATCTTAAGAATCCAGAGCCATAATTCTGCACAATCAAAATAAAAAAATTTTGTCCCCAAGATATTCTTATTATTTCCTTGATATACTGTTTCCAGTTGAGGCTTTTATGTTTACATTCTTTTGGAAGTTCATGTTAAACACACAAATGTTCTCCCTAAACTAAGGCTCAAATTTAAAATTTAATTTTTAAATGAATTGGAAATAAATGTAAGTAAAAGATGAAATTAGTATGAGTCATTAAAAGAATAAAAAAGTATCATTTTTTTTCCTGCTTAAAGCCTTTATCTTTGCAACCTTTAAAAAAAGGTTTTAATAGAACTTTGAAATCAGGATTAAGCACATATCTGATCAGGAAAAAACTGCCTTCAAAGAGGTATAAAATGTCTTGCAGATAATACAACTCGTTATCTTAAAAAAGAGCATTAAAATGTATTTCATTTTCCTCTAAATATAAAACTGCAACCAACAGCAAAGTCCAGATTGCAAGAACTGCATAGCATAAACAATCTGGTTTCTTCAACAAATAAATTGCAAAAGAGAATAAAAAAAGATAAGGGAAAACCAAAGGATTCAAAGAGGTT
The DNA here is from genome assembly GCF_000325575.1 of Pteropus alecto. Classification (NCBI taxonomy): domain Eukaryota; kingdom Metazoa; phylum Chordata; class Mammalia; order Chiroptera; family Pteropodidae; genus Pteropus; species Pteropus alecto. The sequence continues at coordinate 2,757,384 of NW_006494610.1, forward strand.
TTTTTTTTTTAATGTATTTTGTTAAAAAACTTAAATAGGCAAAACTAAACTACAGGGATACATGCTTTGGTGATAGAACTATAAACAAAAAGTAAGAAAATTATAACCATAAAAGTCAGGACATTGTTTGCAAGTCTTACAAGAGGAGGAGGGACGGGCTTGGGTTTGGGAAACAGCATAAGTAATTTCTGGCAAAACCCTATTTCTTTAACGGTATAGTGGTTCATTGATAGTAATTTCTGTGTCAGTGCTGTATTTTACAATTAAAAACATTTCAAAAATAAAATTGCAATCTAAAAGATTCACTAATACTGTGCTGGCTGGAAAATTACTGCTTGGCTATCGCCCATGGAAACATAGGCTATCGCCCATGGGAACATAGGCTATTGCCCATGGGAACATAACATTCTAACAGTAAGCTTTCTGCTTCTGTACCCCCGCTTGCACAACCGACCTGTGGGTTGACAGGTAGTGAATAGGAGAAAAATAGACCTTTGTGTTTAAGACAGAATGAGGAACGGGATTTAGGGCTTAAAAACCCTGTACCTCTACATTTCGGGGCTGCTTAATTCAGGGTCTGCGTGCCCCTTGCAGACCCAGCTGGCTGAATAAAGAGTGTGTTTCCTATATAACTCACTGATTTCTGGTGGTCCATGTCAGAGAGAGAGAGAGAGAGATACAACAATACAGCTATTATGTATTTTTTCATGCAATTTATTCATTTTCCCATGTTCATATTCACACCCTTAAATCAAACATATTATACATTAATTTTCACAAGTAAATGTTCTATGATACCTGAGCAGAGACATTTACTAGACTGGTTTTTACCCATTGTTTAAATCTGGTTTCATAATAAAGTTGATTTTAATTTTGCATCCTCAAGATAAATATGACCGTGTTTGTGCCAATAGACAAAAAAGTTCTTACAGAGTTTTGTTTTTATCTCCTTATACCTTTCATTTACTTCAGTCCCAGGAGAAAAGCCAATTTAAAAAAATTCATAGGGCTCTTAGGGAAGGTGTTATGGGCTGATTTGTAATCCCCTAAAATTCATATGTTGATGGCCTAAGCCCCAGTACATCAGATTGTAACTATACTTGGAGATAGTTTTTAAAGAATTAAGTTAAATAAGGTCATTAAGGTGAGCTCTAATCCAATATGACTTATGTTTTTCTACGAAGAAATTGGGCACAGGTAGACATAGATTTAAGACCATGTGAAAACACAGGGAGAAGACAGCTATCTACAAGCCAAAGAGAGAGGCCTCAGAAGAATCCAACCATGTTGACACTTTGATCTTGGACTTCTAGCCTTTGGAATTGTGAAAAAATAAATTTCTGCTGTTTAAGCCATTCTGACTCTGGTACTTTATTATGGCAGACCTAGCAACTACAAAAAGTAAGAGAGAAATTAAAACTAAAAAAACAAACAAACAAACAAACAAAAAAAACACCTATGATTTTATAATTTTTTGACTCATATAATGAAAAGAAAAGCTTAAGACAATTACAAATCATTAATAAAGAAAGGACAACTAACAGAGTCCATATGAAAAGAAACACCCTAATGAGCTAAGCACAGAGGGCAAAAAAAGAGGGAACCAGCAGGAAAATAACTGGGGCTACGGACTGAATTAGTGGGCAGGAATCGCTTTCAGTGTGGTTCCTGGAAAAAAAAAGAGAGGAGAATTTTGAGTTAGATTCTCTATTCCATTTTTTTTAATGGACTAGAAACAAATGGGGTGATGAGTGAAATCAAAGTGGTTTTCTTAAAGAGAGAAACATCCTCTGGCCCGAGGGTTTGAAAGAACTTTGGATTTATCATGTCCCTAGTCTGACAGGCTTGGGGTTAGGTAAACCATCAATGAAGAAAATGCAATTTTCTGGCTAGAAAATCAGCAAGTCAGTGCTTTGGGTGTTACACATACCCATGGAGCCCAATGACCTCAGAGTGGAATACACTTTATGGATTAAGTACAAGTTTCCTGAAAAGGGATATTACCGTAGAGACAACAGACAGCTGTTTGCTGGATTCTCCTTCCATGCTGATATTTGCATTTTGTCATTTTAGTGACAGACATAAATAGAAATAGTCAACTGCCTATTTCCTTTCATCTTTAATTTAATGCATTCAGAAAAGCATTACATAAAATAGAGAAGTAAAGCTAAATAAACAGGGATGATAATAAAAGGAACCTGGAGATTATAAATCTAGGTAATTTTTTTTCCAACTATAAGCAAAATGGCTCCATTCTCCTATGTCATACCTAGAAGAATCCTGATATCCTTTCTGCAGTTAAGCCAGTGATACAGTGATAAAAATTAGTCAACCATCCAATTACCCAACCTTAAGTTTAAAATAACTTTCTAGGAGGACTAACATAACTATATCTATCTACATCACTTGTAAAAATTAACAGATTTTGTTTTGTCTTATATATGTAGATATATAAAGATGTATTTACAGAGAAAATGTCCCAATGCCTGGAATTTGCTTTTAAATACTAAACACACACACACAGAGAGAGAGAGAGAGAGAGAGAGAGAGAGATCATCAAAATATTTATAACTGTTGACTCTGGAAAATGGACATGTAGGAGTTCATTACAGTATTCTTTTCATTTCTGTATATGTTTGAAACTTTCCATAATAATTTTTTTGTTAACATATTATTGAAAAATCTAGTTCTCTTCATGTTGTCGCTTAAATAGGACAATGTAATTTATTTTAGTTATTTAGTGATATAGAGTTTAATTTGAATAAAAAGCTTTATGATGGTAATATATTTAAACTGAAAAGCAGTGAACAATAGCTTTAAGAGAAAATAATGGGAAAATGTTTACAACATGATACAATGTTTATTTTTTAAGCAAGATACAATGTTGTAGATATGCATCATAGCAGCTACATGAAAAATATAAATATGGCATAGAACAAAAAAACACTGAAAGGAAATATATCAAAATGAAAATGAAGTTTACCTCTCAGTGATGAGTTTAAGGGTAATTTTTCCTTTTTCTCTACTTAGAACTTTTCTAAAATGAATATCTATCAAATTTATAATCAGAAAAAGAAAGCAAAAATATATAAATGGCATTTATAATTCTGACAGTCTGAACACTGTTACAATTAGCTAAACTCACCAAACTAAACATTGGACCTAAAGAAACCCTTTGGTGGAGTTTGGTCTCATATGCCCTCACATTACATCAGCAGCAGACTGGAAAAAAAAACCACATTCTTATGCCTATAATTGGAAGAGGCTTTTATTTGTGTGTAATCTTTTCAGAACTTCCCTGACAAAAACCAGTATCCTGAGATTTCTGTGTCCAGGGATTTTAAACTCCCTGGGACTTCTCAGAAGACCTAATAAGTTTATAATTCAGTCATCTCCAACTGAATGCAAAGCCATGAATCCTGGACCCAAGATTTCACCTCTTGCCTCCCAGTGATAATTTTAAAGGCAAATTTCAGAAATTATTTTCTGTGATATAATAAAAAAAAGAACCGATTACAGTTATACTAATTCCACAAAACATAACTCCAACAATTCCTACAGTATAAGAATTCGTTTCCTGATAACTAAAGGTTTTATTTTTTTCCCATATGAGTAATACATTTCCTTGATAAATTCTGAAATATAAAAATCCCAAAACTGTATACGTACCACTAACCAATTGCGCTACTAGAGCTCCTAAAAATCCCCCAAACTATAGATTAGAAGTATCACTGAAAATTAAAATCAAAATCAGTATTTAAAATATTCTGAAAATATTTCCCCTGGAGAGAGGAAAGCTTTACTCACTTTCACTTCCACAGTCTTCCCTCCATGTTCAATGTGTCTCTCTATGTATTCAGAGGACAGTAAATCACTGCAACAACAAAAGAAATGATTAAAGAAGACCCTGAAAATGTAAAGTAGTCGAAAATCAAGTTTACACATCCTAGCTTTAACGATTCTTTAACCCAAATTTTAATACAAAAATAAAACTTTATAGGTCTCTGTCTCTCTCCCCCCGGCCCCCCACACACAGGTTATGAGGTTGACTGACTAAACCACCTGTCACCCCGTTGCTCAACAGAGCTGATTCCATTGATCTAGTACAGGAGTTCTAGGAAACTACTCTAAGCACACCATTATTTTAAAGACATCTTATTCTTCTCTTTTTTTACTTTAGCTTTTTATCAAATAGTTTTAATTTGCTACCATACCTTACCATTTTTCGATGTGTTACATGTGCTATTTCATATAAGAAAAGTTTCCATCACAAAAATAAAAAGGAGGCAAAGAAAGCTAAAAGAAATGAAGTTATATACCATCAGCAGTTTCAAATAATTCTCTTTTGAAAACTCTACTAAACAACAACTGTCTTAAAATTTTTAAATGTTTACATCATCTTAAATATACTTCTCTTTAATTCTATATATGTGAAGAATTTCCCCTTTAATGGAGGTGCCTCAAGACACAACTTCTATAAAAAGTATTAAAGTCTCTACATTTTTAAAGCACTAAAATATAAATAAAATTAACATTAATAAATAAAAATTATATATGAAGCTATAAATTTTATGTGGATCCTGAAAAAGAAGATACTTACTGAGAAGGGCTCCTGGTGGCTAACTGGGCTCAAATCTTAAAGCAGAGCCTAGCAGCCATTTCTAAACTGGGGCCTTTTATCCAAACCACACTTCAGAAAGAGGCCTGCACTAAACCGCCTGCCATCTGGGACAGCCCTTATAAAAGAGTTCCTGGAATTGTATTTCAACCTACAGGACCGAGGCTTTCTCCATACAATCAAAGCTGCACAGTTATAATCCCATCAGCATCTTCTCTGACCAATCAGAGAAGATTGGTCATTCTGACCAATCAGGACAGTGCCTTTTAGGCCAATCAAACTGCAAGGATTTAGAGTCTCATTTGCATGAGTACAGACTCATCAGGAATGGGGACTTCCTCACTCTATATAAGCCAGCTTCCTCTCTGGCTTGGGGGGTGCACTTTCCCTTTCCATCAAAGATAGGAAACTATGTTCCTCTGGTTGGAGTTGAAACACCAAAGACAAACACTGAAGACGTTTCACAAGAGCAGAGCAGACAGAACAGAGCAGAGCTGTCTAGTGGAGAGCTGCTGCCTCGCTCCAGGCCCTCCTCACAGCCCTGAAGTTCCACAGCTGTGATGTTTCTAATTGAGCTGTTTACACTGAATAAAGTTTCCTTCTTCACCATATCCCAAACTAGGGATTCCTGTTGGCATAGAATTGTTGCCAATACCATCAGTTGACATTTCTAAACCTACTACTCTATTAATAGACATTCAGCCAACTAAAAAATCTTTCTTACAGTTATCTAAAGGTCACCATGCCAAAACTATCCTAACTATTAAAAAGAACGTGAATTTATGAACGCATAGGCCAACAATGACAAGCACCATACCTACAGTTGCTTGAAATGTAAACAGAATGATCAAACAAAAGTTACATTAATTCAGGCACCATAAGCAGTTTCCTATAGTATCTGATGCTTACATCACCATTTTGAAACCCTATAATTATATTTTAAATCACCAGTCCCCAATCTTTTTGGCACCAGGGACAGATACTCCAATGAGAATCTAATGCCTGATGATCTGAGGTGGAGCTGAGGCAGTGATACTTGTGCTGGGGAGTGGCTGCAAATACAGATGAAGTTTCATTCGCTCACCCATCATTCACCTCCTACTGTGAAGCCCAATTCCTAACAGGCCACTGACAGGTACTGGTCCACAGCCTGGGGATTGGGGGCCCCTGGTCTAAGTGCTTGTTTCATTTGTTTTTGGAATACATTTTACTATTAACTTTATGTGGGAGAACTAGCTAGGACACTCTAAGCTGCAAGTTGCAGAAAACAACTCAAAGTGGTTTAAACAATCAGAACATTTATATCTTATTTCTCATTAGAAATTCCAAAGCAAGTGTAATGTGGATTTGCTTTTGCAAATATTCAATTCTGTTAGATGAATAATTTGAAGTTTATAAAAATATAGGTTAATACTCTTAAAGATGTTTTAAGTATAAATAAGTCGCTAGTAAGCAAATTTTGTAATACACGGGCAGAATGTTTAGGATGTGCAATGTGTAAGTAAGAAAATGGTATATATGTTTACACATGAATAGAAAGAAGTAGATGACCAAAAGATACTTAATATTCATGAAATTCCTGGGTAATAAATGTTCATGATATTATAAATATTCAAGAGACACTAAATATCCAGGATACACTCAACATAAGCACTTAATATTTATGAGGTCTAATTCAATCACCTATTTGTGATATCCAGTGTTCCTAAACTTCCATACTATTGACATTTTGGGCCAGATAATTCTTTGTCACAGGAGCATCTTGTGCATTGTAGTATGTTTAGCAGCATCCCTGGCCTCTACCCTCTAGATGCCAGTACAACACACGTGTGCACACGCACGCACACACACACACACGTGCGCTTGTGCATGTCATGAAATTAAATATTTCCAGACATTGTTAAATGTACAATGGGGGACAAAATCGCACTGGTTAAGAACTGCTACTGACACTCATTTCTGCTCCATATTTCCTCTGCCCAAAAACACAAATAGAATTCAAGACTGTTCATCAAGTGAATTGGCAAGCTACAGCTCTTGACAAGGCATATATGTCCAGTGTATCTCAGATACAGCAAGGGGGTGTCATTAGCTTGGCTACCTTCCATCTAGGAAGCTTGCCCAAACTTCAGCTCTGGTCCTTAAAACCAAAACTACATTATCATCAGGGAAGTTAGATGCAACAGAGACAAAAGCAGGACATATGAACACTGTGTACCCCACCCAACTTGCACCCTATCTTAAGTGTACTAATCTACCCATTTCTTTCCTCTTGCTTCTCGCCATGTGCTTTAAATTGACTTAGCAGATCATGTGATTTGAGAATTTTAATTTGGTCTATGGGGGCTTTTGGTCCCCTTACTTCTGGGATAGCTTGCCTAACAGTATACTGCCATTGCATCAAATTAATTTTCCACCCGACATTAGGGAGGTTCCTAGATTAATTCATGTGTTTGCTCAGTGCTATTAATAAGTCCAGGAGTATGTTCATTTTTCTGCTCTGCCATCAATGTGGTGGGGGACCTGTCCTCTTATCTAGTTCCTGTCATGACCCTAACCTGACTGCTGCAAGTCTAAGCATCTCATGCAGATAAAAGTATACCAAGGTAAAAGAAAGAAAGAAAGAGAGAGAGGGTGAGAGACAGAGAGAGAAAGAGAGGGAGGGGGAAGGGAAGGGAAGGGAAGGGAAGGGAAGGAGAAAACCTTGTATTTCTTTAAAAGAGTCAGCAAACTCTTCACACACACACACAAAAAAAACCCTTACATTCATCTTCTCAAGTATGTTTTGTAAGAACTACATTACTTGGCTACATCAAAACCATTCCTTTGACAAGGACATCTATCTTTAAACAATAACAGTCTCCTCCTGCAGGGCCTCCCATGAACATCATAATCACTCAGAGTTCAACAATATTAGGGGGAAGAAGAGTGGTAGAGAGAATAGCTATTGTATAGCTAATCGACAGTTGTCCTATATTTTAATCATGGGCATGTCAGATATTTCACAAATTTCTAAAGGCTTCTCACAGAATAATGAAGCTGCATTGTAAAGCTCTGCCTCCAGCAAAACTTGTGGCTCCACCATCCACATCTCACCCTGTTATCCAAGGCCATACCCTAAACAGGAGAGGTGCCAGCCAGATGTTTGCAAAAGATTATCAACCTTCCTTTCAGTCTCAAACAACTTCACCAGAATTGGGAGAGAAAAATTACTATATAGAGGCATTGTTTATTAGCAGAGCCAGCCAGGTTTCTTCTCTTGGGAATCTGAACTAGTAAATTCAGAATAAAATCATTCAGCTGATGAAGGAAAGAGATAAATAAAAAATAAGCAGACTCTTGAACACAACAGAGTTGCACCAGTGGTGAATACCAAAGTGAAAGTCCCATATCTCTACTGCTTAAGTCCCTGGATCCAGAACAGCCCATCCCTGATGTTGGATAACTGTGGGATTCTTTCTCCATCACTGCTACATGAGTAAATCACCCTTATCAGATCTAGCATGAGTGAAATCAAAAGCATCTACATAAAATATTCCTTAAAGAAAGTGTAGCTGTAGTAGCGGCATTAATAATAATAATAATAATAATAATAATAATAATAATAATTTTTGAAACAATTTTGAGTCTTCCAGGTTTTCAAATTTCAAGGGAATATTTTCCTTTGAATTATAAAACCTACAAATTAAGAGAATATGAGTCACCACATGGATGTAATTACAGCAAAGAAAACTCTCTGCTCAGAAATTATGCAAATATTTCAATCAAGCTTCTATACCTACAAGTATTTCTGGAAAGGGTTCCATGTAATTTAAACCAAAAACAGCCCATGCAATTTCGGTTTGTTCGCAGTACTGTAGAAGTCTGCTAAGTATTGTTATTTTAATTATTAGGCTGAAAAACCTTCTATTTAAAACTTCACTTTTTCCTCTACTGAAACATAAAATCCTTACTACCATCAACTTAGAACCCAAGTAAATTTTGTGAAGCCTCTTAAAGTAGAGAAAATCAAAATTATCTAAGTTCTTTTCCTTAGTTCACTACTGTTTGTTAAGTAGGGATTTGCTTAAATAATTTCAAGTGTAGGAAAACGAAGGATCTCTTTAACATATGGGAAATTTTATTTTACATCAAATTGATCAGGTAGAATTCACTCCATGCTCATAGCTTACTCAGAACTCCTGTGTAAATGCTTCTTTGTGAATTTTGAAAGATAAGTGAAAATTGTTTTCAATCAAATACTAAAGGCCACTCATTTTCTAAAGGAAGAAATGTTTTTAAAATAACAAACGTATTCTTGGGATTTTTCTCTCATTTGCATGCCATAATAAGCCTGGAATAAGCAAAACAATTATAATGTAAACATTTTCAGTCATAACAATGATTATCCTTTGTCTAGTGGATAACTGTCACAAATCAGAGGCAGCTGGTATAGTACAAATACTTTTATTTCCTATCCAAGTTCTGCCATTTACTAGCTGTGTGGCCTTGGTCAAGTTATTTAATCTTTATAAACATAATTTTCCCAAGTCTAAAACTGAGATAATAAAAATTTCTTCATAAAGTTAGTATAGTATTAAACCAGAACATATGTGAAAGGCCCCTCAAATCCTGATTTCAAACATCCTACTCTCTATTCACCATCTCCTATCCATTTTTCTCTAGAACTCTCACTTTATAAGACTTTTTTAAACCATCAACCGTACTTACCACTTTTTTTATTGTCCTTCACTTCCCTCTTGCCTACTTAATTTGATTTATATTCCATGGTTTGTCATGATAATCACTTTCCTGCACATACTCTAAATTTCTTTACCACTCCCCACCTCCCCACTATGCTCATTTGGCCAAACCTCAACAGTGATAAAACTTTAATTTTCTATTAATCAAAGTCTGACCCCAAGAAGCAGAACCACCTGAATGGCCATGCTTGAATTTATGAACACAATTATCAAGTGGTCACCCTTAGTACAATACTGCCCATAAGTCCACTAGTTGATTTACTCTGAGAAGACCCCTCCAAACTTCTCCCTCCTCAAATCTCTAAAGCAGGGTTCCCCAATCCCCGGGGTCTGTGGCCTGTTAGGAACCAGGCCGCACAGCAGAAGATAAGTGGCAGGCAAGCAAGTGAAGTTTCATCTGTATTTGCAGCCGCTCCCCAGCTCAAGCATCACCGCCTCAGCTCCACTTCAGATCATCAGGCATTAGATTCTCATAGGAGCACCAGTCCCTGGTATCACAAAGGTTGGGGACTGCTGTTGAAGCGTTCCCTCATCATCACTACCTGCTAATGACCTCAATTCTATATTCACTGATAAAATGTAAGCAGAAAAGTACTGCTTCATCTCTCCAGTTTATTAACACCCCCGTTTCTGAACCAGTCTCTACTAGGATATTGTTAGGCATCTCAAATGTAACAATGTCTAATGCATAACTCTCAGCCAAATCTCAACATTCAAAATGTGTCCTAGTAATAACTTCATGGTAAAGAAAACTGGGGGACACTGCTTTAACCAACTGGGCATAGTTAACATCAGCAATGAAGGAAGAAATCAGAATCATGTGCTCTGGAAGTGATACACTGGGGTCATATTTACAGTATTCCCACTAAAAATGCACGACAAAGAAACAAATGAAGAAAGAAACTTGAACAGGCCATAGATTTTCAAATAAATAGCCTCAGAGCAAAGATCTAAACCAAGGCGCTGCCAGTAAAATGTGACCTCAAGGTCAAGATCAAATCAAGGGTATGGTTTTATGACCCTTTGTTCAGACCTCAAAAAGACTTAAGGCTTTTTTGCCTAGACCATATCATCTGTATAAAAGAGTTTCTAAGATTCATAAGGGCCTGCCTACTAGAGCCTCAGCTATACCAAAGAGCTTCTGAGAATCTTAAAGGTATGACTCATAGACATTCTCACCTAAATAAAAAGTTTTCTAAGAATCTTAATAACATTGTCCCATAGCATCTTAACACACAGTCAGTCCAAAATAGAGAGAGGCCTATCTCCAAAATATTTCTGGGTGTAGTTGTGTCTAATGGACTAAATCCCAATGAGATTCCCAGAAAACCCACCAATGGAATCACCACCAGTCTAAATCAAAATGGACAGTCAGTTCCAACCTTTTACAGTCAGAAAGGAAACCTAGAAAGATACTTAAATTAAGGCCTGGGCTGTTTATTATGGAAAAGAAATGGTAATTCAGAGAATATAGCCAAGAACCACAGGCAACTATCCCCAAGAAGCAGAACAAAGCCTTAATCAACATATATTCCCTTTTCCCAAAACAGGAGACCTGGTGATTTATACCTGGCTGAGTATCAGAATTTTAAAGGACCCTCCAATTTTCCCCTTTTTTCAAATAGGAGTATCCAATTCAGTCATTCTGTCCTTATTTCCCCAGTGTTTCCTGAGTGTGTGGAACAGTTACTTGGCTTTTCAGTTCAAGGGTCTATTCCTGAGTTACTTCATCTAAGAAGCTTTAATCACACCAGGACCTGACAGACAATGAGAGCCTGAACCTTGAGTTTGATACTATAATGAAATAAGATTACTTAGAAGTCTTCAGAAGAATTTGGTACATTTTGCATATGTGAGGAATGTAAATTATTTCAAGGGATCAAGGGATGGCCTGTGGTTGATTATAGATAGCTACAAGTTCTTTGTTACACCTCTCATGGCAAAGTGGAGACCATTCCTCATCCCCTTGAATCCGAGCTTGTCCTGTGTCAAATATAATGAGGCAGAAGTAATCTGTATAACATCTGAGTTCTGTAGCTTCTACTTTCATATATGTGGAACTCTCCATCTTTCAATTTTTTAATCCAGCCACTATGCTGTGAGGAAGCCCAAGCAACCACATAAACAAGACCTCTGTAGAGGAGAACTGAAGTCCCTAGCTGACAGCCCTAGTTCAACTTCCAGTCTATGCTGACGCCAATTTCCAATTGTGTGATGGAGGCCATTTTGGATCTTCCAGATGTAAGTGTCCCAGCTAACACTATATGAAGCAGAACTGCCTAGTCAGCCCACAGAATTCCACAAAATAATACACCATAAGGCAATAGGCTGATTATGCCTTCTTATTCTAATATTCAGTGATTGTTATACTACATAAAATTAACATCATGTTTTCCTTACAGCAATCTCCAAATGAACACAATGTCACTTATTTAGGGTAATATAAATATACAAGAATCATAAAAGCTTCAAATATGACTATAATCCACTCAGAGAAATAGGAAAAAAAACATAGATCATAGGTTACAATGGAAAATTAAAGATTTTATTAGGTACCTAAACTATAAAAATCTTTTCAGAGCAACAAAACTGAGAAAATGGAAATTTTAAAAATCCAAATATTACTACTTTATGTAAGAGAAATAAAAAATTATAAGCTTGGAAAGTTTTTCAAAGAAAACATTCCTCCCATTCTTGAGACATTCTATGCATCCCTCCCTCATTTCATCTTCTCTCTCTTTTATTTTTTTACTCTATCTAGTCAAGCATCTTTTTGGCCAATTAATGTCTTTGCTGAGAATCCTCAATACAGAAAATGGATAAATGCCCTGGACCTTCACACCACTGAGAATTAATCATCCATTCTTCAGTTCCGTTTTGTGCCAGAATCACTGTCTGTAGCCTCAGTATGTAATAACCAGTATTTTAAATTCTTATTTTGTTTAAGTTAAATTAAAAGAAAACTACAAAATTAAAATCTTATCCAAGATCTGCATTTTGGATGAGGGTTTCATTTTATTATTTTTTAATTTGTAAACATGAAAATTCCTTTCTTCCTTAGGTATATACAAGGTATTTTCTGTACCCTTGTGCATAAATGTGAAGCTATTTTAGTTATGGTCTACCAAGAAAGTCATATCTGATGAATATCAGAGAGCTTTCAGTGTGTATGCTAGGACTAGGGCACTTAGATTAAATGTGCTTACGTGAGACTTGAGATGGGCACTATCATTAATATTAGCTCTTATTTATAGAATCCTTATTCCTATTAGGGCAAAGGTTTCTCAGCCTGGCTTTGCAGAGGAATCACAGAATTGTTTTTAACTGCCTCATCACCCACATACCTACCATACCAGAACCTCCTAGATTTATTCTAATATACAAAAATGCTACCAGGACATGAACGTATAATCAGAGTAAGTCTACAAATATTCTGATAAAACTGTATTAATGTAATGGTCTGTTGGCATATTCTGATCATGGCTACTCATTACCACATTGAAAGCCAAACATACCAGGGAACACATTACAGCAAGGCAATTAAAAGGAGTCTCTGGTGAATCTTAAGGCACATAAACAGAGGGACACAGGTTCCTCTCCATTACACCCAATTCAAGGACTAATTTCTTAAGAAGAAAATTGCCAGACTTACTTCAAATTTTACTTAGATTTCCTGTGAGCACCCTAGAAATTGGAGATTTTAATATTTTTTAAAGTTGTAATTCTTAGGTGTGGTTCACAAAGACTATTCATATAAAGATTTCTGAAAAATTAAACTCTCTCTCTCTCGTATTGCCATCTGCCTAACAAGCATCTTTAACTTGTCTCCTTCCTCTCCACATCCATATACTAGGTGTGAGACCATATCCCTCATCCAGACTCCACTGTCATAAGTCAAAAGGAGCCCAGTGCTCAAAGGAAAACTGTTCCCACCGCATTCTGTGTGATCCCATAAATTGGAGTCAAGTGGGAGTCCCAAATTTGGCCCGTTCGTGGCAAAAGAGCATCTACTTACCATCAGCGTACACAGCCTCATCATGATGCTTTAGAGTCATCCAGATTAACCTAATCAGGCCCTTAATCCTAGTTCATGTCTGTCACCTCGAGAAGTTCAGGCTCCCAAATCATCCCTAATCTCCAGCTGTCTAATTCTTATGTGATTCTGTCCCCTTTTCCATCATTCCCCACCTTCAGATACCCCTTGATCACATCCTCTGGAACTCAGGTATGACCACTGACAAAATACAATATCTACAATCTCTTCTTTGAATATTTCCTTTTACGGTCTTATGCTGACAACCAGCAGGAACTGCTTCTCTTACACCCTCTTAAGTGAGGGCTGCACATTCTTACTAATAGGGTCCAGTGAGGAGGCGGGATAATATCTTTCTTGCATCTCATTGCCAATGTCATGTCATTCTACCTCATTCCACTAAAAGTTACCTGACTTTGTATCTCATATTATCAGACTCTTCCACCTATCATTGATCCTTGTAGTAATTTATTGACTCCTGGTCACTTCCCTCATTCTAGTTAACAATCATACTTTCCAACAACACTCCTATTTTAATTATTGGTGATTTTGATATCCACTTAGGTGAGCTTTCCAATTCTGGTTTCTCAGCTCCTTGACCTCATCTCTTCTAATGATCTTCTTCTCTACTCTACCTCACACATCCACCTTTCACCTACAATATTCTTAGTTTCAAACCTCTCACTCTGACCACCTCCATCCATTCTAGCTTTTTTCAACAACTCATTTCAGTCCTCTGACCCCAATAAGACCCATAACCCGCTGAACTTACTACCCCTTCACTTTTCTCCACCTCCCTCATGTCTCACTTCCTTCTCTGGTCAGCTTAAATTCAATCTTAATATTTACAGCCTTGCAAATCTCCTACCCATCTCCTAACATGTGATTCTCCCTTGGTTAAACAAATCCTGGGTAAAACAAACTCTATACCACCTCCATGCCTGCTCAGTGCAAATGACTGAAGCTGAAGAAAAGCATATTATCTGTGCTCACTGTACAATAATGAACATTAACCTCAACGGGTCCCTTAAGGCTGTCTGGCAATCATATTCCATTTTCCTTGGGCATTTACACTCTCAATTGTGTCTCAATATCATTTCACACATTTTCTCTCTCTCTTCAAATCTTCAACAACTACTCCCCATCTATTTTGAAAAGATGACTTTGCTGCCTATATCACTAAGGGGAAAAAAAGCAATAGAAAGATAAATTACACAGATTTCCACCACCGAATCTCTGTACCTAGCAGCATCTGCACTCATATATGCTCAGCCTTCCCTCTTGTTAGGGATTAGCTGTCTGTACAACTATCCAGAGCTAATTCACCCATTCATATAGCACAATCTATCCCTTCTCACCTGCTCAAACACATGGCACCAGATATTCTTCCCTCTCCTGTATCATTAAATTCTACCTTTTTACTAGATCTTTCCCATCACTGTATAAATTCTCATAACATCATTTCCATATCCAACTACTGCCACATTTCCTTCTGTCCATTAAGCAAAACCACTCAAGAGAATTACCCATAATCAATTTTTCCTTTTTCTCTTCTCCCTTCTCTTGAACTCATCTCGTCAGATTTTTACCACACCACTTCTCCAAAACTGCTCTTATCAAAGTTACTAATTATTTATCTCTATGTTGTTAAACCTAATGGTCAATTCATCTTACTTGACCTATAAGCAACATTTGACACAGCTGATCATCCTCTCCTCTTGGAAATATCTCCTTAGATTCCCTATCAGCCACCACACTCTCCTGGCTTTTCTCCTACTTCTCTTGCTGCCTTTTCTCAGTCTCCTTTGCTAGTTTCTTCCCATCTCCCAACCTCTAAACATTGTAGTGTCCCATGGCCCAGTCCTTCATCATCCTCTCTTTTCTTTTTACACTCACTTCCTTGGTGATTTCATCTAATGTCTTCCCTTGATAATAATTATATGTTGATGACCCTCAGACTGATATCTGCAGTTTAGAATTTTCCTCTGAACTCCAGAATCATATATCCAACTACATACTCAACCTCTCCTCCTGCTTATCAAAAAAGAATGTCAGAGTTAATATGTCAAAACTTGAGTTCCTGCTTTTGACATACATGATTTTCCTACAGTCTTCCCATCTTCATAAATGGCTATTGCATCTTGCCAGTTGCCCTGGCCAAAAACCAAGGAGTGATCATTGATTCTTAATATTATATCCTATATCCAATTGATCAAAAAATTCTGTCAATTCTATTTTCAAAATACATACAGAGTGTGACCACTTCCACTGTCACCACATTGGTCTGACCACCATGAGGTCTTGCTTGGGTTTTTGCAATGCTTAAGACCTACTCTGTCAAGCTGTCAATGTCTCCCCCATCATCTACATAAAGAATATAACAGTTCCATCCTTAATGAGAACACAGATTAATAGGCATTACTGTCCAGGGTTAATGATGGTCCATTATTGCCCTCTTTTAAGAAAGCAATCTCTCAAAATTCAATAAAAGTCTTAAAATTCTAATTTTCTTTATAATAAAGAATCAAATGAAGAAAAATAACTATAAATATAAAAGATATTTTATGCAATTTTGGAAATAATCATTATTAGAAAACCTAGTTGACAAGGGTATTAGAGAACCACTAGCACAAACACCTTCGGGGAGGATAGAAGTTTGACAATATATACTGAATGTATATCTTTTTGAAACTGAAATTCTGTTTCTAAGAATTTAGGAAATAATTTTTAGTGTGTACAGTTGCTTCCCTATAATAATAATCAATACAACATTATCATGGAGAAACACTGGACATAACAAAGAAGCAATTAAATCAATAGGGTACAAAAATTTACAGTTGAACACTCAGCTAACACTAACATGTCACTGAAGATAAAAGATGTTCAAAATGTCTATTTAAGAAAAGTTCCAAATTTTGCAAAAGGAAGAAAATATATACATATGAAGGGGAAAAAAGCATACATAAAGATGTTTGCAGTACTTATCTCTAGATAGATTACTGCTACATTAATTTTATACATTATCTAAGTTGTATAAATTATCTAAAATTTCTATAATAAACATGTATTGCATTTAATAAACTAAAGAAATAAGTTATATAATTTCATAAAAATAAGAAAATTAAATTTGAAATGTATTTCACAAAGCCATCATCCCAAAGTTATTCACAAAACAACTTAAATATACAAAAATAGATTAGTTGAGCAAATTATTTTCCATCCATTTAGTGGAAAATAATGAAATGGATGAAAATTTTTTTCTTAGTTTATTAAACCATTTTTCTAGGTATTTGTCACTACATTTCTCAAAGAGAAGTATTCTCAAACTTGTATCTTAATTTCTTTAAATTTTAAAATTAATAGCATTAATAAAAATAACAGTTAAAATTTTTGAGCCCTTACTACTACTATTATATTATTATCACTGATACTACTACTGTTGATCTAATATCT
The DNA here is from genome assembly GCF_000325575.1 of Pteropus alecto. Lineage (NCBI taxonomy): Eukaryota > Metazoa > Chordata > Mammalia > Chiroptera > Pteropodidae > Pteropus > Pteropus alecto. Next base: position 2,774,230 of record NW_006494610.1, read on the forward strand.
TCGCATGCATTTAACTCATTTAATCTTCACGACAACCTTGTTAAGTAGGTATCATTAGTATCTCCACAGAGATGAAGAAACTGAAACACAGAGAAGTAACTTACTTACTCAAGGGTAAGAGGGAAGTAATTAGTAGAGCCACGTTTCAAATTCAGATGGCTTGACTCCAGAGCTCAACCTCTTCACCAACTAAACCTAACTCCAACATGTACTTCCCCTTCTCCCATAATTTCGTTTCTTAGTTTTCTATACATGACGCTAAATAAGCCCTAAACTTTTACACAGAACTGTAAAGCCTTCAGTATAGACAAACACATCAAGCACTCTATCGGTTCCATTTTTTTCTTAGCTACATCCCTCCTGTGGCCTTCCACCCTTTTGCTCACATCTGGACTAATTGCAGTCTAGCTTATTATATAGCTATAATCCTGAAATTTCTCTTCACCATGATCCTAAGAATTCCCTTTGATTCTCTCCTCACTGCAAACCTGTTTCCTATAACTCACATCTTCATCTTTCTTGATCTTCTCCCTTTTATTTTGGTGGGACTCAGTCTCCATATAAAGAATTCTTTCCAAATAAAGAATGATGTTAATTTATTTTAGACCTTGCATGCACATTTTTTGAGAACTCATCTTCGATTGATGGTTTAGATTTTTTAAGTAAAGAAATCCTTCAGAATTTATACAGCATTGCTCCACTGTCTCCCAACTTCTAGTATCACTAATGAGAAATCTGATGTTATTCTGATTTTGATCCTTCCAACGTGGCCTGGTTCTTTTCTCAAGAAGCTTTTTGGTCCTTCTCTTTTATTTCCACTATTCTAAAACTTCAAAATTGTATGTGGGTATACTTTCATTCACTGTCCTGGGCACTCGATGAGCTCTTTCAATCTAGAAACCCATGTCCTTCAGTTATGAAGAATAATCCTTGATCATTTCCTTCCTATGTGTTCTCTCTACTCTCTATATGGGATTCCTACCAGTCAGATGTTTAATCTCCTGGACTGATCCTCTCACATATTTTCTTTTCTCTCCTCTTCCACTTCTTCATATTCTGTCTTGTTTTCTGGGAGACTTTTTTTTTACAACTTTATTATTTAACTTTTCTATTGATTTTTACTGTTTCTAATCATTTTTTCTAGTTGTTTTTCTCTGGATTTTTAGTAGCATTTTCTTGTTTCATAGACACAATATTCATCTCTTTGAATTTTTTTTATTAAGTTAGGTTTTTAAAGATTTTTGTTCTGTTCCCTTAATTTTCTTTGTTTCAGCTGAATTCTTTCATTTTGATTTCTTCCTTTTTTGTTAGATGCTTTGGTAGTTCATATTATAAGTTTAATGATTTCGAACCTGTTTTTGTTCTCTAACTATTGGAATTCCAAAACTTAGTTTGACAATTTAGGCCTTTCAAACTATAAGTAAAAGAGAGATTGTCAAGATGAAAAAGAAAAATTCCTTCTTCTAGAGCAGCAGGAAAGCAAATACTAATCTATGTCATAGAACAGTCTTTGAAAACATTATCTCCAACAATAGATTCTTATCCAGAATCCAGACATAAAAAGGTGTTGTTATATTCTAGGAAAGTAAGTATAACCTCTAAAGTCTGTAATTCTACTTGGTTTCCTTACTAAATAATCTATTATCCTATTAATAATATTTAAACATATATGTTTTCTGTAAAGAATAACTAACTGTTAAGTCAAAAGAGTATTGCTGGCACTTCTGTCTTCTCCCATATGTTTATAGATGTAAAACAAAACAAAACTAGGACTGTCGTATTTCCCATCATAAAGAAAAAATGTTTTAGAATTTAATATGTTTTTAAGTTAATAGAAACTACCTTCTCTTTCAGCCCCACACCATATCCGGGTTTTCTGAGATATCTAGTGCCTCCATTTCTGGATTCTGCTTCTTGTTACTATCAGAAGTCAGCTTGGTTAATTAAGTTACGACTTGTCTATTTTTATTCTATCTTCCAAAATTTTATTGATGTCTCTTATCTGCTTTGTTCTTGTGAGTTTATTATACCCTGTCATTATAATGGAGGAAAGATATACATAAGGGTTCGATCTGCCATACCTAACCAGAAATATGTAATTTTAAATATTTATTTTTTATCATGATCACATAATTTTTATAATGGAACCTTATTAGATTAAACCTGAGCAAGAGAAAGCTAAGGAATATGGGCATGAAATAGATACCACAGAGTAGAGAATTCTATCTCATCATTTATCTCAAAACTAGCAATAACTCCTTAAAAGGTGCCCTTTCTGCCCTCACATATTTCATTCTATTCCATTAGCTGTTATTTCCTTAACTAGCTTTCAATTCTAAGAGCCATTTCCAGCAAATGTCAGCTAATTTATAATTATTTTTAATGAACAAATTGTAATCGCACCAAGTTGAACCTTTTTATTTTGGTTCCACTAAAATGCCTTTGTTTCTTCACAATACCAGAATATTACAATTAACAATGAGTGGTTTTTAAAAAATTACGGCAGATCTAAATAGTCAGCTGAATGTTGTCACTTTCGAAATGGTCATCTTGAGATCTTCTTCACTTACGCCAGGGATATTGCAATCCCTCAAAACTTTGTTACAATTCCCCTTATGGAACTGCCTTCAGAGACAACATATGTGACACATAAGAAAACCAGTCTCACTATTTCCTAACCATATCTTCTGAATGACAAACAGGCTAATCACCCATACTAGTGAAAAGATGATTGTGAATGGCTGTTGGCTGCTTCCAAAGCTCAAATATAAAATATATCCTCAGTTACTGATGTTATGCCATCATTAAAAATGTTCAGAAAATGTGCTAAATCGACTTTGATTGTAACCTCCCTCAAAAGATCTAACACTGCTTTGAGCAACAGATTATTATTGTAATAAATGTAATGCCCTCCTCCAGTGACAACTTTGAAGGAGACAACTCATTTGGATGTATAAGTTTTGAAAAGCTTGTTTAAAGAGTGTCATTACTTCATAATCGCTCTTCATACTGGCTTAAATGAGCAGTAAATGGGAAGAAAACTAATCAGGATCTTGACACTATAACCTAATTCTGAGTTAGTTTCTATAGTCTAAGAGCTAATAATCAAGACACAAAACTGCAAACAAAAAAGTTAAATATGCTTCACTCTCCTATTTTCTTCCATTTTACAAAATTATCTCTAGGAAAACCTTTTAGGAATAAATTTTCTTGTGGGAAATTACTGAGCATTTTGCATCTGAAAAGTAGATAAGAAAGAAGAGGAGAAAGTGTCATATAGGTCAGTTGAGAATATCTACACTCTGGGCACAGAGGACTGATTATCTTAGGCTTTTGTATGTGGCACCTCTTTTCACACTTATCTGATGAGGCACTGTATTCCTGTCAACCTAAATTCAGTAACCAACCCAGGAGGAAAAACAGTGCTTTTATTGCTGCTTTTCAGTCATAAATTTCAAATTATGTTATCATAAAAAAGAAACCAATATGTAATATCAGTGCTTCATGTTCAGTTACTGGGGAATAAACAGAGACCCTAAAACAAAATAATCTCTAATATTACAAACATCCAACTGAAAAGGACCTAAGATATATCTACATGACTGACATATTCCTCCCACAGCTCTCTCTGGTTTTTGCTCCAATTCAAAGTTCAGTATCAAGTGAATCAGGCATTTGTGAGGGAATGTTTTAATAAAAATTAAGCATTTCTCTTGCCTATTAAATAAAGAAGATAAAGAAAAAAGAACCTCTGAATATTCTATGCAGATGTACCAAGAAGTATAAAAAAAACTATAAGAGTTAATAGGGAAACCATAAATATTTTAAAATTTCAATGGAACTGAAGTGCAAAGTAGTGATTACACAGGACTACAGAAATGTTTCTCAAAATGCTCGGGAGCCATGTAAGGCTTTTCTTATATGCAGATTCTAGAGCCATGAGGAACACTATTGGGGTTCTGGAACCCTTAGATGACTGGCAATCCAAACGGCAAGTAAAACATTTGTCACGAAAGGAGATTGAAGACTAAGAAAACTGGGTTATTGTAGTTCAAGAAGAAAGAACCAAAGAATATGGAGAAGAACACAAAATACATTTAAAAGTGCATCTGCAATAAAAAGAACACATAACTAAACATGAGAAGGGTTAAGAAATATGTGTTAGGGAGCCTCACTTTTCTTCCTTTCTTTCATAAAAAGGATTGGCCTTGAATTCTTTCTTGGATTCTTATGCTTCGTCCTATCTGAAGAACTGAATTGACCTAGTTAGGAGTAACACTGGCCTATATTTCTGAAATGGGTGCAGTTAATCTTTACAGTTTGTAAACACTGAGGACCTTCTCTTTTCCTCTGTGCTCCAGATCAATGTGAATACAGTGATTATGAGAATATGTGTCTCCTCTACAAACACAAATCTTCCCTAAATACCAAAGTCTATACAGGAGAAAATAGAGACAGGAAGCACCAAGAGGGTCATTTGGACTTCTCATTAACACGTGATGTTTTCAACTGTGTTCAGTAATAACAGTGATTCCTTGCTCTCTAGCTTCCTGTCTATCTCTCAGTGCTTCCAAACTTGGGCAGGTCCTGGGAAACTTGTTCCAAGCACGGTCCTGAGAAAAAAGATGATCGAGCAATAGGAAAAATGAAAAGAAACAAAAGATATGTGATATGTCTTTGATACTTGTTGAGTCTGAAGAAATAACAGCATATTCCATTACAAAAAACCCTACAGATAAAGGACTGTTGTCCTAGAGTATTGATCTGAACCCAAAAAAAAGAGTCAGAAGCAAGCAAAAAACAACTGGCTTTCATTTTTTCCTTAAAGAAAAGTAAAACAATGAATTGCCTAATTTTGAATTGAGACTATTAAAATTAGGAACTCTATTTTTCACTAATAAAGTGAAATTGTTGGATTAAAAACTCAGTAAGGTCCCATCCAACTCTAAAATTCTGACATTGATTTAATTAAATCAAAAACATGTTTACTGAGCCTCTACTACATAATGGCATAGAAAAATGTTTTGAACAAATATCAAAATGGCACAGTCTGGTGATCAGTTGAATGAAAATATGAGCAAAGAACTAATGAGGGCAATTCAGAATGAAAAGCACCACAACAAAAGTATACAAGGGAAATCTGTTATATTTACAGAAGAATCTCACTCACACAAAAAAAGAGGGCACTGAATTGGATCTTGAAAATTCTGAGTACAAGAAGCAGAATGGTGATTATCAAGCAAGAATGTTTCTAAGAAGAATTTATGATAGAGCTGAGTTTTGAAGATAAAAAAAGATTAGTGGAAGGGAAGGAATGGTGGAGGGGCAGGGTGCAAAGTAGAAGGAGCTTTTCAATGGTATAGGAAACTGGAAATTGAGAGAAGCATGCAAAAACATGACTCCCTCAGGAAGCCAAAAACAGCTAGAGCAAAGTTACATGTGATAGATACTGAGTCTGAGAAAAGAGATACTCTCACATATTTCTGGTGAGCATATAAATTGCGTATTCCCTCTGACCCAGCAATTTCATTTCTAGAATTTATCCTACAGATATAGTCCCACATGTTTAAAAGAATATGTTTATATGATTTATCACAGCACTATTTGTAATAATAAAAAACTGGGAACAACCTAAATGGCCCTCACAAAGAACTATTTAGTAAATTATAGCAAATCCATCAAATAGTATACTATGCAGCCCTTAAAAAGAATGAGGCAGCTCTGTATGTATTGACACAGAAGTATAAAGTATCTCTAAGACATATTGCTAAATGAGGAAGAAAAGTCATAAGAATGTATTTAATATGCCAACATCTATATAGAAAACATACAACTAAACATGTGTGCATGTACATTTATATATGCATATCCACATAGGCTACCTCAGGAAGGATACACAATAAATATAATAATGGATGCTGCAGAAATGGGAAAGTACGTGGCTGAAGAACAGGGATATAAAGAAAATTTTCTTTTAAATAACATACCATGTGACTGTATAATCTATTCAAAAAAATTGATATATTTTAATTCCTAAAATAATTTGACAATAAAATATAAAATTGAAGTCCAAGAATAATTTTACTTGACTTATCACAGCACCATTTGTAATAATGAAAAAAACAGCAAGCACCTAAATTGCTCTCAAAAAATAGAGAGCTTTTACATGAATGATGGCAGCTGAGGAGTCTTATGAGAGAGTAAGGAGAGACCTGAAAGAGCCAAAGTCAGAAGCAATAGAGTTTAAAAGCAAACCAAACAGTTGAGGTAAGAAAGAAACAAGGAAGTTAATTTTTTTCCTTAGCTAACCACAAGGAAAAGAAATACCATATGTGTGCATGGAAGAGTTTAGCCAATAAAGACACTAACAGAAATGGCCTCAATCTGAAGGAAAAAAAAAAAACCAAAAAAACATAAAAATCATCACAAAGAGGATACCAATAGTAGTACTGAAATTCCAGGTACATTGCTAAAGATCCTGAAATTACGCAAAATTTGGTAATCTGATTGAATACTACTCAATTTCCTTAACTGGCAGAATTTAGGGATTTTTTTTTTTTTTCAGTAGCAAAGGCCCAGGGTCTTTGTTTTCTTCCTAGATACTCAGCTACCTTTCAAGGTACACAAAGTGAAGAGAGTTGTGGGGACACTCCTAATGGTGGCAGTAAATGGCCCATAATGACCGATGAGTGAAACAAACACATCAAAGTTGCAATAAATGATATATTTGGAGAAGCTCAATCAATAGAGCTTTAAGCAATCTCATGTAGAGCCCCAACTAATATTCTGAATGTGGGTGGACATTTAACAATCTGTTTTTGAAAGGCAAAGGCAAAAATCTAAAAACTGATTATTTAAATCAAAATAAAAAGAACATGGTAACAACCTTATCCCATGACACACACACACTGGACACAATAGGGTCTGGTCTGTCAAGACCCTTTCTTTCACTGGCCAACAGGAAATAATGTTGTAGGAGCAGCTAAGCCAAAAGTCAAGATTTAGTAAACTTTGGTAAGAAATAACAACAGAAAATGAACTATTGGCAATATATCTACATTATCTTGATAGAAAAATAAAATAAACCAAGGTTTCTCAAGCTCTGATTTCAATGACTCTATCAAACCATTTAATAATCTTCTTTATCCCATTCTTT